>NC_137651.1:28617524-28762172 GCF_963422515.1 Blennius ocellaris | reverse complement strand
CCATCGTCGGTAAGGGGAGATGAGCGTGACGACCTAATAACCCCCCCCCCCCCCCCCCCCCCTGCCTCTCCAGTTCACTTTATTTTGGGGCGGAAAAGTGGTAAACAGCCCGGAGCCTTAACTGCAGATACAACAATATGACACACTGTCAAGATAAAACCTGAATATCTTTGAAAAAGAGATTTAATCAGCAGGAATAAAGCTGCTCGGTGCACATCTGATGCCCTTGCTGGTAAAAAAAACCAAAAACCCCCAAAACAAAACTGTCTTCTGACAGTTAATTTGCACTCCAACTTAACTATTCTCGTTAATGATCTATAGTTAAGCTTATCCTCTTGCTATGTAATGTGAATCATTTTCTACTGATATGGAATCTGGAAACTATAAAAAAAAGCTTTCTATGAAGCCTTTGTCTTCGAACTGAATGGGGCTTATTAGGAGAGGAGGAATCGCACAGAAGCCAAATCAGCACATGTCTGAATGCTCAACGCTTCGGAGGAGAGAAACATGATCGTTCAGAAGCCTGGAGATGTTGCGCCGAGGAGGGAGGGTTCACATCACCACTCCTTCAGAGAGCAAAAACACAAGATGCACAGTCAGACGGGCAAATTCGTTCTCTCGTTAAAGTGCTCTGCATGTTTCTGGACTGCAGGAGGAGAAAACATGCAGACAAAACACAACACAAAAACCCAAACACATTTCTACCGATACGAATCAGATTTTTCAGATTTGGTTGTCGGCAGATACCGATACTCTCAATCCGATACTTACGTATACATGGTATATTATAGTATGCTTGTAGTATATAGCTTCATTGGAATAGTCTTTGCTTTGCTGGAATTGTTGTAAAACTCACTTATAGAATCAAATTTCTTCTGAGAATGATGTCGGAACTTATTTTAACTTCAAGAAAAAAATCTAAATTAAAAGATTGCTCTCTTGTAAGGAAGAGAACGAAGACATTTGGTTTCTCTGATCAACTTAAACTGGTATAAAAAACTTCACCTGGATTGTGACCAGATAATAAAATTCCAAAACATGAATCCCACTTAAAAGTGAAGCAATTTGACAAAAATTTCAAACGATAGTAAACTGCAACCTAAACCATCGGTAAAACTGACCAGAACGCCCCGATTCCACGTCGACGTGGCTCCAACATGTCGGCTTGAGAGGAAAAGTCCCGATCTGCTCCACACAGCGCTGCGCTGGGCAAAAGACCGGCAAGGTGATCGGTTGGATTTACCTGTGAAACACAAAAAACAAAAACGCCAATATGGTCCCCGGTCTGATCTCCACCGATCAAAACAGACAATTTGTAGCGCGTAACAAAGATATGAATATGTTCCGTTCATCAGCCGGTGGGATCCAACTGTGAATCTGTGAACCTGCCGCTTGTTTGAAGAAGCAAAACCATTGAGACAAAACAAGGATCGATTACAAATGAGCTTTTTTATCTTTTCTTTTCCCAAATAAGGCCAAAGGGCCCACGATGCCGAGTGAGTCAGAATTCCAATTTGGGAAAAACCCAGCGAGCCCCGCGATGTCTCATCCGAAGCCTTTCAAGACGGAGCTTCAGGCTCAGTTTGTTCTCACTCCGCATCGCGCCGGTGGGATGATGCGCCATGTCTAATTAAAACTCCAGTTTCTTCCTTAAATAGCCAGTGTGTCTTCGCCAATCCGTTTCACGAGACGTAAATGTCGACGTCGACTTGCGTGTCCTCTGCCGTCATTTCGGGGGGCGGGGGGGGGGGAGGTCGCGTAAGACGGCCTGCGAGGTGTGCGTTTTGTAATACTGCGGCGTCCTCTGTAACACCCGCCGTACGCGCTCGCGTCACTTCCTCCCCTGGCTCTCTGGCGCCTCAGGATTCTAATAAGCCTTTGGCGTATCGAGGTATTTTGCCGACGAGACGGCAATAAGCCTCCGTGAGCGGTGGATGGAGTTTGTCGTTGGAGAGTGGAGCTGGATATGCTGCACGCTTGAGGGAATTCCAGTACACCAGCAGAGAGATGAAAGTTCCCGTTGTCACGGTGGCGACGGCGGCGGCCGGGAGAAGCGGAGCGTCTCCGGGGCCACGAGGACACGACTTCCTGCCGTCACGTGTGACAGGAAGTGACGATAAGGAGCCGCCTTGTAATTCCTTCAACGGTTGCTGTTTGACTAAATAATGTCCCGCAGAAGAGTCGGCCTTCACGTCAAACGACTAAACGCTTTGCTTTTGGGTTTAAAGGTTGTGAGTAAAATGAGTCGTGCCACTGAAGTGTCTGTTAAACTGCATTTATACAATCAAAAACCCTCTTCTTTTTTTTATCCCCCGCCGTGGCTGATAGGCCCCGAAGGGGGATCTTGAAACAGTCTCCGTACGTACGTCCGTACGTTCGAATGTTTCTACCTATATCTCGGCAACCCCTGGGCCCACAGTGACCAAACTTCACATGTGGATACATCTCAGAGGGGGAAGGGATACTATGGTGACCTTGACCTAATTTGCATATTAAGTAGGTCACAGGGTCACGAAGTGCTTAAAAACACATTTTGGGCTCTGGAGGCCTAGGTTTTTGAGCTAGGGCTCTGAAATGTTATACACACATGATACACACTCCAGGGATAACCTCCAGTACACCAAGTGACCTGACCTTGACCTTGAAGATTGGTAGGGTCTGAAGTTTGCTCGTCATGGTTGCACAATACATGTATTTTCATATAAACATTTCTCCTCATTTCTCAGCAGTTCCTGGGCCCACAGTCACCAAACTTCACACATGGACACTCCACCTGGGGAGAAGGGGCACCATGGTGACCAGGACCTAATTTGCATATCAGGTCACAGGGTCACTAAGTGCATAAAAAACACCTTTTGGGCTCTGGAGACGTATTTTGACATAGCTTATGAAGAAGACCTTTCAGATTCTACATAATTATCTACTAGGACCCATGGAACACCCTCTAGTGTACCAAGTGTGCTGCCTTAGAGCTGGCTTTGTGAGAAAATAGAAAGCCCTCCGGCGGGGGATTAGCCGAGCAACGGCCTTCTTGTTTATTTTGCGTTTCGTTCGCGCTTCTCTTGCGCTGCTGTTGAAATCTGAATCTTGGGTCGCGTTTGCGCGACGCTTGAAAGTGAAAACGCATCAATTCTGCATCTTATTTTCTTTGGGCGTGAATCGGCGGCAGTGCACGGACCACCCCTCTGCCTCCAACACCTGTCGGCCTTTGATTCCAGATGTGATCGGCGTGTGCAAGAGCGTGGACGAGCTGACCCGCCTGACCACCAAGACCAACCGCGAGGTGTCCAAGAGGACGCTGAGCCTGATGGACATGTCGGGGAAGGTGGTGAGCGTCACGCTGTGGGGAGAGGAGGTGAGGACACAGTGGATGCAGCTTTCGTTGACTGGTGGAATATGTGGCCTTGTCTGACTCGTGCGTCTTTCGTTTAAAAAAAAAAGGAAAAACTTCCACGGGTCCTGGATGTAAAAAGGGGGCGGGGCAAAGTCTTTAATCCAGGCCTGTTCGTCAGTTTCTAAAACTACGTTCTCCTAAACAGATCTATAATGCCACGGTAAGAAAGCCGTGTGGCTCCGTCCCTGATTGTTTCCACACCTGACTGCGTTCACTTCCACACTCCATCCCAGCATGCAGGTCCTCCTCTTTCTTAAAGTGACGGAAACCTTTTCACGTTCAGTCATCGATAGCAAAACGCCAAATATACACAACATATCAAATGAGTCTCGGCTGACCTTTAACAACTTTCTATGAACCTCTAAATTTAATAAACGTGAATTTTCAAACAAAACATGCGCTCTACTCGATGTAAACTTGTATAAACTTAACCTGGTTCCCACAGAGGCCCGTCTGGAGAGTCGGTGCCTCGCCTCGCCTCGCCGGTGTATAAATATTAGTCCCGTTCGTTTTCATTCGTCGGTGTTTGCTGCAAACTACCGTTGATACAAAAGCTCGCTCTCAAAGTGAGCTGGTGCTGATGAGAGGCGTGGGAGTCGGAAGGTGGCGCTCTCTCCGTCTCGCTCCGGAGCAAAGTGACATTAAACCACAGCTCCTTGAATAGAAGCCGAGATATTTAGGATTATTGACGAAACGTCCTGTCGCTGGATGATGAAGTTATTGTGCTGGTGTGTGTGTGTGTGTTGTGTTTTTTTTTTTTTTTTTTTTCACTCCGAGGAGCTGAGCTCAGTTCACTGCCATTGTCCCCAAGAAGAAGCGTGTTCGCCGCTGGTTTTCTTCGACAGACCCCCGCCTCCCCGCACACAAGATGTATAGTTTGTAGAAAACAATGGCCGCTCCAAACCACGAGGGTTGGAGATATTTATCCCCGCTCGAGAAGCTTTCCGGTGTTTATTTCTCCTTCTGCTGACACCCTCAGGTTATGGAAGTTGAAATGAAATAAACAGGAGGATGAGGAAGGTGCCTGTAGCTTTGTATTGTTAGAGGGGAAACTGTGGCATGAGCCTTTCTCTCCCCCCCCCCCCCCCCCAGTGGAGCCACTGGGAGCTTTTTCTGTCATTGTTTTTGTTTTCCTGTAAAACTTTCTGGAGTGTTTGTCAGGGAATGTGTTGGTGTTGTTCACATTTATCTCTGGAGGACTTTAAAACCCCACTTAATGTCAGGGGTTCGATTTTGTTCGATGCTGATTCATAAAATGAAGAAATTGAATGTTTTTCTTTAAATCAAAGTGAATTTACGGAGACATTTCACCCCCAAACATTGATGAAAATCCATCTGTAGGAAGGATTCAAAGCAAAACACGACATGGGTGTTTAATAATGAACAAGGTAAAAAGCCAGTGAGTGCAGATGAGTGTGGAGATGTTTGTTTATTAATGCGGTGTGAAGGTCAACCTGACATAAAGAGACGGTCTGTCCAACAGATCTGGAGCCGTTCACCTCCCATCTTTTCCAAACAAGTCGACTATCATGAAAAAACTTTAACTGTTCCTTCTTTGACCTCCTTTCATTTTTTTCCCGAAGCACTTTGAGATTGTGAAGTGCGTAATAAATAAAATGTATTATTATTATTATTATTATAGCGGTTTGAGACACACACACACACGCCCTACAATATTTAACACGTGAACAAAAAAGTTTCAAGCATTTCTTAAATTTAAATTATGATAATTAATTTTGCCCCCTGGTTACAAAAAATAAAGAAACACTGACCAATGAATAAATGTAATCCTTCTAGGTTTTATTTTAATGCTTTGCGTAATGAATCTAATTCACCCAAAGGGAAAAGCATTTTCACAGCCTTAACAATTGTTTTTTTTTTTTTCTTCTTCTTTTTGTTGGTGAGTTTATTGAATGACTGAGACTTAGTGACCGTTTCCACATGACGATGAGCTAAACTCCTCTGATTGAGCAGGATGACACGACGTCAAGTCACAGATGATGTTTGCTTTCTCCAAAACGTATTATTTCATGGCCTCGTCTGAAAAGCTGGAGAGTAAAAATGCGTTTTCCGGTCGTCGTCTCGCCCCAGACACGTTTCGCCTTCCGAGGAGAGTCGGAGTCGATGGATAACAAAGTCAGATTTATTGCCACGCCTGTTTTGTTTTGCGCAGGCGGAGAAGTTTGACGGCTCTGGACAGCCCGTCGTCGCCATCAAGGCGGCAAAACTGTCCGACTTTGGCGGCCGCTCGCTCTCCGCGTCCTTCAGCAGCACCCTGATGGTCAACCCGGACATCCCGGAGGCGTACAAGCTGCGAGGCTGGTGAGTGAGCCTCGCCGTCATGGGTGATGCAGGACGAAAAGAAATGTTCCTGTAATTGTATACAAAGGGCTTTTTTTTTTTTTTCCATACGAGTTCTCCATCACGTACTGCCAGAGGGCTCGGGCTGCGTCAATAGTGTGCTGTTGTAGTGACGTCAGGCTTCGCTCCACCCGCCATCGGATTGGAATTGGATTGAAGTTTAAAATGACAAATAAGCTAACATGTCAGGACAGCAGTGGCTGGAATCCTCGGTCACCTGCAGTGTTTGTTGGGAGTCTACGCTGACGCCGTACGTTTCCCCACATTGTGTCTGTAAAACACAGCGCAGTGCATGACGGGTGCAGTAGTACGACTCCCAAAGAGCAGAAATCCCTGAGTTTGTCCAATCAGGAGCAGGCAGGATAATTCTATACAGTCATGTGAGAAGTTTAAAAAAAAAAAAAACATATTTGGGCATATAGATATTTAATATCATTTGTAACACTCCTGATAAATTTGAATAGTAAAACATTTTTTACCAAAGAAAGTGCTTTTTTTAAATTTTCTGTAAAATGTAAATAAGATTGTAGCTGCTTATGCTAAATAATGGAAAAAAAATTACATTTCAAAAGCGATCCAGTGGACATGAATGTCCCCACATATTTGTGCAGCATTTATATTTGTCTTTGTCGCAGCAGCCGAGATAAAAAGCTATTTCCCGCCCTGCGAGGTTGTTAGATTGCTTAATAAAGGGCGACATGTTGGCAAATGATTGATGGATGAAGCAGAACACATGGATTGTAGAGGAGGAGGCGGTGGGGGGGGGGTGGGGGTGGGGGCGGGTACTTAACCTCACTGAAGCACTATGGCTCCCTGATTGATCCGTCCCTTTATAGATCCAACCTAAGCAGCCGTCTCTGACCCCTCCTCTCTGACATGAGGGCGAATGTCTGCGTCTGCGAGCGCCGCTCCGGTCGATCGGATTCAAGGGGTTTAATTTATTTACCCTCCGCCGCCACATGAGGAAACGAACAGAACTCCTCAGTTCTCTCGTCACTTGGCGACAAGGCCAGAAGTAATGTGACTTAAAGTCCTAGTGAAATGTAAAACACTACTTTGCAAAAAAACAATAGTTGGGGTTCTACTTCTAAGGTTCCTCCGACTCTGCCCCACCACTGTTGTCGCATAACAGAGTTATTTGAATTTTGAATCTCCAGTCGAGGAAGTCGGGGGAATCCTTCTTCTTCGTGGGCGTGACGTCAACAGTTGTGCAGATCTCCATCTGTTGTGTTTATATCGGCTTGTTTCCCTCTTAAATATTGAAGTTTTTACAGTGTTTTGAAGTTATAGTCGGCGTTTTATGAGCCTTAACGAAAGATTGAGCCTGGAAGAGACCAGAAAGAGGAGAAAAGGAGCACGGGCAGTGGGAGCCGCTTGCGGCTAGCAGGAGCCGCTAGCTCGGGCGGCTAGCAGGAGCCGCTAGCTCGGGCGGCTAGTAGACGATCAAGTAATACCTGGACTCTTCGGTGATTCCGCTCAGTCGGAAAAGCTCTTCGACATGTTGGATCCAGGAAGCCGGTCGTTCTGCCAAAAGTCAGGAGCCTCAAAGCCTCAAAGCCTCAAAGGTGAAAACTGGCGGCTGCTGAGGCGAGGAGACGAGGACGAATGGAGGACGAAGCGTCTTCTGCTTCCTCAAACATGTTCCAGACGGGGTCACCGATGGCAGAACCACCTTCTGTGTCTTCTTCATCAATCACTGGGTTTGAAATGATGATGATGATGATGAAATATGGTTAAATTCAGCCTCTTCGTGGTCAAAACTCTGATCCTCCATAATGTAAACACAACCTGGGTGTGTGCACAACCAGTGACCAGTCATTTAAAAAAAAAAAAAAAAAGCATAATTTTTTTTGTACAGGCTTAAATCGCTCAGTCGTGTTTCCAATCAGCTGCAAAGCGAATCTCAACCGCCCTCAATACTGCGGGTTTCATTTCATATGAGAATCAATCAGAGAACCGATAAAGAATCGAATCGTTAAGCAGAATCGAACATAAGACCTGAATCATTAAATAATCTCCTTTTCACTTGTACGTCATTCTCTAACGGCTTTAATCAGCCGATTAGATCGACGGTTTCTAGCTTCAAACTGTATTTCTGTCTATAAATACGCCACAGTGATATATCCTTGTCGTGCTTTCTTCTACCTGTCTGTTTCCACATCTCCGCCCCCCTGCGGTGGAGGCTGGAGACTCCAGTGACACTCTCCTGTTTAACGGTGGAGGCTTCTTCTTCGCACTTTAAGTCACTTCTCGCTTGGACAAGCGCAGATAATGATCCTTGGAGCTCCACTGCGGAGGCGGAGTCGGTCCACGCCGGTCCTCTGGGCGGCGGGCGGCCACTAATGAACAGTTTAGGAGTCACAGACGGAGGGAGGCCAGAGATAAACTCTTCCTCTTCATCTCGAGTCTGTCCAAGGGAGAAACTCTGGCGAAGGCGAGATCATTACGCTGCGTGTCTGAGAGCAGCGCAGCGCCCCCCGCTGGGAGGAGGATGAAGGGAAGCCCTCTCTCCGTTATTTATACCTGGAGGGGAGGATATGTGTGGCTGAAACACATTTTAGGTTTTGACCTTAAACCCTGATGTCAGGCTGGACGAACTGGCGATGCCTTCGCTGAGAGGGATTTGTGTTTATCCACGTTAAACGATGTGTGGATGTAGTTAAAGAACTCGTTATGATGGAAAAGTGGACTTTCTAAGAAATGGAACTGGGAAAAATAGAAGGAAAAAGTCTTCAGAAGAAGAAGAAGAAGACGCTGCTGGAGATTCGCCATGTCTGTTGCTCCCACTGATGATTGGCTGGATATGGAAGAATAATAAACGTCACGCAGTCTGATGATGAATCCATTTTTTTTTTTGCCAATAACTAGATCCAATTATTAAAAGCCAACATTGCCTTGATTTTTATTAATTTTCAGTTGGTTTGCTGCTGCTGATCACGTCACATTGATGCTTCACCTCAAACGTGAGCATTTTTCACTCTTCCAGAAAAAGACGATAAATATTCATCTGGAATGGCGACAGTGTGTAAAGCATCTACTAGTTTAAACATGACCAACCTACTTCTTTACCTCAGGTGTATAAAAATTATTGGCATTATCGGTACCAGCATCGGTTGCGAGTTCTCGGTTATCGATATGGACTACAACAAAAAATAAAGTCAAATTAAGAACCAATATTGAAATGAAAGGAGGAATATTTGATTTATGAATTGATCCTATTCGTAGTTGAGGCTAACGTAGCGTGCAGACTGTGTGGTTAATCGGTTTAAATATCGGCAACTTGTGTTTGGACGCCTTCCACAGTCTGAACGCGTCACTTTGAGGTGAATCGGTCAGTTTTTCTGTCGTCGTGACCCGAGGCGTCTCCGGGCTCCAGACCCACTTCAGAACTCCGGCTTCAGTGCGAGTAAAAGTCTGAGCGAACGTCACGCGGCTCTGAGGCACTTCGCAGCGAGTGTGTGTGTGAAAGCCGCATCCTCTAAAAGCCCGGCAGGTTCAGAAAGTGCAGCAGTCGGCGTTTTGGCTTAAAGATATCAAGCTGTGTGTGTGTGCAGTTGTTGAGCTCACCTCTGTGATTGTTTACAGCCCTTAAGTGTCCCTCGGTAATTGTCCTGTCAGCTGCGTTGTTGTGAGTTATGGAAAACAGAAAAGCAACAAATTCAATTTAAGTGTAAATTAATCTTCGGATAATTTTTTTTTTAAGTCGTACAGAACCCCCCCCCCCTGGTGTTGGTCCGATGCTGCTGAAATGTAGTGTTACTCCTGCAGAGGTGTCTTGATTTGATTAGGTTTTTTTTGGTGCAGAGCGCCGGGACTTGCTCAGATGGACGGCCTCTCCTCGCCGGCTCCTCGTCTCAGACTCACGCAGGTTACTAGCGCTGCTGCTCGCCACTTGTTTCCTCTGCACACGTACGGAACTGGACTTTTTCGGTTCGTTCCGCAACACAAATGAATATTCACAGGCGCAAGTGGTTGAAATTCCCTCCAATAAGCCTATAAGGCAGCACGGTGCACAAATCTTAATGTTTCCTTTTTAGGCTCCACCGCCTTGAGAACTCCAGCTGTACACACACGTTTGTCCATTAGGGGGCAGCGCTGTCGCTCTCCTGTCCGCTGCACTTGGGCTGAATGATCCTCAGTCGTTGAAGCCGCTGACATTAGACACCATCATCTCATTTAGTCCTCGTCCGGCCCAAGTTGACATTTCTGTCTTTGTTATCGTTACTCCAGCATTTTATTATTATTATAATTTTTTTTTACACCATGTCGGGGCAATAATGAGTGTTGGTCCAGAGGCGAAGCGGTTTAAACACAGTGGAGGACAGAACATGATGCCTCGTTATGGAATCGACTTCTATTTCACCCAAATCTTTCATGAGGCTGTATTGATTAAGAACGAGGGAAAGTAAATACCTGCTGATCAATTAGCCGACCTTCTCCGTTTTTAAACAAACAAGTTTAGTGAGTATGGACATTTTCCACGGTGGTAAACATCAGGGCTTCTTTCCTGAGCTGGCAGGAAGTGACACGGGTCCAAACCAGGAAGAAGCATTTCATTCACAACATGTTAATTACACATTAAAAAAACCAAAAGAAAAACAGTAGCTGAGCTGAATTCATGAATCACTGACAAATTAAAAACCCAGTTAATTGTAATTTCTCATCTCTCTGTGAATCAATTAAAGCGACATTTCATGTATGAATGCTGCTTCGTGAAGTCACTCTTTGCACGTCTTTTTATTATTATTGGTATTTTCCATGGTTCACATATTTCTCGACAGAACATTTAGCCTTTGACGTCCATTCATCTGTACATTTCAAGCGTACAATGAACGATTGGCCCTTCCACCGTATTATAATACAATCTCTTGATAAATAACAGAATAACCACACTTTGTGATCTTAAATAAAAGAAAACTTTGACTATGAAGCACACCTGGCAAGAACCGTACTCTTCTTCTCGTCCATCTTGAAAAAGAAACTCGTGGCCGTCCTGGTTGCAGCTTCATGCTTATGTATGCAAGTATGTCTTTAGTTTTTACTTCATTTGTTTGGTTATCTTGTATTTGAAGTTAACCTATTAAAGAGGAAGTGACTTTTAAAGCCCTGATTTCTTCATGGTATATTCAAAACACTGAATGTAGTGAACAATATCAAACTAATAGAAATAAGGGGAGACGTGGCTCTTCTGTTTAACTTCATTCAAACTCTGATATTTGTTTTTTTAGTTTGACTTGATCCCTTGTCTGTGGAAAATAAATATAAATACAACAAATCCCTGATCCGTTGCACAATGATGCGATAAAAATGTAATGTTTTATTCAGTCCTATTGGAGTAAATCAAAAGGGCTTTGCAACCCCTCTGATGAATGGTGGGATTCAGGTTGCCAGGTTGGGAGTCGCTGGAGTGAAATACCTGCACAGACAGAAAAATAAAAGTATCTTGTAAAAAACTTTAGTTTGTGCTTTTGAAAAGAAATTTTTTTTGGTTTGTTTCAGCTTCCTGCATGTCACCGTTGACTGTTTTAATAGAAAAATCTAATAGTTAAAGTACCAGAGAAACACAATTTATCTCTGGTGTATCTTCTCTGTGAAGTTGTGAGGAGGATTAACTCATTAAAATTCAACTGTTGTGATTGACTAGTGGTGCATGTGGAAATGTCCCAGAGCTGCAGACATAATCCCGATGTTTTGGCGCTGCGTCCGTACAGCAGGCGCATCGTGTGCTACGATAAAAACCCCGATGCGGTTGTCGTGACGTCGAAAAGAAAAACTCCCACCTGCAGCTTTTTAAAACTTTAAAGGTCTCATTATGCAAAATTCATGGCTTCATGGCCCATGACTTGCGTATGAGGCCTCGGCTCGCGTCAGCCGTTCGGTAGGAACTGTAACACCGCTTAGGAACAAGTTTATTTTATATATATATATATATTTTTTTTTTTATTCGACAGACACAGAAACGGCCTGTTCTCAGCAGAGTCACTAGAGGGACTTTTAGACGGGAGGAAATTCGTCACCGAGGCCGGATTTGATGATTTGGGGGAAATGCACTTTGAACGCGATGCTGTTTGTTTGTGCGTTTGCCGGGGGGAGTTGTTAGCCTGGAGCCAGCGGCGACGCTCACAGAGAGCATTCCATCATCTCCTCCCGACACGTCTCCGCTCATGTACTGTCCTTGTTCACCGACGTGGTTGACATGTGACGCGTTTGTGGCGTGCACATGCATGTGTCTGATCGGCAGCCGCAGCACGCAGTTTGTCCTCACCCAGGAATCTGCTGTTGCACATTTTCTGCCACGTTCAATTTGTCCTCTTCCCCCCCCCCCCCCCATCAGTCCTCATTTCCGTTATTTCAGTTTTCAGCGCCGCTCTCTGCCGGTATGATTAAAACCAGCAGCACGTGTAAACGCGGACGCCGCCGCGGAGGTTATCTCGTCGAGTCGCGTCAGATGTCCAGAGCAGCCCGGCGACGCCCGCGCACCTTCTCCCTTCAAATCACAATGCGTATTTAATCCCATCAGCTGACATTTCTCCCATTGTGCAGTACGTCTGTGAGCGGGGGGGGGGGCTCTATTGTGTCTGATTCGATTAGTCAGAATATCTTTCTTTTTCCCCCGGCTGGCTGGATGAAGCCACAATTAAGCAAATCTGTGCAGGTACACTTGTGCAGGGAAATTGGCACCGCAGCAAAGAATGGCAAACCTTTTCGAAGCTGCAGTGGAAAACGAGGGGCTCGTGTTGCTCGGGCTGCAGTGCGCACCGTTAATGGGGATGTTTTCAATTAGTCAAGCCTGCAGGAGCAAGGCGCTCCTCATATTTACCACCTGACCCCTCCACAGTGCGCCGCTCGGCCTCGTGGCCAGCAGACTAGTGAGCTCCACTGATCTCTGTGAGCATTTTAAACTGATGTTTCCTCTCCTCAAATGCTCCGTCCCTCCCGCCGTCTTCCTTCCCCCGTCCGCCCCGCCGTCCTCCGTGCCGCCGTCTCCCCCGAATTACTGGGAACACTGGAGGAAAGTGGGTTTTTGATATCACTCTAACAGCCCTGACCCGAGCCGGCTCGTCTGTCCTTCTGCCGGTGATTCATTTCATGATGCGCTCAGGCCGCCCGTCCTCGCTCCCGGCCGTCCTCGTCCCCAGGCCAGCCGTCCTCGCTCCCAGGCCGGCCGTCCTCTCGCTCCCAGCCGTCTTCGCTCCCAGCCGTCCTCGCTCCCGGCCGTCCTCGTCCCCAGGCCGGCCCTCCTCGTCCCCAGGCCGCCTGTCCTCGCTCCCAGCCGTCTGTCCTCGCTCCCAGCCGTCTGTCCTCGCTCCCAGCCGTCTGTCCTCGCTCCCGGCCGTCTGTCCTCGCTCCCGGCCGTCTGTCCTCGCTCCCGGCCGTCCGTCCTCGCTCCCGGCCGTCCTCGTCCCCAGGCCGGCCGTCCTCGTCCCCAGGCCGGCCGTCCTCGCTCCCAGCTGTCCTCGCTCCCAGGCCGGCCGTCCTCTCGCTCCCAGCCGTCTTCGCTCCCAGCCGTCCTCGCTCCCGGCCGTCCTCGTCCCCAGGCCGGCCGTCCTCGCCCCCAGGCCGGCCGTCCTCGCCCCCAGGCCGGCCGTCCTCGCCCCCAGGCCGGCCGTCCTCGTCCCCAGGCCGCCTGTCCTCGCTCCCAGGCCGGCCGTCCCTCCTCGTCCCCAGGCCGGCCGTCCTCGCTCTCAGAATCAGAGCGGCCGTCCTCACTTTGACAAACAAACCAACTCTCAGCTGGAAAAATTCAGATTTTTTTTTTCTTTCCTTTTTTTAAAGCCTGCTGCTAAATGGACGTCCTGCTGTCTCACAGTTGAAGGCAGTGGCATAGTCGGCCTCCTGCTCTGATTTGGACGCGGCTAAATGAGTAGTGCTGCCGTCCCTAGGTGGACCTCTGCAGACTGCTCCGGGGACAAGGGGAAGTTACTGAGCTCATTTTAAACCCGGTGAAAATGGCCAACATACTTATTTGAAGGTAGAAGTCTCTCAACTATGATCATGTGTAATTTTCCATCGTTTACTGGCACAATGAGTTAATACACAACATTTACAGAAAAATCCAAAATAAGTATGAGAGCGTCACACTGAGAATTTCTCACTGTGCTGATTTTGAAAGGCATTTTCAAAAAAGTTCTCCAGGTCCGTCATTAACTTCTGAAGAACTTCCTGTTTCTCTTTCAAAACAACTTATCAACCCGGTCCTGTTCAACACTATGGTTATTATGTGGAGTTATTTATTTATTGTTTTGGAATTAAAAAAAAAAAAAAAAGAAAAATAATCCACTCTTCTCACTGTTTGAAGACTTTTCAGGCTGATTCTGTCGAATGTTGATATTTTTGTTTGAGACGCCGTCTTTGAGTTCCCAGAAACCCTTGCAAGCAGGTTTGTGTCAGTCAGCGAAACATAAACACAGTTTAATGGCCACAATTTCCGGTTTGCTTGTTTGTAAACATATGGACTTTGGTGTGATCGAGTTGGAAATGAGTGGTGATATTGTTTCGGTTTATTCTCTGCAGATGTTCCTTTTATGGGAAGATGATTTTTTTTTTCCTGTTAGAGTAACTTTAAAATGTCCAATTGAAGTGATCCGTTCATGGTGTGTTTAATGTCTGTCTGCTCCTCGTTCAAAACGTGAATTTGGAAACCCGACATCTATTTTTAAGAAATTGGACAAGAAGTACTTGATTCGTTAAAAATGTAAAATCTCCTGAACGAATGCATTAAAATGAAGGTATTGTCTTGTTTTCCAGGTATGACAAGGAAGGTCACGCTATGGACGGACAGTCTCTGACGGAGATGCGAGGCGGAGGCGGCGGCGGCGCAAACACCAACTGGAAGTGTCTGACTGACGTGAAGACGGAGCATCTGGGACACGGGGAGAAGGTAGACACGTGCACGGCTTTTGTTTCCACGCCGGAGCGCTGGAGATATGGCAACTCGAGATATATTGTTATTCAAGGATGACTCTTTGAAGATATTCAAGGACGCCCTGAAAGACCGCGGCTGAATTCCAAACAACAAATATGAAAGTGCCCACAGTCGAGCAGCATTTGCTATTAAAGCTCAAGGTGCACGCTGCAGGCCTGTACCGCCTTCCACTCTGTGACCTTGTCACTCCGGCGCGCGGCCTGACAAATCTTTCTAATCAATGACTCATGAAATCACTGCAGCACGAGGTATTTGTGCTGAAAATGGGATCCACCGAAGGTCCCGATGTCCCTCTGCTCATTAATCCGCCTGCGTTGTGGGTGTCCCCTCCGAGTCTCGGCGAGAGTCGCATTCATCCCCGCCACTGATTGCAAAGGCTTCACGCACCGTATTCTTCGCCCGCCGTCGCCAAACTACTCTCACTTAAGTGCAGCAACGTGTGTTCTTCACTTTGCCTTTTGTCCACACGATGGAGGGAAATTGTGCTCACAGAAGTGCATGAATGGTTCGAGGTAGAACCAGGTTCAATATAATCTGACATGTTCTGCACATTGGGGAAGAAAATATCCTCAGTAAGACGTTTTCGGACGTGGGCAGTGACTTTCCGTGTCGCCGTTGATTCCACTTCCTGTTTAATGGGTTAGTGTTAATGGTTCGCCTGAGGTGTCGTCCTACACGAGGCGCCGTACAACCTGAACGCTCCACCGACGCGTGGCGGAGTCAGACTCGCGATTTTACCTTTGGCTCGAAACGTCATTGCAGCGCGGGGAGAAACATGCAAACGCTTCACACAAAGGCCTCTGCAAACTCTGAGCTTCTTTCTTTTCCATCTGAAAGAAACAAAGGGTGCGTCCAAATAGTTCCTCCTATCGCCTTTCCTATCCACTTCTCCTTAACCCCACCGGAAGCGTTTTGCATTGCAGCCGTGACGAGGACTGTCTGGATTCTCACTAAACAAAGGAAAGGAGGATCAATGCTTCCTTTAGAGCCTCCTTTAGCCGAGGAAACACTGATGCTTCCTTTAGAACCTCCTTTAGCCGAGGAAACACTGATGCTTCCTTTAGAACCTCCTTTAGCCGAGGAAACACTGATGCTTCCTTTAGAACCTCCTTTAGCCGAGGAAACACTGATGCTTCCTTTAGAACCTCCTTTAGCCGAGGAAACACTGATGCTTCCTTTAGAACCTCCTTTAGCCGAGGAAACACTGATGCTTCCTTTAGAACCTCCTTTAGCCGAGGAAACACTGATGCTTCCTTTAGAACCTCCTTTAGCCGAGGAAACACTGATGTCTGACGTCTGCAAAGTTTGCAATGTTTAAAAATGGGTTATAATGAGAGACGGCGGCAGTATTTTTTTTTTTGCTCAGAGTCGATTTAAAACATCGATTTGGAACAATAACTGCAAAAATTTGTAAATTAAAGGAATAAATTAACACTTTGGCCCCGTTTACCCCCCCCCCCCCCCATTTACTTGCAACTGAAAAGGTTTTTATTTTTATTTTGCAAACCTTTTGAGAAAACGAATAAAACTGCGTCCGTCACATAAAACCAGCGAGATCCAGAAGTCGGCGTCTCTCGGCGGAAGGCTGAGCTGCTGCCCTCTGAGACACGAGGAGGAGGAGGGGGGGGGCACTCGGGGAGGTCAGGCCTCTCCGGACCCCCACCAACCAAAACCTGTCGCAATTAATTGTTGCTGTCACAAAGTCTTTGTGTCACAATCTCTGGTTCCCACTCAGCAGCGCCCTGGTTGACAGCCGGTGGTCACCCCCCCTCCCCCCCCCCTCCCCCCTCCTGTCCCATGTTGTAAAATCCTCTGACAGGAGGACAAGTGCTTCTCGTGTCACTCAGCCACTAATTACCGAGGCCTTTTCGTGATTAATTAGACCTGTTGGAAAATTAGTTGGGCTTGTTTTCTGCTAAATCACAGCAGCCATTAAAACTTGACTGACGTTTTTGAAACGGGATGATTTGCTGTTGCACTTCTGCTAAAATGCTCAAAACTCAAATTTGTTGAATGGCGGAGCCTCACTTACTTTTTATTTTAGGATTGTTTATATGCATTTTGACAATATATCTTTGCAGTCACTTTCAAATGCGTTGAGGAAGAAAAAAAAAATCAAATCGGAACTCAAATTTTTCTTTGAAAACTCGTTAAAAAAAAAAAAAATGACTGGTAATAATCTTTGAATGCTGCTAAAACTCAGCTCTTCTCTGCGGCCCTGAAAAGGCGCCGTTATCCTTGCTGCTTCTCCGTCGTCGCCCACGGTGGCGAAAAGGACAGAAACATTTTCTGTGCACTCTTCATTTGATCCCGTGTGGATTTTAAGCCCCACGTCGGGTCCCTCTTCTCCGTCGGCGGCCGTGTTTTCTGCCGCGGAGGTTTTCCTCCTCGCCAGGTTGCGTCTGTCGCGGCCACGTGAGCCGTGCGTCTCCAGCTTTTCTCCTTGCCTTCAGACCGCTCGCACGCATCGCCGCACACTCCTGCAAATGCCACCTTAATGTTAATTCCATGCTGTTATTGTTTTGGTTGTCGACATGTTTAACGTAAACGGCACAAAGGTCACGAGAGCAGGAAGTCTGCGTGTGGAGAGGAGGGACGTCAGCAGCCACGTTTGGCACTTCAGCTTTGTTTGTGCAGTGTTTTGTCTCTCTCTCATCCCCCTCTCTCCCTCTCTCTCTCTCTCTCTCTTTCCCTCCCCCGCAGGCGGACTACTACACCTGCATCGCCACCATCGTGTATCTCCGTAAGGAGAACTGCCTCTACCAGGCCTGCCCCAGCCAGGACTGCAACAAGAAAGTGGTGGACCAGCAGAACGGCATGTTCCGCTGCGAGAAGTGCGACAAGGAGTTCCCCAACTTCAAGTACCGCCTCATCCTGTCCGTGAGTGACTCCTTCGGCTCGGCTGCACAGACATCCAAACGGACCCAGATCAGTGCTCTTGTAGCGCGACTTCCATCTGCAGCAGCCGGCCAGCGTTTCCATCTTGTTTGCGTATAGAATTGATGAACTAAAAACCAGTGGGTAAAAGTGTCTTTTTGTTTTGTACCACTCGGCCATGTTGTTGGACTCGAAGGCTGTGAGTCGTTGCGTTCTGCTCGACTCGCCAGAGTCCGCATAGAGAGAGAGAGAACTGCTACGTTCATGATGTGAAGCAGATTCTGCTCATTAGTTCTTCTCTGTGCAACTTTGTCGTCTTTTCATGCTTGTTTGTTTGTTTGCCGTTGTCCGTCAGGCCAACATCGCAGACTGTGGGGACAACCAGTGGGTGACGTGCTTCCAGGAGAGTGCGGAGGCCATCCTGGGCCAGAACGCCGCTTACCTCGGGCAGCTCAAGGACTCGGTGAGGCTCCCAGTCGCTCCCCAGTACCGTCCTCGCTTCAGGAAGCCAGAGCTGAGCCCCGGGCTCTGTTCCTCTCAAGAACACTGACGGCCACACTTTTCTTTTCTTTTCTTTTTTTTTTAATCGACTGATGCAAATATGCTAAACACACCCGCTGTGCAGCGCCACTTCCCGGCGTAATTACTTAGAAAATCACAGCAGTTGTTTTTCGGTGCTCGGTTATCAGACGCCTACTTTATTTTTCCACTTCAGACTGTGATGAAATTCATGTTTGATTAAAAAAAAAAAAAAAAAAAAAAAAAAAAACAACAACCAAAAAACTCTGTGCTTCTTGTGCTGACGTTCAGAATGAGGCGGCCTTCGACGAGGTCTTCCAGAATTCCAACTTCCACACCTTCGTCTTCCGCAACAGAGTGAAGCTGGAGACTTATAATGTGAGTAGAAGAGAAGTTGTGACGGGTGAGGCTGCTTCATGTTGTTTTCCACCTTGATCGTTTGCCTGTTCATTAACGACGACTGCAGCACCTTCGCCCCTGATGGGCGGAGCAGGTTTTACACCCTGCGCCGCCGGGCGCCGCTCGTTTCAGGAGCTCAGATTAGCGGCGGTCGGTCTTTCCTGCAGACCACACAGATAGAGGCTTGTTTTGAGGGACGTGCATAAGAGAATAGATTGGACTGTGAGCAGGAAGTCTGGAGCCGCGCCAGCGGCGGCATCCGCCTCCCGACGCACAGAAGAGCCCTCTGTCGCATTCAGCTCCAGCCAACGCCGCCGCCGCCGCCTTGGCTTCTGCCTCCAAACCTCCACATTCCTTCAGCGGAGAGACACCTGCAGCCTCTCTCTCCTCTCTCCTCTCTCGCTCCTCCTCAGTCCTACAAGCCAGCCACTGTGTCGCGCACTCGCATTTTATCTGTTGTGCAGCAGCGTGCGAGATCCGTGTCGTCGTCAGCCGATTGTAAGCGAGACTCGCTTACAAGCGAACCATCCTCTTTTCAGCTGTGTTCAGTTCATCGCAAATACTGTGGCGTAAACACACAGTTTAGATCGTCGTACGTGGATCGGGTGTGAGAAGTTTGGCACTTTCGTGCACAACTCGTGGGGATAACTGGCTCGTGGCGGCCAGGCGTTCATAGCGACGTCGCTTTTTGATCCTTCGATGTCGGCTCTTCCTCTCATTGTGAAGCAGAATTCACCAAGCGTTGGATTGTTCACCCACTAATAGGGAACGTGAGCTGGTTAGACCGTCGTGGGGCAGGTTAGTTTTACCCTACTGATTGATGTGTTGTTGCAATAGTAATCCTGTTAAAATTAAGTTAGTATAAAGTTAAAATGAACTGAATCAAGTTCGATATCTTTGGCAGGAAATTGGACATTACAACTGTTCGGAATCATGGAGTTACTGTTTGTGGACGACGCCATCAAAAGTCTTTTGAAGGAGTGGCCCAGCTTTGAATTGCGGTTCTGAAAGTCGTTAATAGAGGAAGTTATAGCGCGGCGGGGGGGAGACTACTGATTTCCTTTCAGGTTCAAGGCACCAGCACAACTCTCATGGTGTTGGTGTAACCAGAGCCTGGGCGCCAACAGCCAGAGTTCAAACTTATTATAATTCTGTTAAACGTGCTTCTGTAGAACTTCTCTGATGTTTTGCTGTCGCATACACCGGCTGAAATCTAAACCGTCTGGCTGGAGATGAAGTTTCCCCCTGCCTTGTGGGTGGAGGTACTTGTGAGGGCGATGTTTGTGATTTGAAAAGCCGGAGAAATTACATAACGGCTACCACAGTTTTCTACTTGTTGTAGACTCTGTACCTTTCAGAGGCAAGAGACGAGACAAATGCCATGTTAAACAAATAGATATGGGATATTTGCAGGTTTAAATGGTTTGGACGTTTTATTCACGAGTTGCTGTGTATGAATCTTAAGACGGTACGGTCGCCGCTGTTCTTTCTAGAAATCACACGTTCTACATGAAGTTTCTTCAGCTTCAGAAAAGCAAGAGGCCAAATGTTCCTGTAGCTCACCGGGTTTCTCCGTCAACATGCAGCAACACTCCACATCCTGGTCCCTGTGAGTGATGGAAGGATGGAGATTATATATAGACGTTGAATTATAAGGCCTCGTTTTGTAACAAAGAGTTTTCTCGATAGAGCTGTAATCAATGTGCTTCATATTTTTATATTTAACCCACTAAAACATGAGGAGCAGATGCATCTTTTACCTCTGATGGTGGTTGACGTTTGTGTTTTGGGGGTTTGTTCCGGTGCTCCGTGCCACTGAAAATGCCGCTTTTTCAAAAGGAATCTTTTTGACGAAAGCTCTGCCGCCGCATAAACCCAAATTTATGAAAACACTCCAATGTAGACGTAGGAAATCTGGACTTTTCTGAAATGCTGCGACTGCATGCTCACCGTGTGTGTGTGTGTGTGTGTGTGTGTGTGTGTGTGTGTGTGTGTGTGTGTGTGTGTGTGTGTGTGTGTGTGTGTGTGTGTGTGTGTGTGTGTGTGTGTGTGTGTGTGTGTGTGTGTGTGTGTGTGTGTGTGTGTGTGTGTGTGTGTGTGTGTGTGTGTGTGTGGTTTCATTACAAAATCAAAGAGCAGCACCCACTAGTGGCCTAAAATGCGAACTACATTGTTTTCACCATTTCTCTCGCTTCCATTCAAACGGACATGGTTTTCAGAACGACTTGACTTTTTAACGACTTTGACTTGAAACGTCAAAATCTTCCAGGTCGATTTCTAGAGTTGCTTTCTTTGTATACAGATGTTGCCGGCTGTTCAGTTGGCTGCTTGAATTTTACTCGTGTTAATATCCGTGTTGCTTGGTGGATCAGTGAGAACGACACCTGCAAATCGATGGAGCGACTACACTCAGAATGCAGTCTTGACTTGGTGGGAAATCTTCCTCATTGTGAGTCAAAGTGGGATTTCTCTGCAGTGTCGCACTGCAGCAGTCAAGTTCAAGAACAAGAAATCCATCCTCATAGATCACTGAGTCACCGATCAATCTGGTCACATCCATAGAGTTTTGTACAAAAGCAGCAGTGAGAGATGTGACGGGGGTTTTTTTTTCTTGGGGGACGGCGGGAATGTGTCCAGCGGAGAATAGTTTACACTGCGGCAGTCCGGGATTTAATGGAGGCTGAATGAGCGTACTCTTGTTTAAAAGCAGAAATTAATGGGCCTGGTAGGAACAACCTTCCCCCGTCTAGACGGCTTTGGAAGTGGCCACGGCTTTAAAAGCTGAATTGATGGAGTCCAAACATCTCATAAAGGACAATGGCACAGGCTTCCGTTCCTCCTTGGTCGATTCGACATTTATCGCAGGATTTTGGAGGTTAACAGCATCTGGTGCATTTTTTTTTTTCCCCAGTTGTTTTTGTGTGGTTGTCCACTGTGAGGAATACAGACGGAATAACTGATAACGCACCTCGTCTGCCGTGAGCCACGACGGTGCTGCCAAAGCTTAAATGTCCCGGTGTTCTGTCCCGCAGGATGAGTCGCGGATTAAAGCCACGGTGATGGACGTGAAGCCCGTGGACCATAAGGACTACAGCAAGAGGCTCATCATGAACATACGGAAGCTGGCGGCCCAGTAGAGCGACGGCCTGTTTTGTTTTATTAAGTTCTGGGGGATTTCTTTGTTTCCGTACAGCCACCGAGCAGTTCTAAACCCTAATCCTCTATCTCGGAGCAGTCGTAGCCTTTCATTTTGCCCCCCCACCCCCTTCCCTTCGGAGAACTCCGGACGTATTCGTAATGGGAGCGACCGCTCACCTCGTCTGTGTGGAATAATGTTTGCCGAGCTGATTCTTTTGAGGAGGCGGGGCCAGGGACACTTTCTTTTTGTGGCTTACTAACCCAGTCTGCTGTCTTGAGTCAGCCGGCGGTTTGTGTGGCGGCCCCTCGCACCCCTTTTCATTGCCTGACGCTCTCAGAATGGCCGGGCCGGACCTGCACATCCCTGATAAGACCTTTCACCCCCCCCCCTTTCCTTCCTCCCTCTTTCACATTCTTGCAAACATAAGCAAATATACACATGCACAGTGCAGACCTAATGCAAAATGTCCTGAGTTGTATTTAAGGAGATAGAAGGTGATGTTGGTGTGTTCATGTTTTGTTGGTAAAATTTTTTTGTTTTTTTCTTTTTGCTCTGTGTGTGTCTGATCAGCCGTGACAATAATAAAAGTGTTCATTATCACGTCCTCGTCTCCTTCACCTCTGTATATTTTTTTTACCCCGCAAAACATTTTCTGCCGCGTACAAGAAAAGGCTGCAAGAGTGGATTTCAAAAAAATTATCATATTGTAAAAGTGAATTAACGGGAGTGAAGCGGCTCGTCGTGTGATGATATCCAATGTTGTACTGCCTGCCAATAACGGAATACTTTTGGCCATTTTAGATGGAAAAAGGCCAATAATGTAAGAATTTGCCAGAAAATGGGGAGAGAGAAAGAGAAAATCCGCAGTGACTGACTATAGTTACTTCCTCTATTCAAATGCAGTTATTATATTTTAAGGATTTTTTTTTTTTAATGCAACTTCATTGACGTTGCAGCCAGCAAACTAAGAATTTATGGAATTGTCAAAGCATTTTATTACACTATTGCCACGATATTGTGTAAAATACATTGCGTTATTGGGGACGACAATGATAAACAT
This sequence comes from Blennius ocellaris, assembly GCF_963422515.1. Taxonomy (NCBI): domain Eukaryota; kingdom Metazoa; phylum Chordata; class Actinopteri; order Blenniiformes; family Blenniidae; genus Blennius; species Blennius ocellaris. The sequence goes on along the minus strand of NC_137651.1, from coordinate 28,739,497 downwards.
CTGTATTTGGTTTGACCACACTTGCAGCATTTTGTAATAATGCTGCAAAATATAATGCAATACATTTTAAAGTATGCCACGCCACATTTTGTAATAAAATTCTTGAACATATTTTGTAATAAACTTCTGTATTTTGTAATAACTTATTTCAAATTGCAATGGTTATTACAAAATGTGTCCGTTATTACAAAAAGCGGGTTAAATGATTAAATGCACTTGGTGGCATGAACGTTCTAGTTTAATTACTTGAAGAAAATAAAAATGTCTGGTGGAAATACTGATTGTCTTGTAACTTTAAAAATCTACCAGCCACAATGGCAGCTGGTCTAAAAAGTTCAACCTGATCTAGATCCTGCGTTCTTCCTTCTATGTTGGCCGGACGTGAGCAAAAGCAAAGAGTGATCCTCGTCCAGCTGAATCTTAATTTTTACTCGATATTAAACAGAACCATGTATGCGGATGAAGGGCAAAATTTACTACATAATGCACCACATTATTAAGTTTTCTTAAAAACACCCACATTTTGTAATAACTTGCAATATGTAACAAGTTACTACAAAATGGGACGTTATTTCATAATGAGGTGGGAAATTATTACAGGTTGCAGCGTTATTACATAATGTGACGCTACACACACTTCAAATAAAGGAAGTTTCTAATACATTTGATTGAAAGCTGGGGAATAGAACGATGTTCTGTGGATAAAGTGGTGGATAAATGATGTACGATACCAGCCTCGTCGTGTGTATATTCAGTCGAAGCTTTTAAATGTTACGTGGCTAAACTGGAGCAGAAGCGAGTTCTTATTTTTAGCTTGCGCTTTGCTCGTTTCTCTCCTCACCCCTCAAGGTCGAGCTCATGATGCCCTCCGTCTCTGAAGGCTTCTTGCTCAGATATGCAACAGATTTTCCTGCAAACTTGACTTTCATGTTGTATTAAAGCAGAACATCAGTGAAGCTGCTCCTTCCCATTTTTTCGTGCGATAACATCTCCTTTCTTTGCCGAGTGCCGCATCTGTTGCCCGTAGTGAGCCGAGATGGATTAGACCTGTCTTTAAATGGTAAGCAAAGGTAGGAGGGCTTTTTTTATTTATTTATTTTTTTTTTATTTCTCCCTCTCGTCTGCCTGGACATGCTTGCCAATATTGATTTGAGGTTTTTTTTCCGGTAATCTCCTTTCGTGTGTCTCAGTTTTGTGGATGTTGTAGGTTTATGCATGTACTTTACTGTGACTTTCTGAATGTTGCATTGCATCTGTGCAGAATGCATGTATAATGCTTCATGGAGGCTCCTCAGCTGTTTCAATTGAAACATTTTAGGAGGGTTTCTACTGCAATAACTCGCATTAATCTTCTGGAAGTCCAGTGTTTGCATTTGCTGTTATTCTCATATAAAACAGGAAAAAGAAAACGAGTGATTGAAGCTGTCGCACGATATTTCTGCCCTCACTTCACTCTCAATCGATCTGATTGCACATTCCTAGTTAGGCAGAAGTGAAATGTGTTAATTGATTTCACGCTGGTTTCAGAAGGAGTGCCTGAGTACATGATTGGATTGAATTTGCAGCTTTGCTTTATCCAAAGAGCAGATGGTTAAAACTGGAAATGCGATGCTGGCTTGTGAGCTGCTGCCACACGTGGTCCACGGGTTTGTCTCTACTGGGTTTTGTAGCGGTAAGTAAAATATAATAGTAAATAAGTGAAATGAGTCCACGAAAAAATGACTTTGTCGTGATATTCCTTCTCACTGATTATATAGTAAATGCAGTCCCAGAGGAGACGAGTCTTGCAGGAGAAACCATGACATCGCCGCGATGACCTTTAGCTATAGGCTTCTCCCCATGACTCGAACTTGAATAGAGCGAGTCTCAAAGATGGATGGACGCTTTAATCCCGCTCATTGTGGCTTGTGTAAATTAGTTTTAATCAGCAGTCCCTCGTCTCCAAGGTGAACTGATCCTCATTTGACAAATGGTGATTAAAGTAGCTCAGTGGCTGCGCAGAGTCGGTATAGGATCTTGTAACGGGTATTAATAACGTCACATCCACTGGACTTACCACGGGCTTCGCCACCAAACAAGAAAAGTCTACAGCTGTTCTTCAGGTTCCCAAGTCAATAGTGGTAATTGTAGTGAATGCGATGTGGCTTATTGCGCCATTCATCCACCTTCTGTACCTATTATTCCCGACCTGAATGCCCACGGCAGCGGATGGACAAAAAGCCTGAATAGGTCCAATAAAGAGAGCTCCGTAATTGCGAGTCTTTATCTTTATCTAACGTCAATCTAACAGACAAACCTTCCACGTAATAATAATCTGAAGACCCGGCGGGTTTCAACCAGGAACTGTCGCAGGGCCACTGTGTTATTCTTCACGTTATTCGTAGCCTCAACGTAGACGATTCGGTTCAGATGGAAGTTCTTCATGTGCTCGTGCGTAAATCCCACGGTCGGTGGTTCAATTGCCCTTTCTCACCCTGTCGAAGATACACTGAACCTCAAGTTACTCCTGAAGGCAGTTGAAGCAGCCTTGAGGCTGCTGAAATGTCTTTTTTTTTTTTTTTTCCTCGACACTTTATTGGAAAGTTAAAAGCCATTAAAATGTCTATAGTTTTGGCACTGCGACGGTCAAATTGCAGTTCAGGAGCGTTCGCACTGCCCCACAGAGTAAGGACATGCAAACCCTGGTATGAACCCTGGTCCCCTGTCAGTGAAGCCATTTCCACCAGTAAAATACACATTTAGTTAAGTGTGATGGGGTTATTCAAGTGTGAATTGTTTGTACACACTTGTAGTTTTATGCCGCCGTTAAAAGTGAAGATCAGCTTGCGCCTGCGAGGGAAGGAACAGGACCCTTACACGGCAGTGCGGAAAGTGGGAATTGGTCAAAAGGTCAATTCCAGTCATGGCAACTGAGGATGAGATGCAGGCGAATTTCAATTAGAATTAAGTTGCCGTTGGTATTCACAATGCAATACTATTTATTCTCTATAAACGACGTTTTAATATGCCTTCACTCATTTGCGTCAAATCATTCAGATTTTGACATTTCCGGTGCTGAGAGGATATTTACACATTCCCCGGGGCTTATTAGCCGACGTGTGTGGAAGTGCTGGTTTCCCCGAGTGCCGGAGATTGTGCCAGTGCAGCAAAGTGAGTTTCTCTTTTAGCGACATCGCCGGACGTCCGTGTGACGGAGTTATGAAGAAAGCAAGCTTCTTGTACCAGCCTGAGTACAAACTGCAATGGCCAGAATTGCTGCTGTTGAGCTGATTGCTCTGTCTGTATGCTCATTTGTTTTATTGCGGTATTTATGGTCTTGACATTTTCTGTCTCGCAGCAAGAAAATAAAAGTTTACACATTCGCCTGAAAGAAGGGCCTCATAAATTTAATTCTGAATTTGACACTTAATAACACTGAGCTCTGAGGCATGTTGTAATTCCGGGTTTGGATTCGCGTTTCTCTGAAGACATATTGATCTTCAGCTCGAGTGGAAATCTTTTTTAGATCAGACCCGACATTGTCAAAACATGGCGCCTCTCACAAAATGGACTGTTTTACAAATTACAGCTTGTAATGTCCATCCACACGTCCATGTTTTGTCCCTTTATCATCGGGTCAAGTTTCTGAAGGTGCTGATGGCGAGTCCGGCCGAAAATAAGTAAAAGCTTTGAGTGCAGCTTGAGGAGGTCGGCGGTCCAGCTCAGGGCCGAGAGCAGAGAACACCATCCATCACCCGGGACGTTTTGGAGCCACCGGCTCACAACAACTAACTTAACCTAACAATCACGTCTTTGGATTGTGACGGATCCATCTTCTGTGCCGCTTCAGCGCAACTCAAGATCACGGGGCGCTGGAGCCCATCCCACCCATCCCAGCCGACTGTGAGTGATGACGGGGGGGACACCTTGGACAGGTGGTCAGTCCACCAACGGGCGAGACAGACATCTCACCCGGACACCGCCAGGCAACTCCAGATAAAACCCACACATGCACACAAAGTACAGGTGCTAACCACCACATCACCACGTGCCTTAATGTTTTTTAATTTAATTTAATTTAATTTAATTTAATTTAATTTAATTTAATTTAATTTAATTTAATTTAATTTAATTTAATTTAATTTAATTTAATTTAATTGAATTGAATTGAATTGAATTGAATTGAATTGAATTGAATTGAATTGAATTGAATTGAATTGAATTGAATTGAATTGAATTTAATTTAATTTAATTTAATTTAATTTAATTTAATTTAATTTAATTTAATTTAATTTAATTTAATTTAATTTAATTTAATTTATAATTTGTTGAAAGGTTTATATAAAAATATGAACGTATTATAGTTTACAAGATTCTTAAATTTGGACAACTTTGAATAAACAAGTTATGAGTGTGTTATTTATACACTCACACGTAGATCATGATATCATGAGGAATGATTTCTGAAATGAGCCCCGGAGTATCCTATCGCACGTTAAAGACACACTGCGGTGCCGTGACAGTGTTTTCTCCTGTGGTGTGAATGTGAATTGTGAAGATATACATATTTGTATATCCCACGAGGAATTCTCCTGAGCCGACTTGCAGCACTGATGTGAGCTTCTGACACGTAGTTGGAGCAAGAATTGATCTTGCTGATATAGATGTTCTTTGAAGATAATGGAATTAGTGCATATTTAATGCCTTGTGCCCTTCTCCAGGCCCAGCTCAGTCTTCAACTAATAAGTTGACAGACAACAAGGTCTTTTTTTTTTTTCCATGTCTGAAAATCATCAGCAGTCATTGCAGTCGTCTCTGTGGCCTCGCCCGGTCTGCTGCTTGTTTCCTTTACTGCCGGGGCTTCTTATTTGGACCCGTGGACCTCGGCAGGAAGCACATGAGCGAGCGAGAAGAAAAAGCCCGTGGCCCTGACACCAAGGACACAAATGAGCCGGAGGATAAGCCCCGTGGGTGCTTCTGTAATGAATGAGAGTAAATATGGCATGTATGTCTTTGGATTCATGGATTTTTTTTTGTTCCTCTCCTGGGACTGGAGGTATTTGCTTCTGTGCATGAGAAAGGGAGAGCTGGGTATTTGAACAGATAACAGGCAAGTGTGGTCTCAGACCTGCTGACCAAATAATGGTCATGTGGCTACAAGGTAGAAAATAAGTGATTGTGGCAGGATCTGTGCACCGTCTTCAAATGGGTGCGGAGAATCCAACTGTCTGGCAGGTGAAAGCCAATCATGACTGATAATTGTTGCAATCAAAGTAAAAATCCATTGTTGCCAAAGAAAGCGATGCAGATTGAATCTGTGGATACAAATATGTCCGGGTTTATTCCGTTTGCCTCTTTAATTAGATTTGGGAGGGGAAAACAGAAACGGCAGCCCAGGCTTTAACTTTTTATTGTACGCACGGTGCATACAGGATCCCGGCTGGCGGCACCACTGAAGCGTAACGACCCCGAAGATATCTCCACTTCTGCTGCCCGACGTTCTCCTCCTTTTCCTTAAAGTGGTTTGGGTTTCATTTCAGGAGTTCCGAGCCGTGTGCCTAGCTCTAGTTGCTTTTAATTTGTGGTTGTTAAGGGGGCGGACGGTGATTTTGACGTCACTTGCGCGTGGGGGGGGGGGATCCACACGTGGGGTAGAAGCCGCTGATTGGCTGAAGCTTTCCTCAGGCTGCTTATTGGATGAACTGCCAGAATGAAGATCACTCACTAACTCACTATAGGCCTGGGTCAAAGGCACCGCCACCAATAGTCACCTGCTCTCGACGATGAAGCCATGTCGTGAGTTTCTGTTGTTATTCTCTCTGGGACTCCTTGTCATTGTCAGGGCGAGAAGTCCTGCAAACCCCCCCCCCCCCCAAAAAAAACACTCTCCACTTTGATTCCGTTTCGATGAATCCTTTTCATTTCTCTGTTCTTGTTTCTTCCTCGCGGCTATTCTCAGCAAGATGTCAGATGGAGGCCAGAACTGCTTTCGTACAACCCTCCTGATGAGTACAATTGAAATCCTGAGTTCAAACTATACTTTTAGCTGCTGCAATCTGGTCCTGCACACGCAACAGTTTATGTGGCTGCTCATAAATGGCGGGAAGTGAAATGGTTTGATATATTGGTGCCTATATTTGGGCAATTTCATCCTTGTGGAGGACGCTGCTCCCCAATTGTCGTGTGGTTGAATTGTAGGGTAATGGCTTTTTGTCTGCGTTCCTCTGGATTACACCCACGTTTTGACTCCCGATCAGTCTCTCTCCACCTGCTTTCTGTCAAACCCCCCCCCCCCCCCCCCCCCCCCCCCCCCCCGCAGGAAAAACAACTAAAACTTTCACAGGTTCTATCGATATAACGCCGCCGTGCTTCCACTTTAGAGCAGCTTTGCAAAATGAGGTGCCGCGGTGATTCCACGTTACTGCAGTGGGAATGTGGTATTATGTGGAACACATTATTCTTCCGCGCCACTTGTTGTTGTTTTTTTTTCCCCCCCACATTATTCTGTTAGAAAGATTCTTTTACCAAGCTCTCTTGTGTCTGCTGCACACGGCTGGATTTGAAAGCATCATTCTGAAATGCGGCGTTGTTGATCAGTATCTCCGCCTCTCGCAGAGTCAAGCATCTTGTTCACCTCTTCACAAATGTCGCTGATGAATGGATAAACGTCGCTTTTACTATAACACGAGGGGGAGAAGACACTATAACAAACTTATGTCCACAAAAGCCTAAAACGTGACGATAATAGATAAATACAGTATGAAGGAGTCATTTCCTCATCAAACCAGATTCTGCTGACATCAGGTGACGCTTTGCTCCTCGAAGTAAAACGAGTTCTTCCAGCGCTTAATGTTTCTGCAAGAGCTCCATTACATGGAGTAAAATCCCCCCAATCATGAAGGACAATGCAGATGAATACTACATGACTGACTGAATGAATGTCACTGTGCCTATTTAGATTAATTGTGCTTGCGGTTCTTTTAATTTGTTTACAGTTGACCAACAAACAGAGTAGAGGGGGTTTCCATCATGATGTGGCAACCAGCAAAAGAAGTGCCCATCTATGATTGATATAAAATCCAGGTGGAATTTGATGCAATCTATGTATTGAAGACAAGTTCAAAAAGTAGAATAGAAAACTAAATTGCTAAATCATGCCTGGCTTCGTGTTACAGGTTGTAAAGACTTACTGCGACTTATGTTTTTAAATCGAAAGCTAGTAAATGCAATTTATGGCTTGTAAATACCAACAGCTGTTCACAACTGAACCATCTGTCAATCCGTCCGTCCATCCATCCATCCATGAAACACTAAAATAATGCAGGTTTGTTGTTTTTTTTTCTTTGCAGTAGTCAAGTAAGAAGTTCTCCAGGCATCGCCGATGTGACATAGAAATTGAGGCTTGACCATTAATACTTTGTAAAATTGACGTTTATTTTAATTCTGCCCTGTTGTTTTAATTTTGTCATTGAACTGCTTCTTCTTCTGGCTCTCAGCGAAGGCGGACGCATCTCTCTTCTGTCCCCCTCGTCTTCCCCGCTTGCTGCTCCCGTCCTGTACTGTACTGTGTCAGATCTAACAAGAGCCTCTCTTCACACCCCCATCCGAATTTAACCGGAACCATGGAATTGATCAGCTGGTCTCTCAATGCGATCGGCCAAATTTTTACGACACGAAGATCGGGCAAAGGAGAGCCCGCATGTCCCGATGGTGCAATGCTGGATTCCTGGAGGTTCCTGGAGGTCCCTGTGTTTGGCCATTCCTTCCATGGAGGATGTGGAGGACCTCTACATATTGGGATTCATGACAGCAGGTGTGCTGCTGATTGGGGCTGGCGGCTTTCTGATCTATCGCAAAGTTGAGAAGACGCGGGCAGCCGCATTGGGAAGGCTGCCTATCGTCACTGAAGGACTGTGCCGAGTTTTGAACGCTCAGGCTCATGTGATAAACGAACTCAAGAGTACGACTCATGAACGTTTACGCGAAATTGGATCGATCTTGGAGGATATTCGAACTCGGTTGGGAAGCTAAAATCTTGCCACAATTGGAGCAGCGTTGGAGACCAGAGACACTCAAGGTCGACAGATGAAGCTGAAGCGCCTGAACGAAAACAAACCTAATCTACATTTCAGATTCCCAGACACCCAGTCGCCAAGGCTGGTGTTTTGTCTTCAACTCTCCTGGATGTGAGTGTGGAACGAAGCCCCCCCCCCCCCCCCCCCCCCCCCCCCCCCCCCCCCCCCCACACACACACACACACACACACACACACACACACACACCTTCCTCCTTTATATGAAATGTCATTGTACCTGTTACACTGACAATAAAGAAATTCTGAACTGCTGTGTTTGTGTCCTTCAGTGGCCCAACTGCTGATGTTCACATGTTCACGTGAATTCACTTGTTGAATCTGTACATTCACACATTCGAGAGCCTCCTGTTTACTATTTAGTTCACATCACATTACACTGCACGTCTCCTCTACATAATTAGGATGAAAAAAAAAGAAAAAGCGATGAGCATATGTGTTCAAACTGACTTTGTTTCAATGGATTGAATAGACATTAATATTTCACCAAGCTGAGCTGCTTGCTTCACGTGCCACGGGGCTATTGGCACTCCCCCCTTAACTACCATTTGCGTCTCTCTTTCTGTGCTTTATTTCCATATGTATTAGAAAAGATGACAGTTGGGGCTTGTCCTGCAGCTGTCTGATAATTTTATTTTATTAATTTTTTCCGGGGAAAAGAAATCAGCACCGCGGGACGTTCTTGAATAGCGCCTGTGGAATATCTTCCATTACATTGAAAAAAGGGGAAAAAAAAAAATTTGATAAGAAGAAAACATCAAAGGGTTGGCACGTCAATGAAATTACTATTCTAGCATGGTTTCCAATATCAAAATAACTTTGAAGTTTTATGTTGCTCTTTTGTACGTCTCACAATGGAACTGACACCCTGACGCTTTGAGATCCGCTGGTCCTCATTCTGTATGTGCAGGTGTGAGCGACCTTGTCGAGCTTCTCTCTAATTGGCTGACCCCGTTGCTTTGAATAAGGGCTGATGATCGGCGAATACTATCATCTCCGAGTTCATTGAAGTGTCAAGATAACAAGTGATTAGACAGTCCAAGGAGAAACGGTGTGAGACCGTCACCGCCTCATTGAAAATATCAGTGTGTGCGTCCGTTGTCTTTCACCCCGGGAATGCATTCGTCCCCCCGAGTAATGTCAAACAGTGTCATATACAGCAATTTATTGGTAAAAACGGCATCCTGTAAGCAGGTGCAATTTGTGAAGAAACGCCTGGGGGGAGGGGGGTGCCTCAGGGGGGATGGGGATTCTGTTGCCATTATTCCTTCATGAAAAGTAACTGTAAATATAATGAAGTAAAATATGCGGTAGTGAACATGTCTTACAGAAATGAACACATTTAAGAACTTTATCCACCTGTTGCTTATCAGATGGAGCCGCCTGGAAGAGCATGAACTGATGAATCCAGTCAAAGGAAAAACCTTTTCAAAGACTTATAACTAAAGTCCAGATGACCAGAGTCATTTGCTTTGAGATACAAATAAAAAAAAATATGCATAAATATGTTGGATGTGAAAGTATGCCAGTGTGAGACTACTAATAGTTCGACTTTCAATGCATCGGGGGCAGCAGCTCTGTTGTTCTGGTTTTTGACGCCACATTATTTGATGCCTGGTTCGCTGGTGAAGTGACTTTAATCCTCGTGAGAGGCGAATGGATTCTGCTGCCCCCCTGCCTTGAAGGTAATCCAGCTGTACAGGTGAGGTATCAAAGAGAGGCGTGGGTGGGCGGTTGTGCTCCCTTTGTCTTTTGCACGGTAGCGCCACTTCCCCGGGTCGCACCGCTCCTCTCCTCCCTGCTGCTCGCCTTCTCTTTCTTCTGTCCTTTTTCCAGACGAGACGTTGTCCCACGCTTCCACTGGAGGAGGTCTTCAGTCGTACAACTGCCACCCGCTTGTGTTGGTTCCTCCTCGCCTCTCTTCACCCCACCTCTTCCGTTATGTCTTCAGCTTTAGCATGCATTAAACCTTTAAAATGTCTGAGGAATGCTGATGAACTGAGACCTCTGCGGTGCTCTTTTACGTGCCTGCGCCTCAAGGACACCGCAGATGGAGATAAAGATAAAGGGGCATCTCGAGGTAATTCAAACTCACCGGCGCCCGTTTGCGCTGCCTCTTTCTTCATTTCCTTACACTGCGCTCAGTTTCTGTTTTTGCTTGATTCACTTTTAGTGGTAACTCTTTTTTTTTTTTTTTTTAATGTTACCATCTTTACGTCATTATCCCACGTTTCCTCTGTTTCTCCTGCACATTATCTCCTCGGTGCCACGGGAGTCCACGTGGCATTCATGCATTCAGACATGTTTATTTGAATTTATGCCAAAATCTTGTCGGGCAAACCAAATGTACCCGCTCCTCTGATTCTCCCCAGGATATGTATTATATGTTCGTGTCAACAGGGCCAGAGCAGCAGCACATCCCTTGGGGGCACAGTGTCGCCTCAGGCCCTGCTACAGTGTGTCCTTCCCGATAGACCGCAGCGACGGTAAATATTTTCCTGCGTCTTCACAGTTTACACAAACCCCTCTCCTCGTTGCCCCTCGCCTACCAACCTGAAAAGCAATTGGCTTATTTACTTACTTGCTTGTCAGCGGAGACTCCGCCGGTTCCCGGAATAAGATGAAAAGGGGGGAGTCGGGCAGAGCGACTGTGCTGTCTCAGGAGCTGACAGAGTGCCTGCACAGGCAGCTTCACACACTTCCTGCTGGAGATGATATTTTGACGTCTCTTTACAGACGCCTTGAAGACAAAGCTTAAGCTGGAGGAGCCCTTTTAGTCAGCCATGTGAATGCAGTGGAGAAAGAAGGAATGGAGAATGAAGGCTGGAGTTAAATGGGGGGGGAAAAAGATCCTCTAAAAATCACAGCTTTTGTTGCATTCCTTCAAAAAAAAAAAATCTATATCTTTGTTGTTTTCGTCACTGTCTTATCTAAATCATTTGAATAGAAGTGCAACACTTTGAGCTCACTGCTGAGGAAACTCTTCACTGGAGATTGCAAACCAACAATTAGAGCTTGACAGACAACTGGAATCGAGAGTTTAATGGAAAACCTATTTTCCCTTGTGATCCTACTATCGCTCACATGTCCAGGTTGAAGGAGACAATAAAAGAAGGGTAATGCCGTGCTGTCAGCCATCCGGTCAAAGGCTTAGACGCGTCAGTTGGAGAGGTGCTTTTGCTCGACACAACATGCGGAGCTGGAAGAGCGGTCTTGGCAACAACCTCAACTCTCGCTTGTTACTTTTCTGGCGTGGGATTCAGTTTTGGTCCATTCGCCCTGTAACTGAGTCACATTATCAACTGGGGGAAAAGAAAAAAAGACAGATGATATTCTTGCTAATAGACGCTGCTCAGCTGTCAAGGTGCTTCAGCTACGGCCCTGCCAACTCCCATACTTTAATTCAGAAGGCACCCTGCAGCCATCATTTCACATCATTACTTCCAAGCTATTGTGCCACACGTTGGAGTAATAAAAATCAACTAAGTGAAAGTACGGGTAGTGTGGGAAGCCAGGGGATGCTTCATGACAATCATTAATGAGGGAAAATTAAGGCAATGTGCAGCATTACTCTGAAGAGCTGTAATTAAACAGGAAAGTCCATGCCAACTGTGTGTCTTCTGAGCGGCTCCAGGCAATGCATGCATGTCTGTCGTGGGGTAGATAACACCGCCGTGTGGGTGGGAATGTCTCCTCAAGCCTCGAGTAGCCTCAACGAGCACTCATTGTTTGTTTTTTTGCCTAATTGCGGCCATGATTTGGCCAAGCAGTGACCTACTTGTTCCTGACCGCTGTTTGAAGTTTTTCTGGCGAGGTAGCCGCTGGGAATGGGGGGGGGGGGATTTATCGTGTGTTTGTGCAGCATTTGAACTATTTATCCCATCAGCTGCCGCACCATTGAACCACACAGGAAACATAGCAACGAGAGGATGAGCGGTAGAAAAAAATGTCGCATTTGAACTTGCGGATTGCGACTCCGGCTGCCTGGGAGCTGCGACGCGAGCTTTACAGGAGAACGCGAGGTGGTGGAACAGCGTGATACCGGGTCTTACTTGCACGCTTCAAAGCCAGGTGGAGAGATGTTTGGGTCAACATCTAAATCCCTTCTTTCATGCCTGTCAGTTCTGGAATCAACAAGTCCTCAAGGCTGGGGTTTACGCTGTGAGTAAAAACAGAAGGGCCTCCTATTGTCCCCCCGCCACGATGTATACCCTGACTTATCCCGATAAGGAAGTAAGCCGGGGATTTGGTGTCACCATGAGCCGCGCTGCTGTCACCAGGGAGGTTGTTAAGATTTTGGTAGAACAGTCAATAACAAATGAGCAGTGTCTTACGAGAGTTAATGTTTTAAGAATGGAGAAGCAAGACCAAATTAGAAACAACGATGATCGTCATGATTCACAACGTTGACTTGGCAGACGTTTCATCCTGGACGTCTTCCTGACACAACTCCGTGGGATTTGTACATTCACCATCTGGTCACAAGCTTGCTACTCTAACTGCTAGAAAACTAGAAATATTCTAAATTGATATATTAATATAAACCTTGGTACAGGGTTGGAAATTGATAAGTATGAAGAAGGTTCTTCAGGTGGAGGAGTTCAGGTACGTATCTTAATGACTTGAATACCAGAGATGATGGAAAGAGGGATCATGGGTTCAGGCAATCAGTTCTAGAAATTCTTTTGTTGCACAGGACAGCAAAATTCTCTGTTTGCCGGTTGATCCTCCTGACTCTGGCCGATGGTCATGAACTTGGTTCATGATGGAAAGAACCAAGCTGTGGATACAAGTGGCTGAAACGAGTTTTCTCCGCAAGGTGGCAGACTTTATTCTTCCCGATCGGGTAAAGGGAGACTCAAAGTGGAGAGAAGTTGGTGGACTGCGTTGGACTTCATACCCAATTAGGAGGAGGTTGACCCAGGACTCTCATTTTGACTCTGCTCTTCAGAAATCATGTTTGGGTCATTTCAGTGTGGCGGACGGCTCTAAATAGCACCAATACACTAAGGCCTTGGCTGCTGTTGCCATGGAAAAGAGGTTATTTAAATGTGCAAATCAGGGCTTTCGGGAATATGTGAATTCATTCAAGTGCAGATTATATTGTCAGCTTCCTCTAAAGTGTAATGTTTAGCTCGTGCCTGTCGGTGGAGCATGTAATGGACTTTTAAACTCTCCCCGCTTTACGTTTGCTCCTACATGAACTTCATGCTGAGAGGTGAGCATCTTGGTGTGTGCTGAATGAGCGTTTTAAAGTTATTCTAAATAAGATGTGGCGACACAGAGCACCTCGAGCAGACTTCTGATGGTGCTCTTACTGCTACAGATCAGTCAACTCTTTTTTTAGAATTGGACTGTCAGCAGGTTACTGTTAGTTAATCTGTGATTAGGGTTCAGATGACGGGTCTCTATGGTTCAAATTAATATTCTTTTCTGCTTCTTCTTCTCCTTCTTTTTTTCCAGGTTTAGCCACAGAAAGTAATTGCTACTTGTGATTTATTCCAGATGTAAGTTTTACACCAGATGTTCTTTTCTTCCTACTGAAACAACCAGCGATTTTAACATTCGATGTTCTTCTGTCTCGAACCAGGACTCAAACCCACGTCCCACACATGGTCTCCAAGTAGAAACTTAAAAAATTATAAAGTAAAATCTAATCTAATGTGAGAAAAAAATTTTGCATCCAAAACGACTTCCTGCAGGACTCATGTCTGTCAGAGTAAAATTGCGACAATGTGCACAAAATTAAGTAAAAACACAGTATGATAGTTTGAAACTCATTAAATGGAAAGCTTAAAAGTACCGGCCTTACTGTGCAGAAAGGGCAGAAATATTAGCTGAAACATAAACATACTAGTGTTTATTTGTAAAAATAAATAAAAAAAATTCACATTTAACTGTAGTCAAGTTGCGATAAAACAATATATGCAAAGCTGCATGATGATGAGGTGGTTGTTATTCTGGCGTCACGGTGAGAAGATCACAATGTTTGTTTGAAATCATTATCATGGTTGCAGCTTTCTCATGATTTTAATTTAGAATTTAATAAGGTTTTCACTTTTCTAAATGCATTTTTACTCACCTCATTTTAAATTCTTAGCTATTTATTCTCAAAAGTTTTAACTGACTTCTGTCTTTTAAAATGTCGTTTATGTTTTTTATGTAATTTTATGATTTTTGTTTTGCCTTTGTGAAGCATGTTGAATGGCCTTGTGTGTGGCCCTGAGATTCACTTGCAGCCTGTTCACCCACAAGGGAAGAACCTATATGAGGATATATGCACATATATGAAACCTATATGCAGCATATATGCACATATATGCACATATATGACAATATATATATGCTGCATATATGCACATATATGCTGCATATATGGAAAATGGTTTGTCGTTTTCTTTATTTTGTCAATCAAGCCATTTTTACAATTTCAGTCACTTCCAGACTCACATGACGGCGCATGAAACAGCTTCAACGCATGTGCTCTCTCTTTTCTTTATCACAGGTTGGTAAATACTTAAGATTCACAAATGTAAAGCATATTATCATGGGTTGTAACATGTTAAGGATAATATTGTGTGAGTAAGGAGTCGTAAAACCAAGTTTTACCGGAGTTTTTGAGTGAAATGTGAACCGTGTTGATGCGAACCTGCTAAGCTAATAATCCCACATGGAAAGAACTTATATAAACATACATTTCCTATATTTTATGTACATATATGTGCGTGTATATGCATATATGTACATATATGTACATAAAATATAGGAAAACGGCCAATTTTGTATATGTCACATATATTCAAAACCTATATTAAAACATATATGTTTATATAGGTTCTTTCCATGTGGGCATGATCTTGCACACTGTCAGCTCTGATCAGCCACCGGGAGAAAAGACAAACTATTATTTATCAATCATGCATGTTTTTGGGTTTTTTTTTTTGTTCTCAATGTGAAAAGAATCCCGAGAAAATCCAAAGTTGCAGGCCGTTTCTCTTTGTTGTGACTCGTTCACTAAGAACAATGATTTCCAATGAAACTAGTGTGAAATAAAAGGCTCCACTGCAGATTAAACCAGAACAAGCCGGACAGTTTATTTTCGGCAGAATCACGGCTGCCGAGTTTGGATTTCATTATCAGTTGTTTTTTTTGTTTTTTTTTAAGCCTCACCGACAGAATTAACATCCACCCCATTATTCAGGAGGGACGTCGGATATCTTGAATTATTTGAGAAAAAAAAGAAATGGTGTGTTTGTGGCGACGCCATGTTGTATAATTAGGAAAAGGTTTTGTGATGTGAACTGACAAACAATGAAAAGAAACAGTGGTGAAGAGTTTTTCAGTGTTCGGTTGATCTTTTGTTCATGCAAAAGCAGGTGGACAAAATAGAACACATTGAAGATCAAATAAATGCTTTTGGTTTTTAAAACAGTGCAACGACAGAGAGAGCAGGTTTAAAAACTCAACTTAACACGGGAGCCAGGGAAACAGTTTGTTTCAAGGCTGCGAGGCGTGCGAGGCGTCTCATTGAGCAGCTCACAGTCTGAAAGGGAAACGTCTTTGGAAATACGAAGACTCTGACTTGATCAATTCCCACTTTGACAATCAAATTGTCAATCACAATCGAGTTCCTCATGGGGCTCAAGCAGAAAACACACATGCTTCTTTGAACCGCTTGAAGAATATTGACATATACGTCAGCTTGTCTAATTGTTAGGATTGGCTCTCGGGACTGAAAGGAATGTGTTTTTTCCACATATACACCGATAATCATTGTGTCCCGGCAGTCGAAACAGAGGGAGCCCTGTGTGTATTTGACATCAGTCTTCATAAACTCTTCTGCGGATTCAGTCAAGCTGTGTTGATTACCATCAAGTTGCTGATGCTTTGAAATGAAGCGATCCTATGAAATGTCATTTCACAGGTTGCCAAGTTTTACCTGCGTGTATTTACCAATCTAAAAGCAAATTACCAGTGAGCTGGGGCTCTTATAACCCGACTATTCGTCCATCTCCTCAAGCTGGGGTTTTCAGAGTGTGTGAGGATGAGACCTCACTCACACTGAGCTCAAAGCACTCGACGTTCCCCCAACCAGCAGCCTGACTTCATGATATTTCTCACTTGAGATTATATTGCTAACAAGTTTGATAGTTTTAATTTGATGTGCAAGTTTGTATATCCTGTATGGAATCGCCGTATCTGTTACTCATAACTCTTCAGAGTGTGTAGATGGAAAATCTCTGAACACATTGTAACTTGGTCGATATTTCATATGAAACACGCTTTATTGGGCAAATGACTGCGTCGTGGAGCCGCTTGGTCTCCATTGGCACGTGATAGTTTTTCTTTGGACGACAAGGCCATGTTTACACGTATTAAAAATGTATATTTTCCCCTTTACATTGACAAAAAAAAAAATCTTAACTGACACCACCTGCATTTACACCTGAGCTGCTATGAGCATGCCAAACCTGTAGGGGGCAGTGTAGCGAGAAGCAGAATCTTGGGGGGAAAAAACACCAGGTCCGCCTAAACTCTATTGACCTTATTCTGGAAGTTTGCGTGGGCGGCGCCATGCGCGTAATCGCACTTCCGGTTTATCCCCGCGCTACTTGATTTGCGATACCAGTCTGTTTAATTGTTTCCAATTTAAAGCACAGTCACAAGTCAGCAAGATTACATCGCTGTGGTAAGACATCATGGAGGAGAAGTAGGCCAGTGTAGGCTTTGTTTATTTGTTTATTTGTTTATTTGTACATTAAAATTCCACCTGAGCTCCTCAGTGCATGTTTCTGTGACAGACAGTGAAAGACAAGTAATTAGCAGAGTCAGAAAAACAAAGTTTTACAAATGGAAATACAACATAACAGACTATTGGTGCAACAGAAAGTATAACAAGAGATAAAGTAGCTGTATTTCAGTTTTTACATTCATGCTTTACTGTTCTCAGTTTTAGAATAGACTAGACTACATTATCATCATCAAATGTATGGGCCTGAGGTGATGGTAGTGAGCATTCATTAAAATCTAACCCTAACCCTGCTACTCGATTGACCTTTTTGTATTAATCTGCTATTTCATATTGATTTTGTTGTGTCTGCTAATAGCAAATAGCTTTATGGTTATTTCTGTTCCTGCAGCAGCTAAATATTTCTGGGTTTGTTTAACAGATGCATTAATTTCCTAAGCAAGACGCGGCTTAAGAATCGCGAGACCGGCTGGATCGTTTACTCGTTGGTGTCCATGATCATAGCACATTTGACGCAAAATAACCTACCTTATATGATATTTTAGATGCAAGTCTTCCCAGTAGTTCTCCGTTGAAATGAATGCGATTTCGCTGGAACAGGAAGTGCGTTTCAAACGGAAGTGTGGGACAGAAGTAAAAGTGGGCGGTGCGGAATAAGGTCAATTGACGAAATAGGCAATAGATGCAATTATAGACACGGAGTTTATCCAGATCTCCACTGTGGGTGGAGTTTTCAGGAATCCTTGTCTGTGGTGAGTCGTAGCTGGTTTATGTGTAAATGCACCCAAACACAGAGAAATATCAGTTTATTCAACTACCTGGGTACGGGTAAATGTGGCTTAAGAAACTTCTTGGGAGATTTCTCTTTTACCTTCATGGAGGCTGTGAGAAGCGGCGCGTTGTTGATATTTCTGGCACTTTAAAGCCGCTCCACACCGTGTGATTATCGGCCGTCCTCGGCAAAATCAACATCCGTGAGAGAATCAGACCTTTGTTCTGGGCTCTCTAACGCCATGTTTACGCGACGCGCGATATGGGTAATTTTATCGTTGAACTCTTTATAGTTGCAGTCTGTCGGAGCCTTAAAGAATCCAGTGCAAACTGTCTAAAGTGCAACGGACTATATTTAGTAATAATTCTGTGCAAGTTGTGGTATTTTCAAACGCATGCTCAGTGCAGCCTATTTAGGCTAATTTGTGCCACATAACACATTCTATTATTGGATAGCAGGACTCAATAGGGTGAATAGGGTCACTTTTCAAAAACTTTTACAGATTTTGGTTTATATAAATGACATATAAGGGATTTAAATATCATATATGAGTGAAAAGCGTGAACTGCCTCGAAGCATTTCCACGGGTGTCCTATCAAGGGTGGAAAATGTGTTTCTCTTGTTGCAAACACAAAGTGTGAGTGATGATGATGGTGATGTGTTACATCTTCATTTAGTATTTGTGTTTTTTAAAAATTTTTATTTAAAGCTTCAGGCATCTGCAGGAAACATATTCTCAGTACATTATCTTAGACCATAATGGCCGAGAGAGAGAGAGAGAGAGAGAGAGAGAGAGAGAGAGAGAGAGAGAGAGAGAGAGAGAGAGAGAGAGAGAGAGAGAAAACACAATGAAGAAAAATATATGCATTAAATGTGTCTGGCAGTTTCAATTACACGTCTTCATCTTTTTTTTTTTCCCGTCTGTCACCTTGACAATGGGGAACGAATGAAAGGAGCAGCCATACCTCCAGCTGTAAGACTGAAACGCTGTCTAATGAGACAAATGCAAATACATTCTGCGTCTGTCACAGTAATGCAGTCGTTAAAAACAACAAGTGTCAACATGTGCAGACATGATCAAATCATTTTTAATCACACTTTTTCATGGTTATTGGAGGGTTGTTGATTTTAGAGACGTGTGTCGAGTGCTCATTGGGGCTGTGGAGTGAGAGTTAACAAAATGCAGTCAGCATGTGAAGTGATATGCAATAAAAATTACTATACAAGAGAGGCTTTTCTCTTTCTTTTTCTTTTTTTAGTTGTTGTGAGGATGATGCTCTGCACTGCGAGTCACATGCTGTGATCATACGTGTGCGTAGTTGTTGACTGGATGTGACGCAGAGCAGAGAACCGAGTGCCCACAGTCTCCTCTCCTCAAGTTATTGATTTTGCAGAAATTGATCATGACTTGAAATGGTTTTTCAGCAGACTATGGGATAATTGGAGGTGGAGTGATGGGGTTAAGTTCTATAATGGGTCATTAGGTTTCACTGGAGTGACGTCCCCGGCCAGAAACGACGAGCGAACGCAGGCCTGAACCATGAGGCCAGCCCGGACAGATTGCTGCTCACAGAGACAGATTAGCACAGGTCACTGTTGTTTCTTTAAAGACCAAATCACCTTTTAGACGTTTCATCTTCCTCCTTACACAGCCACATGGCCCAGAGCCTCTAATTTGACTCGGCACCCAAAAACTGCCCTGTAATGTCTCTTCACTTGCAAGGTGACTCCACTAAAGCCGCCCTCTTTTTTCTACTTTTGCCTTGACGACAAATAAAGCCGATATGAAAAGCCACCTCTTGTTATGAAGTGCTCGCAGCAGTGATCTTGACCGGCTCTGATGATCAATGAGCGACTGAGCGCCGCCAGCCTGTGTTCATTGGCAGCCGCTCGCCGCCTGGATTGGGTTGGCTCGCATCTGTATTGTTACTGTAAATGCTCCCCTCATTAACCAAAATCATTTATCCACAGGATTAGGGAAAAACGCTGCCAAAGGCCGTCCCACAATTTACAGACATTGATTACTTTGAGGCAATCTTCAGTGGCTTTTTATGTGCATGTCTGTGCACACTTTTTGAAAGAGGAGCTAGCGTTACGCAAGCGCCAAAAAAGTGGGAAACTGAACAAAGGAGACCACGTTTATATGCGAGTATCTTTGTGACAGTGGCGTTCTCGCCTCGCACTGAGATTGTCCCTTGGCAACGTCTGGGTTTGCTGCCCAGGATCTTTTCAAACGAGTGACAAATTAAGGTTTAGGTTTGAACCGGATGATTAGTATTTTCCAGCTCCAGCATTAGTTCAAGCTCAGAAGTTACACGGGTGTGATCAGAGTCGACGCCAAAGCTTCTATGCCGGTTATAATGGACTGTTCAGGGCACATAGAAAAGGCCTTGCGACTGCACAGGGAGTCAACGGCGCTCTCAAGGATGTGGGCGCACAGCCTCAGAGGACCCGGCATAAAACACAACCTCTCTCCCCCTGGTAAGCCTAAAAAAAAAAAGAAGAAGAAGAAAAAAAACCAGACGAACCGCAGAAAAAGACCCCAAAAAATGTGTCTGACTTCTGGAACAAACATCTACAAACTGACGCAATAAAAATCAACCTCTATCGAAATGATGCAAAGATGAATGTGTGGAGGAAAAAAAAAAAAAAAAGAAAAAGGAAGAGCTTCTGACCCGGAGCATGGCTGCCCTCGTCTGTCAGGTATTGTGGAGCCTCTGTTATGGCTGCCAATGCAAACTGGCACACAGAACATTATTGAGGATTTCACTGCTGATGGCAGCGGCGCGGATATTTAGCGAGGCAGTATCTTAATCACTGTACGTAAACACAGAAACGTTTTTTTTAAGGTGAAGTGGTTGGATTTTGATTTTGAGCCAATCACCTTAAAAAGAGGCTGTCTTGAGTTTCCACGAAAGACTTTAGTTTAGATATTAAAATCCACCAACAAACACTTTGAGAATGTTATTTGAAGTAGCACTTGTTCACAGTCTAAACTATGAGTGGATTAGCATTTAACTAAATGCTCTGCAGTGTAATCCAGATAGAGGGTCATGGGTACATCTGTTGGTATGGATGCAAAATGAAGGTTTTGTGTTCTCTGCTCAAGTGCTTTTGAACTTTTGACCATTATGTGATAAAATAGCTTCGTCTCCCACACAGTTTTGTCGGGGTGGATGTAAACTGAATCAAGCCAACACATCTTTTTCCAACCAGGCGGTTGTGCTGCAGCCAGAAGAACAAGGGGAAAAAAAATCAGCATTCAAACAATGAGGGCTGATTTTGTTCCTTTAAGTCGCCTCTCAGTCCCGCACAGCTTTTCCTCCACCGACTAACACACCGTCCATTGTCAACAAACCTAAGTAACCATGTTGTGAGCTCTGAAGTCAACGTGTTGCACTGACGGAGCAACACAAACACCGAAAGGCTTTCTCTGGTTTACAACCACACACGTCGCAACTCTCAACATTAAAAACACAGACGGCCGAGTTGGTGAGGCTTGAAGTAAAACGGCGCTGAAAATATCAGACGCTTTGATTCCTGTCACAGGAAACTGAACAGAGGATGTGTTATTCTTATTTTTTTTCATTTTGGCTCCCCATTGCAGAGGAGGAGGATTGTCCTTGTATTTCCAGTTTCAAGAGTCCATGAAATCGGTAGAGGAGGGGTACGCTCCTCTGAAGCCACTGAACGTGGTCATCACGTTGATAGTGATTCATGGGAATTCACAAAGCTTCAGGTAGAGTTCAGGGACTAACATGATGCATAAGCGACACCCACTTGTGTGCGGCCCTCTGATTTGTAACTTTATTTTATTTTGTATTCCTATCCCATCGTTTGAAGTGATGAATATGTAATTTCAATTTGCATCAAAGTTTTGCATATATGTTGCCCTGCTGACCCCATACATTTTTAAAAAGGTGACATTCGGGTTACTGTGAGTGGCAGAGAGGGAACCTGGGCTCTCTGGGTTGGAGGCCTCTGTCATGTTGAATGTACTTATTTGTGACACATGCTGACAAAATGCTCAGCACTTTGTGAGGATGCAGAGAGACGCTTGACCTGATCTCTGTCGGGAAGGTGCTGACGGTAAAGTAAAGGCGGAATCGACGTGATAAAGGTTAGTGTGTATTTCAGTAAGAGTGGGTGCTTATAAATGTTCCGTGGGCCTTATTTTTATTGGAATTATATGCACATTTAAAAAAAAAAAAAAAAATCACTGATCGCTGGGATAAAGAAATCAAAAGAAGGTGAAAGAGCTGAAACAGGCAGAATAGCGGGAATTGATAAAAAAAATTTGATAAACTAGCTGAAATTACTCACAGAGAGAAATTGATTTATTCTATACAACAGAATTAAATTACACTAGAAAATTTCAGGGGAAGAGTTGTGTGCTTGCCTCTTGCCGCCGCCTACGTGTATTGCAACACAGCATGTTAGATTCAGATTCAGATTCAGAAAACTTTATTGGTCCCAAAGGGCAATTCATTTGTAGCCAATCATAAATCATAAATCAGAACATTGCACAAACACATCACAAACACTCACTGTGTGTCACTTCCAACAGAACGGACAATAATTGAGTTTAAGAGGACCCATTACAATACGGTCTATGTTAATTACACACACTCCCTTCAGAATTTAACAGTGCAGTGACAGAGGGGACAAAAGAGTTGGAAAAACGATTTGTTTTCCGAAAGGGTACATAAAAACGGCGTCCAGAAGGCATGAGTGAAAACTCTGAGGACAGAGGATGGAGGGGCTGACCCAAGATACATTTAGCCTTCTTTAGAGCCCTCTCCTTCCATAGGGACTCTAGGTCTTTTTGTTTAACGCCAATGATCTTAGAGCAGATTTTGACGATGTTTTGCAGTCTATTTTTATCTTTCATAGACAAACACTTGAACCAGCAAACAAGTGAAAAAGTTAAGAGACTCTCTATGAAACAGCAGTAAAAGTTGCAGAGAATGCTTTCATTTACATTAAAAGAGTTCAGTTTCCTTAAAAGATAGATTCTCTGCTGACCACGTTTAAAAATAGAGTCTAAAAATAAAAACGATGTTAGCTCGTTCATGTAGCACATCTTAGCGTGTTGACCAGTTCACATATCACACATTAGCATGTTAGCTTAGCAACACATGCTTTACTCATTAACATAACTAACATTAGCATGTTAGTTTGACACTCACCAGTAAACTGATGCCGTTCTGCTCTTGTCAGGGATGAAAGATAGCTTCAGTTTGTTGGTGTACATACCAACAAACCAATAAATAAACACGCAGACGAAAACGTAACCGTCTCAGCGATCTTCGCGGTCACCCAACTTTCGTTGGCGAAAGTAATAAATAAATAAATACATGCTGCCAAAACCATAACCTTCTTTAACTTAAATGTTTGTATATATTGCAATTTTTTTTAAATATATGTGAAACTTAATTACTCGTGATGTCAAACTCGTCATCCATCCTCTGTGCCAGATTCCGACCCCCCGCGGGGATTTTCGTTTCGTTACGTGAAGTTATGGAACAAGCATGGAAGTGAACCCGGAGTGTAGTATGGATGCAATCATGTATCACCCGTGGCCTGAATATTCTAATAATCAGTTCCAGTCCAAGTATTTTGGTCATTTCTGTGTTGCTCAGCTTGAAATTTGGCAGGAAAACATGTCCGTTGTCTGCGTTCGGCAGGTTATCCCCTCATCACGGTGTGTTAACAGTTAAATATGTGTCTGTGCACAGTGACGTGTCCGCTCAGTGCAGGGTGGCGCTCTTACCGGGTTGTACTGTATACATTTGTGCACAAGTGCCCACTCACACCAACGCAAGACTTATTACAAAATTCAATATTATGTGGGAGAGTTTGTGTTTGTATGAATAAATCATCCCATTTTGTGTGATTTGTTATGAATATTGGCAGATTCAGTGACTTAATGAAAGTGTCCACATGGTTTTATTTGATCTACCACTGATTGCAGCCAACAATCACAACAAAGCACAGAATCTTTGCAATATTTATCCTCAAATAAAACGCTATTGATCTCGCTTGGTCCATCAAGATCCCTAATACTCTTTCTATTTTTAACGCTGCATTTTCTTTGTTTACCTCCCACCTGCTTTGACATTTAATTTGCTGACTTAATAAAGCCAGTCCGAGGCACTTTCAGCGTGAGAGTTAAACAACCTGACTTATCAGAATAACAGAGGATATCAAATGATTTTGGCAGAAACACTTTAAGCAATCATCGTTTTTTATTAACTTCCTCGCTGGCCACCGATCTCATTCACCAGTCTTGTCAAGATAACCGATCCTGTCTTTTTGTTCAGTAGTGAGAATTTAATACTGCTCTTCCAGAAAGGAAATTGTGGGTAAAACCAGCATGCAGATTTATCAAAGTCATGTTTTATTGTTTCATCATGTTTTACCAGGGTCTCATTGAGAATTTGACGGCAACCAAAGGTCAATTAAAAGTAACTTGCTAAATTATTTTCACTGATTACTGAAATAATTCCACTACTTTTGATAGAGATACCTATAAACTGTGATTGGGTAACTTAATATTGCCTGGAGCTGTGGGTATAAAACTAATTTGTGTTTTATTGCTTTTGTAATTTAAAGTCTTGTGATCTTCAGTGGGGAGATTGAACATGTCGGTGACAAATCTCACACCTTCTCCGCCTTGAAGAACTGATCGAACTGACAAAAAAAAAAGAGAGTGATTCACACACAGAAGGGATATTGTGTACCATGCTGATACATATTTTAAACGTTGACCTACATTCATTGTTGTATTTACATCTGGCTCATGCTTTTATTAGCAGATTTTTACTACTACTGGTATTTATTTACCCGGTGATGTAGTTGTAGTCTGTTGTTGCATTATTTATTTATTTATTTATTTATTTATTTATTTATTTGTACTACCTTCTCTATGCAACTTTTTAATTGCCCCCCATGGGACAAAATGTAGTCTGTCATCGATAGATTGATTGAAAAAAGGGGCGGGGCTTCGTGTCAATATATCGTTTTACTCAGGAAAATTTGAAAAATAGCATAATAACTCTGCAGTTGTGTTCTTGAAGAAATGTTAAGATTTAATGATGATGTTTGTTGGTTCAGATTCTTTTGTGTTCCCTGAACACAGAGCGAGTTGGCCTGTGATTGGCTGAGAGTGGAGAAGGGGGCGGGTCAGCTGAGTGACTGTGTGTGTGTGTGTGTGTGTGTGTGTGTGTGTGTGTGTGTGTGTGTGTGTGTGTGTGTGTGTGTGTGTGTGTGTGTGTGTGTGTCAGTTTGAAGGAAGGACCACCTGGTTCTGTTTAATATGTTTAATAATAAAACGGCTTTGCAGACAAGAAACTCATCCTGTGGGACGCTACAATAGTAATGCTACAATAGTAATGCTACAATAGTAACGCTACAATAGTACTGCTACAATAGTAATGCTACAATAGTAATGCTACAATAGTAACGCTACAATAGTACTGCTACAATAGTAATGCTACAATAATAACGCTACAATAGTAATGCTACAACAGCAATGCTACAATAATAACGCTACAATAGTAGCGCTACAATAGTTATGCTACAATAGTAACGCTACAATAGTAATGCTACAATAGTAATGCTACAATAGTAATGCTACAATAGTAACGCTACAAGCGTCATGCCACAATAGTAAGTGCTACAATAACAATGCTACAATAGTAATGCTACAATAGTAACACTACAATAACAATGCTACAATAGTAATGCTACAATAGTAACGCGATAACAGTAATGCTCAGTGACTTGGATAAGTAACTTTAATCTGATTACGGGTGTGGAAATAGTAGTAGGTTAGTCATTAATGAGAGAGTAAGATAGTTACACAAGAGAGTAACGCGTTACTAATTAACAGGTTCCCGCCATCACTGCTTAAACCAGACAAGCCTATTTGGCGAGAGCTGTTGGGAAGGTCTCTGTGATACCGCCTTGTCTGGCCACTGGGACATTTTAGTTTTGACTTGCTCAAGATGTGCCTGGGGGCAAAGTCAGCTGGGAATGGAACCTTCAACTCTGAAAGGAAGCTGTGAGATATCACAGAGACTTCAAAGAAGAGCAGAGTATACGGAACATGAATAGCGCAGCAGTAAAGGCTCCGGCATGATCGACACTGAAAGCATCAGTACATTACCGCCTCTGTATGTACAGAACTGTGCAGCGCCCGCGCTTGTGTGGGAGTTGCACAACAATGATGCTGCGTCATGTCAGCCGGACCTATCGAAGCAGATCAAAGACTTTCCATGAAGCATGTTGGACATTGAGTGCAGCGGACAGAGTGCGTGTGTGTCACAGGACACAACAGACACTTTTCCATAAATGCCAGCTTTCTTCTCCTGACTGTGAATTAAAGGCACCGCCTCTCCCGTGTCCTTGTGGGGGGATGGCGGTGGTGGGTAGGGGGGGGGCTCTTTGATCTGACAAGTTTGAATTGGATTGACTGTGATAGTGTAACAGAGGACACGAGGAGGGGACGGACAAGAAGCAAAGGTGGCTTCTCCCACAGTCCTGACAGGGTGGACGGCATTACACTTGTCACTTTGAACCACAACAACAGTCAGCCTTAAAGTGTGGGTTGTAAACATTTCAAATTAAGTTTATTGGCAACCGCAGAGGGGGGGGGTCTGAGACATGCTTTGTTACACTCCAATGTGGTGCATTCACGGGGATCCTTGGCCTCTCTTGGTTTTGATTTACAAATGCATTGCATCACAGTCATTTTGAAATTTTTTTGATGCATCTTCTGCACACCGCCGTAGATTCCTGACGGGCGTGACGCTCCACCACGGTGATAATTTAAGTGTGCAACAGCGTTTGTAGAGTCTGACAGTCGCCAAACCCCGAAAGCTGATGGGGTAGATAGAATCTCTTAGCATCTCCGTGTTGAAATAACTTAGCAAGCTGAGTGAGATGGAAAGCATCCCCCCCCCCCCCCTTGCGAGGGTTTAACATCTTATTTTTAGCTGAGAGGAGAGAACAGCACAGTGACATGAGTAGCAGTACCACTAGTCCCCTGTGACAGAGTGGCACTCACAACGCGGCCTCACCGTTCGCTGTCACTGCTGTGGGGATGTGACGCCAGAGCTTGATATTCCAGCTCAGACCCCCGGGGAGACGGCAAAAGACTCTGCTGGGTACATTTTTACATTTTTATAGGACTTTCCAGAGACATTATTACAAAAGATAACATACCATTCCTTCCCATTGAAATACAATGAAAACAATTTCCAGAAGCTATTTTTGTTGTTTTGTTGATCTGCTCAGCTGTCAGTAAGACTCCTGCATCCATTGTCCCATATCCATATTTTTTGTTCTTGCTGTTAGAACTATTCATTTTTAAATTAGTATCTTTTGAGTGCTGTGATGCAGCAGTGTAACTAAATAGAAGTGGAAGTAAAAACCTACAGTGGCCCGGATTGGCCAACAGCACAATGCAATAACAAAAAGCCATGAAAGTGTGCAGCGGTTGGAGAACAGGCTTTGTTTCCGGGGGACAATATTTTCTGACGGACTTGAGGTCGGAGAACCACAGATATAATATACAAAATACCTTTATAATGTCTATTTATAATGTCTTTGCAATGTTGCTGTTGTGTTGTAGTTTTTGTTGTTGTGTTGTGGCTTTTTGCAGTTGTGTGGTGCTATTGGCCCTTCTGGGCGAGCGCATAATGTAATTCAGCATTTTAACAGTCTGGCTTTAGAGAAGAAAACAAAACAAAACATCCTTTGTGAGCTGCATTTCTCATTGCCCGTATCCATAATGGATGTCAGTGGTTTGATGTGTTTGAAAAATCCACGGAGCTGCTGATGTTCGTCCGCGGTACATATATCACCGAGTGCGTTTGGTTTGTTTTACGCCTGTTCAGACCTGCTGAGTTCCCCTGAAGCCAAGAAATGACGAGGTCATTTCTTGGCTTTATGAATTTCTCTTGGAGATCATTAAAGTATCTATCGATCTATCTAGGTCAGCAGGGGCTGGACTGTATAAAGCTCATATATGTGGAGTTGCTGACAAAAAAAGCTTTAACAGTTTTTCTGATGGGTTTTGTATGTGCATTCATTGCGAGCAGCATCTGAAAAAAGACAAAAACAGTAGTTGACACTCTCAGAAAGGGTAGAAACTAGTGATTTGTGACAGTGATGTGGACCCAGAAG
Source organism: Blennius ocellaris (assembly GCF_963422515.1). Lineage (NCBI taxonomy): Eukaryota > Metazoa > Chordata > Actinopteri > Blenniiformes > Blenniidae > Blennius > Blennius ocellaris. Next base: position 28,711,714 of record NC_137651.1, on the reverse strand, counting down.
AAAGTTGTTAGACTTGAGTGTATTCTCCAACAGAGGTCTTCTCAGAGTTCAGCCTAAACGAGGATGTTCTGGATTGGCCACATTTTAGAAACACTCTGGTTGTTTTTATTGCTTTAGCAGAGTTACTATGCAATCACACTCCCTCACTTTTCTCACAAACTCACAACACACACTCACGTATAAGGTGATGGCTGATGGTCCAAGGACACTGAGACACATTAGCTGTGAGAGAGACGGGAGGGAAGTTTAGGACTGGAAGACTCTCTCAGCTGAATTTGTATTTTTGCAATAGCAATAATTAATTCAATGACACTTTGCATCGTGATGCAAGACTTGCACCACCACATCCAACACACTGATCATGGATACATCATACGAAACTGTCAATAAGTAACTGAAATGTTTCTCTGTGAGAATGAATGGATGTGAATGTGTGTGTTTTTTTGTTTCCTGAAGAGAAACTGCCATGTTAATGGAGTTTTAACAGGAGGGCTGGTTAAACTACCATTTTTTTTTCACATGAATCTTACCATGATCACCTGAAGGAGGTGATCCAGCCTTTCACCGAATTTGCATTATTGTCGATATTAGTGTAGTTTGAATTCAGTCTTTCATGCTAATGAAATGTGCTAATTTTCTTTGAAAGGAGGGCTTTGTACCCTCAGCTCATATCAGAGGCACAATCTTTCTTGCAGTGAAGAGAGCTTGGATTTTATCGACACATTTAGGAGATTTTCAGTACATCCTCATTCTCGGGTTTAACGATTTTATTTAATCGTTAAAGGTTTTATTTAGTTTTTAGTTTTTATAAAGACACAGAGGTCAAGTTAACATGTGCGGACAGAAGATTTATGTGTGACATTCGAGGAAGCAGGGGATAGTGGGAGATGGAGGAGGATGATCTGCTGCAGTGGCCCCTGAAAGCAGCAGCCGGAAAACAGTGTTTTGTTTTGTTTCGTATCATTGTATTCACAATAAAGGACTTTATCGTGCCTTTCTGGGGTAATTCCTCCAGGCTCCATGCAGTCCAAATCAAATTAAATAGCTTAATTCAGATGTGGTGGGCTTGGTGACACACTAATACATTCCCCGCCGTACAAAGGATCAACACTGCGTATCACTCCGACCTGCAGCACACTACCGTGGGATTTGTTTTCGGAGTTGACACGTCAAATTAACCAAAGTGCTTCAGGTTTATCGCACAGGAGACACACGCATTTTAAAATGGGCTGCCCCTCGGAGATGGACCCAAACTGATTATCTTGTTCAAAGGTGCAGACTACGGTGACTGGAAGGGGAGGTGTGCTGGTCCAGTCCCAGCAGCTCGCCTCCAGCTGCCAAAGCGCCGTGCAATTAGCTCAGGAGACTACACACACGCACACACCCAATTTAAAACGCAGCCTGATTCACTTGCCACAAAATCAATGCAGGTCTGTCCCCTAATGCAAGACGCAGCAGTGCCTGGGATGATGTGAGCGAAGTGACGTCTTTCCTGCTTTTGCCACCGTTCTCCCTCCCCACTGAGTGCGACACAGTATTGATGTACCGTCAGAGAAAAGCAAATGAATTGTTAGAGCAACACGGCAGATCACAGACAAGTATTTTGTCTTTTCCTATTCTTTGTTTGGTAGAAAAGTGTATTTTGTAAAACAACAGCAAAAAAAAGATCCATTGATTCCTCTTTGTTCAGCCTGCCATCGCTGCGCCGGTCTGACACATTTCAAAACTAACAGGAACGTCTGTCTTTCATATCAGATATTTAACCGCATGCATACTGAACTTTTGACTGTAACATTTGACTGGCATTAACCGAAGTCAAACCTTTTTTTCTTTCGCTGCCCGAGCAGATTCTGACACATGACAAATGTCATCGCCAAGAAGTGCTCATTTGTCATGTTGGAGGACTACCTACAAATAACATTGCTGATCTTTTAAGAGGACTCGGGTTTTCTAAGGCTCTCGTCTTTTTTAAACAACCGTGGCAACACTGGTGGTGAGTGGAACACGTATTAACATATTGTATTATTTTGTCATTTATTGTCTCCCACTTTAGACCGCTTCGTCTTCTCCATGTTTTCTCGTGGTTGAAGGAGGTCTGCGTCGTAGAGTGTGTGACGTAATCCAACGTACCGCAACGCGACGTGCTGGGAAATGAATCGTTAAGAAGAATCGATCCCATTTAAAGTCTACAATTCCAATGGGGTTGATCAATTGGAACCGGTTCTGGAGTGGAGAACAACCCATAAATGTAATGGGAAAGGAGAGGACGCGCAAACTCCACACACAAAAATCTACAACTGGACTTGATCAGGGAATATTCTTGGCATGAGTCTTAAGAATTGAGTTTTTCGTTTAATTTAGATATCATTTTGTCATATTTTTACTCTGTAAAACAGTGATTTTCAACCACTGTGCTGTGGCACACCAGTGTGCAGCAAGAGATTGTCAGGCCCTGCGGAAAATTGTCCAATATCATTTAATTGGTTTTAAAAAAATTAGTCACTGGAAGTGGTTTGATATTATTGAGTCTCTGTACCTGAAATGCGTTGGCTGATCAAGACATTTACACCCCTTTGCTTGCAGCAGGCGGTTGCACATTAATCCGGACCCTGATCATTTAAAGGAGTCATATTATTTTTTGCTTTTCAACTCTTTCACATGGTCTCGTTGGTCCAAAAACATTGTATCCAAAGTTTATTGCCCCAAATCCATCTTTTCCTTCATTTTCCTCCATTTGAATATCGGATCAATAGGAGCTGCATTCAGAATCTGCTGTGTCTGTGTGAGCTGGACTGGCTCCGCCCCCACATGCCCATCTATGAAAAGAAGAGGAAGTACTTCCTCTCGTGGTGCCATGTGCCAGAGCAGAGCTGCCTAATTGTGGGAGGAGTCAGAGGGGAGGGGCCAACCTTGATTGTGATTGGCTAAACCGTCCGATGACGCTATATAGGTTTTGATTTCTGATTGGCTGGTTGGAGCGACACACTTTTTAAAACCTGGAACAAGGCAGGGAGAGAGAGGACACACTTCTTCTCTTCTGGGACGTCGTTCCTGGTGTGGAGACGATTCGTACTGCTGGAAAACCTTCATGAAATACGTCATTGCCCTGCTGGAAAACCTTCATGAAATACGTCATTGCCCTGCTGGATGTTATTATGGGATAGTCCAGTTGATTCATTTGATCTTGTCGGTGTTCCACCGCCAGTCAGTTTGATTGTGAGAAAAGTAGGGGGGATTAAAATCAAACGTCTCCGTGATGGAGCAGTTAATACACAATAAACATCACTATGAAGAACCATTGTCCATCATGATAATGTAACACACATGAATTAAGCCAGGAAAATATTTATCCCCGAATAATATTTATTTAGTTCTTGTTTTTGAAGTCATAGTTCAACATGAAAACGTGTTATCACAGGAATGTTAATTTCATGCATACTAACCACAGCACTTGTCGGCTTTGAAAACATTGTGTACGAATTGGAATATGGTGCAGAAGTTTGGCTCTCGGCCACGATCCATGAGTTCAGCGGCAGGGTTTGTTTTCCGTAAGCACCGCTGGGGTCTGGTGCCTGCGTGGGCGATGCAAAACCCACTTGGAAGCCGTACAAGCGCACTGATAAACCCGTGTGCTCCGCCGTGCGTACTCCTCGCAGAGGAAAGGGTGAAGGAGCGTCACATGAGCTGCGTTTTCTTTTTTTTTTTAAAGTGCATGTTTGTGTTGTTGTGATGCGTATCGCTGTGTGTCAGTGTGGGTGTGTTTATCTCCGTGATGCCCGAGCTGCAGGCCCCGAGCGTCGAGCGAGGGAGGGAGACGAGGCTGAACTCAACCTCGGATGCCCCCCCCCCCCCCATCCCACTGCGGCTTGGAGCTTTTTGAATGCGAGGGGACACACTTGCGTTGCCCTTTGTTGCTGGAGTGCAACATGTAATCCAGGAAATGTAGTGGAAAAACTCCTTCAGACAAAGCGGTTCAGTCTTCCAGGAGCACCTCTCACTCAGCTGCGTTCTCAGAATTGGGGCTCAGCTGAATCACTGGAAGTCATTTAGTCCATCGTCTCAATTATCCGTGTTGGTGTCGCATGTGCTTGTAATTCTGGACGCTGGGAAAAGTTGCAAAGTCGATTTAAAAGAAAGAGATAAGGAAACAAAGCCGTGTTTGATTACCAACCTCCGCTTCATTGTCGTGCATAATCAGTACACAGCTTCAAAGTTGTGGCTTTGGGAGTGTTGCCAGCACGGCATTCAGCGTGTGCGGAGCATGACATGATAATTAGACGGTGCTGCTGGCCCAGTCGTCAGGCCCATCAGCTGCAACCGACACCCTTCATTGAATATGAAACAGGGCCGTGCTGAAGCACAGGGGAGTGTCCCGTTTGCTCTGGTAAGTCCCTGTTATTTCTCAGCTCGTAGAGCGAGGCAAGGAGGATTAAGAGCGTTTGGGAGGGTCTGTCACCGGCTAGCCTCAAGGTGAGTGACAAAATCATTACAGCATCAGCATATTTCATTCTCTTTGTAGCCTGTAGCCAGCGAGCCGGAGAGCCACTTTGTCAGGAGATCAGAACAGAGTTTTATTCAAATTAAAAGTGAGGCGATATCCCTGTATGGACCCCCGAAAAATGTATGATGAAAAAGAGGGCACGTTTTTTTCTGCTTTGGATCGGCTGCATGGTGAAGTCTTGTAACTCAGCAAAAAGTCTGCTGGATAGAGTCCCACAGGACGTGACTGCTGGTCACTGCTCCCACATTTCAAACATTTAAGTCTCCATGTTCCCAAAAGGCTTGTTTCTTTCAAATATTGTTCTCAAATTTGTCTAAATCTGTGTTACGGAAGTAAACAAGAACAATCTGACCAGTCACACCAGACTTTGCGGACCATGCAGCAGAACAAACGAGGGAGCCAGGTGGGCGACATTTCTTCCGACAGATGGATCGGTGTGAAAAGAAATTACGTAATTTGTTGCTCACACTTCAGAGTGTCAGAAGTTTCTTCTTCCTTCTCCTGGAGGCTCAATGGGTCTTCAGGCTGGACATTTTGGATTATCTCAGCAGAGGAGAAGCGCTCACCAACACATATTTAGACAAATTTGAGAACATTTGAGAGAAATCCATCCATCCATCCATCCATCCATCCATCCATCCATCCATCCATCCATCCATCCATCCATCCATCCATCCATCCATCCATCCATCCATCCATCAGTTTTCAGACTGGGGTGCCCAGAGACCTGATTAGAAATAAATTGGTTTGTCATTCACTGTCATTAGGCCGCCACTTTTTTCTTCCTGTCCTCCTCTGTGCATTTTGCGGTTGATTAAACCTCCGTCTCCTCTTCCTCGCCGCAGTTTCCTGCTTGTCCTCCCTCGTCTCCTCTTGTTTTGTAGCTCCATCCTCAACATCTTCCTTCCTTCTCATTTCCTTTCACCATCACACCATTGTAATCACAAAACAACTTTCCAGACATTCTTTTTTTTTTTTTTTTCCTTGAACAATTGCTGACAGCCAAATATTTATAAAATAATCTTTCTTAATTTCAGTGTTTAGTGTAGAACAAACAAACACCATCCGCATCATGTGCTAATTAGTCACATTTGGAGGTGCTTGAAGGCAGATTTCATTACTGCTGAGCGGAGCCAGACGCGATAGCTCACCCTGTTTAGAACCTTTTTTTGCTTTGATAATGTTAACAGATTTGTAGCTGAATTATTCTTAGTCATGGAAATTTTAACGTGATCTTGTTACAAACAGACAAACAAACAAACAAACAAACTGAAAGCCAATACTTTGCCTTTAATCCTGAATAAATATTCATTCATTGTTCTTCTTGTATTTAAAAAAAAAAAATCGTGATTGTTAAAGAAATTTGCTATTCACTCACTAATCTACATTTCGCATTATAACTGAAAAGTTAATTTGATGTCAAGTGATACAGACATTAAAAAACGAAAACGAAAAAAAACTTTAAAAGTTTGACTCAAACATGTACACTAGGGTTATATACATTTTTGGATTTTGCTTGTAAGTTGCACATATTCTGGATTTTTCCAGAGAATCTATAGGATGGGAATAAATAAGCCATTGGCTGTTCAGCCTTTTGTCATTTAAAGCAAACGGTATTTGTTGTATTGTCTGTGTAATTTGTTCATTCATTCATTTCGTCTCTTGTCAGTGAGAATATTGTCAGAAATCGTCCACAAGAGAGTACAGAAAACTTGTTCCCCAGAACAATGACAGATTAAATCGTTCTCAGGTACAAGTTTTAAAAGTACTCAAATAAAAATGCAATTTTATTTGAGTTTATTGAGTTTATTGCATCGGAATTTCACTTTCTTTGACCAATAACAGCACATTTGTCTGACGAATAAAGAATTATAGAGAGTTTCTCTGCAGCATTTGCTTTTCTAAACATGTCTTTGTTAGAAGAGTAAAGTTGCTGGTCGCAACATAGCAGATCAAATTTTTTATTATTTTTTTTTCAATTAAAATCGATTTGGTAAAATCAAAGTGGAGCAGATTACGAGGTACAACTGGTGCCTTAGAAATTGCTCACAATAGTACAAGTATCCCGTGCAGAAGGCCCTTTCATCAAAATCTTTCGCGACACTCTGATTATTTGGTTACCTGCTGTATTTACAAGCTTTCGTCATGATGAAGTACTTGCACACATTCAGTGCAGATCAGACGGCGCCTCATCAGGAGCCCGGAGCTGATTGTCACACTGCTGCGAGCAGGGAATTTCCTCATGTTCCTCAGTGTGTGTGAACACGTGTGTTTAACCTTTTCACTGCAGTGCTGGTCGCCTCCAGGAGTGTTTAGCTCCATGGCTGCTCCGCACTCACACAACGGCGCCTTTTGTTTCTCGGGCTTCTCCCGCCGATTTCAAGGCAACGCGTTGCTGTTGTGCGGGGTGGATTTGGCTGGAAGGGAGAGAGGGAGAGTAAATATCTGGTGCCACGTTGGCGAGGATTTTGGCTGATTTTGCTGATTTGTTTGACCAGATGCTGGTGGCCACCATGAGGAGGAAGTGCCAGGCCGTGGCGGATGTGTATCATTCTTCCTCAAGCCATTCGGGCTCGTTCAAGGATAAATTGTTAAATTGCCAATATGTCTTGTTTATTCAGACTTCAATTACACAATTCACCAGACAAGAGTCAGTGACAAAGGAGAAGCTTTTTGGAATTGGCAAATACATTTTCACCACACAAAAAGTGCAGCAATGGAACGGAGCGTTACGGAGCAGTAAGGTAAAGCGGACCGGCGCCAAATCTGGTGCAACAGTAATCTCAGCCGGGGCGGCTGATCGGGACCTTGTGAATCCTCTGTTGTTGTTGTTTACATCCTCTGCCTTGCACTCGTTGTTTAGTTGTATTTTGTTTTTGTTTAGTTGTATTTTTCTTTGCAGCCACAGAGCTGCAGCTGTAACTTCCGTGTTGGTCCCGAGAGAGAGAACGTCTCTGAAACAATAAGTTTCAGATGATATAATTTACATATTAAGCAATACTGCAGTTCTGTTGGGCAGTGGGCCCGCCAGAGAATAAACCTTCATAGAGGCAAACAAGGTGGTGAACGTGTGTAGTACGTAAATCACTGACCAATCAGCAGACGGCTCTTCAAAACCGGACCTGTTCTGTTGTCCTCAGGACCCCAATGGAAGGGCGACGGAAAATGTTCTTATTTTCATGGATGATTTTTTTCCATGTTTACTTCTGTTCTTCCCACAAATGCATTTTCCTCGCAAACATTTTAATGCCAAGAAGCAGTAACGCAACAAGGAAATCATGAACCCGAACACAAATTTTGTCCAAGTTGCTTAATGTGCACATTCAGTGAAAGAAACCATAGTGGAACCCTTTAGTTTATACTTTATTTTAGCACAGATAAAAGCCTGGACTGTGCTCGAAGGGGCTATTTTGAACTGTGCCGAGGATAAAGGGTGACATTAATTCTAGAGGCTTTGAAAGATTTTCTTTCAATTATTATACCTTCTTATATCCACAGTGGTTCATCCAAATTTCAGTAACTCCACTATGGCCTGAGTGTGGTGTTTGGAATTGAAGGAGTGCTGCTGTGTTTCCACGTCCAGCTGTTCAGTCCTCAGTGATGGTGCCCAATAGAAACGTTGTGTAAGGTGGACTTTTTCTATTCAGCTCTTTCCAAAAGCTCAAGTTCTCCCTATAAACCAGCTAAAGCCCATGGCCATGAGAGAGCACACAGACGTCAGAATTCACCACCCCAAAAAAAACAAAAAACAAAAAATCAGCAAAGGTAAAACATGATTCATGAAAACCAACCGGGCTCCCCTCCACCTACTCACAAATGTGCACATTTGACCTAGATGTTTTGTTCTGGAGAAACACGACACGCCGTCTTTCGGTCATTTCTTTTCTGCATATTCCATCTGACTTGAGGTCAAACAAGAGAGGATTAGCGAGCCTCTAATCCATGCAGGTGGTGGTGTGGCCTTGGGCTGCTCCAGTCCTCCCCGTTTAGTATGCAAGCTGCCCGGTTTGGAGAATTGGAGCACACCACTGCTCAGGGGAGGGATTTTAAACTAAATAAACAGACAAAATAAAAGCGCTGGAATAAGAAAAGGTTTTATGGAGAAAGAGGTGATATTAGCTTTGTGATTGAGCTGGGAGAGTGGGACTCGAAGGAGGAGAAAGAGAGAGAGAGAGGGCGAGAGAGAGAGAGACCGAGAAAGAGAGAGCGGGGTGCAAGTGTTAGGGCATTTTGGTGGTGTTTTGGCTCTTAATTATCACGTCCCAGAGTGTGTCGTCTCTCTTCCCGGCTCTTATTCATCTCCTTTTCAATTTTCTAATTGCGTGGTTTTAATTAAAGCCACACAGCGGTGACAGTGAGTCTATTAAAAAGCAAAGAAATGGGCACAGATAGTCAAAAGCTGCATTTCTTTTCTGGGAGGCGGTGTGTGTGTGCTGGTGGCGCTGTGCTCTGTGTGTTTCCAGCCCGAGATGTTGCATCCACAATGCTGTGAAGCCTTGGGAAGAATCAACAAGCTGCATCTCTACCGCATAAATAAATGATGTGAAATCGCACATACTGGCACTATGTTGGGGCTCGTGCTGTGTCGTGTCGTTGTGGCGAGGGATTTGTAGTTGTATCTACAATGCATGGTATATTCACATGAACCAATATCCACCTCTTATTTTTCATACCTTACCACTTCCACTCAGGATTTTAAAATTCCCCTCCTGTTTCATTACTTGTTTCCTTTGTGTCATTTCCTCCATGAAGTCCCCCCCCCCCCCTAACTGGCTATTAACTAGCCTATTACTTGCTTGCTGTATCCTCCTGCTCCTTCTTCCTAAGCTTCTCTCATTTTCTTAATGATACCACGTCCTAGAACTTGTTCATCTTCTCATCCCATTTCTTAATTATACAGTGGCGTTTTGGCTGCGGCTTCAAACAAGGCTGTTGGCGCATTACCTGTTTTTCTTTTGGGGTTTTTGTGTGTGTGTGTGTGCTGAGGATCTTCCAGCTGAATCGGGTCCTGACTGCCTTGCTCCTAGATTTCCTCTGCAATGAGACAATTACAATTACATCCCGCCTTTGATGTGCTTTTCAAATAAGTGGGTCAACTCAGAGAGAGTGTGTGTGTGCGTGTGTGTGTGTGTGTGTGTAATTACCTCAAAGTCGAGGAGAATCAAACAATTCTGTGTAAGCCTCCGACGAGGACTGTCAGGATCCAGACGCATTCGCCGCTTAACAGCCCAGATTCTGGGAAACGGTTATTTTTAGACGTTGTCTGCACTCGGTTATACAGCAGGTTTGATAGGCACCGTTAGAAAGAAAGCACACACTGCATGTGGCATGCCGAGATGATTTGTCAGTTAATCTTAAGACTTCGTTACCGGAGGAGGCTGTGACTTTCCTTCCTAACGAGTCTACAGTGATTCACAACAATGGCAGAGGCGTTGGCACACCTTTGCAACAACCAACACTAATCAGTTCCTTCATGAAAACATACTCCTGCAGTTGCAATAATGATTCCAGCGGATTACCTTCTTTTATACTTGACCATTGTGACTACAGCAACGTGTGAAATATAGGAAACTGCATCAATGGGGGGGGTTATTGTACACTCAATTAGGATCAATGGGAAATATATTTTTAGTTGTGGCACATTTCAACACCTCATTCACTCGTTCACCTGCTCACATGCCGACAGCGACGGTTCTCACACACTATTAGCAGCTTTTTAGAGTCAATTGCTTTTTGTCCTAAGACACTTAACAGATGTTCAGGGCTGCATGGGGAGATCCAACATTCCATACTAACTGAGATACAGCGGCTCCATGTGGCCGTGGAAGCAGCCACTTGCAAACATGAACAGTTTGTTTTGTGATACTTTCCTGAGTGTCTGCCTCCTGAAAAGGCAAGGCGCAAAGATAGTTAATCTAGGTGCCCATTGTTTTTTTTATGTTTCTTTCACTTGGGTGGCCGCTCACACACACACACAGAAAAGTATATCAAAACATCTGCAAATGTCAGGTATAATAGTGTGCTCTGAGTTTTTGTCAATGATTTGGCAAACCATTTATTCCTTTTTCTTTTCTTTTGCAACCTGTTATTGATTGAGTCAGCTTTTTCAGTGGTCCATAAAAGTTAACGTTAGTGCCTTAAAACTAAGTTAAAATCCTCCCAACCAAAACCCCAAGTTAATGAAAGAAAACCCATATTAACAAATAAATCTAAAAACCTAAACATCTAAATAATAAATTAAATCCGAAAGCCTGTTACACGTATGTGCACCCCACGCTCAATTGCTCCTCCTCTTGGTTCAGCCCAGAACCTTCTTTAGCGGTGTCCATGTCAGGGGGAATGGACACTGTCCATTAGTTGGACACTGGTCTGAACACAAGAGACGAAGGTAAGTGAAAACTCACACCGCATAACACTCTCACCCACATCGTAAAGCATTACCAGCACACACATCAACAACTAAAAGAATCAGCCAGTCTTAAATACACACATTTATTGCACAATGCTCATTTTTTCAATTAATAGTTGTGTCGCCTCTACGGACGACAACAGAAAATTCAAGTTAAAAACCAAAATTGTGGGCTAATTTCATTGATACGTGCAACTGGCGTCATCTTAAAGTGCCGAGTGCTGCTCAAAGTGCTGGTGAGCATTTAAAGTGCTGGAATAAAGTGCAGTGAGTGCTTTAACTGCGGAACCAACTGCCTGTTCATCACATTGATTATGCTACTCCAAAAAATAAATAAATAAATTTACGGGTGGGGATACTATAGTCAGCAGCGAGCTGCAGGCACACACAAGATTCCATCAGAAATGTCAAGTTTTTTCTAGGAGGCAGCAGTTGAGAAAAAAAAATAAAAAAATTCCCTTGTAACTGGCAATGTGAGTGAGCTCCGGCCAAAACACCCCAAAACAAAATGACACTATATCATTTTTTGAGGAGTTGGGTTGCAAAGTCGAGACTCAGCAGCAATTATCCCAGAAGGAAGACACTGTGGATCGACTGTCTACTGAATATAATATATCATGTCTACTCATATATTCAAAATGGACACCCAACACACTCGATGTGAAAACATGAATGATGTGTGACGGGACAAGACACACGGAAGTGAAATTTTCTGTTCAGGACTTGCAGATTTTCATCCATCCGGAGGAAACGCGAAAATCCGGGAATGCAAAATGAGAGCATGAAGGTGCTTCACAGAAAACTCCGACTCAGACTGAGTGCTTTCATTTCCTTTGTGCTGATTGTTAACCGCTTCACCACAACGCAGCAAGTGGGGAAAAAAAACAAGAGAAAAAAAAAAACGTTTGATCAAAATGAAGCCATTTAGTACATACAACTGATTGCACACAATATCAGTCAAACATGAATCAGTCTGATGATGACAAGTTTTGCAGCTTCACAATTTCAAGACTGAACGAATAGAAAATTAACCGGAACTGTTTTAAATACCGCCCAGGAATCATCAGGTAGTCATTAAAAGCAACTAACATTCAAACCTAAGATCCTCCAAAGAATAAGGCCCATGACTTGTTGATTAAGGTTGATTTTACCATGTTTTTTCTTTGTTTTTTTTTTGTGGCAAAGTTATGAAAGTTTGTATTTGCAAACTCAAATTGGTTTTTCAGTTTATTCTCGAAATTCGTCGCAACTTTCAGTCGCATCTCTTGCTGTTCTATAGCGTGGGCCTTAATTAACTGTAATAATGAGGCTTACAGGTGGTTGGGGAGAGATGATGAGCCCTGTTGGTCCCCGCTGTCATCCTTAATCTCTCTCCAAGCCGTCAACAGAAACCGAACCGTCCGACCACAGAGTTGATATCACAACGAGTGGCATCTAACATCGCAGATCTCCCGGGAACCTAAATAGATAGTTTGATGCATGTCGAAGAGGCTCAAATTTAAAGCAACGGCTTGTACACAATTTGGATATCATCAGGACTAAAAATGAAATTGCAGTTGTCTCGATTGTGTTCATAAATCCACCTTTAAACAACAACGATTTTCATCTGTGAAGAATTGTGAAAATTCCAGGTTTGATCCCTCGTCTCCCCCCTTAGTCCACATGTTGAAGTGTCCTGAAGGACTGAAGTTTCTCCCAGTGGATTCATGGAGTGCATTGGACGGCAGCCGCCTCTATTTCAGTATGTGAAAGGCTGAATGTGATGGACACCTTAGAATGATTTCAGTCAGTAAAACATTTTTTTTTTGTATTGAAAGAGCATCTTAGAGAGGCGGAGTCTGAAAAGGGTAGCAAAACTCCTAAAACAATGTGCAACAATAAAGAAGCGTCTTTTATTTTGCATGAAATTGCTCCATCTCACATCTCAACTTGATATATATATGTAAATATTTCTACATCACTGAATGCCAAAGTAAAGTGGGTGCACATCTTTTTAGCCACAATAAGACAAGCATGTCGGCACCGATCCTGTTAAAAGATTGAAAATGGCTCATAAAAATATATAAATGTATTTCTTATCTCCATCAGGACCTGAAACGCAGGTCTACCAGGTGCCAGGTAGGATCACTGCCACCATGGCTATCAGCAAATTGATCTATTTTGAGTGATTTAATGTCACAGTTTCACAAGAATTTGAAACTTAAACACCAGTAAAAAATCCATATAATTTATTTTAACTTGTAACTGTTTGCTCTAGCTGTGCATATTAATGATAATAATTAATTGTGCTTTATTTTACTGCATGCACTACACGCTGCACTGCGAGTCCCACTCACTTAACCATCGTTGATCAGCCTGAAAAAACTGCCTGAAACATTGAAGTGCCTGCCTCTCTAACCAACTGTATGGCTAACTGTTATGTTTTTTGTTTAAATATTATACTGAACTTATTGAGTAGATCCTTAATCTTTGCATGTTTTTATATACCTGCGGGAGGGTCAAAGTGTGTGAATCTCTGTTGTTCAATTTTGCACTTTAACCGAAATAAACCATACACTGGTTATTTCCCCGGATGATGTCATGAAGGGCAGAACGACCATACAACTACTAACTACTATAGAGTGAGTCACAAAGTTGGAGATTGTACTTATACTGCCAACAACAGAAATTTTGGCTTTGTTTGATGGGCTTTTTTAAAATCTTCCTGTAAAGGTAAATGTTAATGTATACGTTAAATTACAGTTAAACCATTTTTTCCCCATTCAGGTGCCTCAGTAGATGAAGGACTTTTTTTTTTCTTGGAACCACACTGACTGATGTGTGTGGCCATGGGAACAAGCTCATTAGAAACTCCACACTCTATCAGCTCCAGCAAACAGTGACAAATGAATGCAGGGATGCTTCATCTTTTCCCTGTTTAACATTTAGCATCTCATTCAAGTCCTTCAAACACGAGCACGGAGACAGAAAACCACACTCTGATTTTGCACTTGTTTGTTTTGCATGAAATTGACTCGCAGTCCAGAAAACACTAGTCACACTGTATGACTGATTGTACTTAAAGCGGGAATTGGAATGTGAAGAGGAACTTTGACCGTGTACATTATCGTCACAACTTCACGCAATGAATCATCGATGTGTTAAAAATCAAATGTGAAGGACGTCCGTCCGACCCTCATTGAATTTCATGACTCAGTGTTCCAGGTTTTTAGAAGACCATGAATTGTCTAAATGTCCAAAAAGAGCAGAATCAGTGGCAGAAGCAAGCTCACTGTATTTCACTTCAGGGTTTTTATATGTGGGAACGAGCTGGGAGTAACTTCTGTTCCTCGCGTTGAGCGGAGGAGCTTCAAACACCAGATGCCAAACCGGCTATCAATTTAAATATAATTACACAGCACTCTCATCCATGCATACAACCAATCATTCAGTGCTCATTTATCATTTAACGGAATTTGACGAAAAAAAAAAAAAGAAAGTTAAATTGAACACTTACTTGTGGATCAATTTCTATCACGGTAAGACGTATTTAGAGAGGAAATGGGATTTATATTTCTAAGGCCCATTAATAATAATAATAGCCTAGAATATCTACAGATTCCATGTGACAGTTTCATTAATATCCTTAGTGCTTTTAAATGATTTATTGAACGGTAGTATTCTCCCCACAGCCTGCAGGTCATACGTTACCTTTTTCTCTTACTGCAAGAACTTTTTCCTCTCATTGAATTACGTAGGTGGGTTCATATTTACCCTCCACATTGCACGAGGAACCTTTATGTGTTGAAGTATAGGTTCTATTTGTACGTGGCAGCTTTAGTTCATCTAGTGGGATTTGATCAGCGGAGACATGCTGCAAAATACAACAAAGAGAGAGGAGTAAACAAGGTGACGGGAAAAGCAAAATTTGCTGACAGAATCAATTTCTGGTACAAATGGATCCCCCCCAAAAAAGGCATGAAAAAGAAGATCAAGTAGGACTTTTACTTCCCACAGCCTTAAACGCTGCAATGAAGAGACACAGAAAACAATGTTAGACATAAGAAGATATAGATTTTAATATCTTTATAAACATTTCTGTACTGATGTCTCTGATGACAACTTACCGAACGATTTAAGTATGACAAACGGAAAGAAAGATGATGAATTGGTATACAGTAGAGTGAGAAGGAAGGAGGTGAGAAACTGTGCCGTAACAAATCAGAAGTTTTAAAAATATAACATGGAAAAATATGTGAATAAACAAATCACCAAGAAATTAAGTTTGAAGTGCTCCTCTGCACCCGAGGAGCTAAAAACCCTGTTATCATCATTGATGTCACTGATATTTTCTATTTTTTTTTTTTCTCATATGGATACAGTTAATGATTAATATCAGCACAGCGGGAAGTCCTCTCGGTTCCATCATTACCGGTACAGTCACATCATTGATACGAACACTGTCTTATCAGTACATTTAATGGAGGCACAAAAGCTCCAGAAGTACAAGCGAGAAGTCCCGTAATCATCTGCCTGCCGGTCTGCGTTTCACCGCATCCCTTTATTACTCCAGAGGCGATTGTCTCTGTCTCACATCCGCACATCTGTGGACAAACGCCTCGGTTAATAAAGAGGCGTAATGCTTGTTGTGCATGATCTCAGTTTTACCATGCTCCATTCAAAGTTGTCTTTTGAAAGTTTTGTTGATCACACGAGTCACTCAGGGAACGCGCACATTGTTTTCTGGAGTCTTCCTCTTGTGTCTCTTTGACGGTAAGTGATGAAGAAAAGAAATGCGCTCCTCACAATCCCAGTGAGGAAGGGGCGTCCTCGCAGAGGAAGGATCAGTTCAACGCAACCTCACTGGGAAACTGAGAAAAACTCCATCTGACCCTTGACCTCTAAGGCTCCCGTTGGTCCTGCAGCAAGGATCCATATTTGTAGGTCCGTTTTGTGTCTTACAAAAAAAAAAAAAAAAAATCAAATCAACAACATCTGACACAATATATAGACAAATTCCTCAATATTCACAGCTTGAGTGCCCAAACACAGACACTGTTTCCCAAGCAAAAAAAAAAAAAAGAAAAGCGGATGGCTGTCATCATCTCGAAACAATTAGCAGCTTAATCTTCAGTTGCACAGAAGGAGCAAAGTGGTGTAAACGAGTTGTGTTGAAACACTGTCGGGCAGAAGGTAAAAGGATCTGGGGAAGGAAACGATGATGTCAGGAGGATGAGATGCTTCGCACAGTGTGTAATCTCACTGCTTGTCCTTTGTGTGGCCTCATAACATCGGTGGCTGTAGATTTTCACTCCGCAGTACGAATGGCAAATCCCTGTGTCTGATGCTGAGTGACAATTTATTGCCGCGCTTACAGAGTTATCCCTTTGTTTAGGAGAAACACACTCAATTGTTTCTCACTGTTAGCAGAGCGTGCAACAGAAAAGTACATTTGGCAGGGAGAATGAGAGCGAGATAAGACCTACACTGGAGGCTTTACAGACTCGTCAACTTTCCATTCATGGCATCTTGATACCAATTTACAAACTGCTCAAAATTAAAGCTCTTCGGAGCAATTGAAGATCTTATCTATTTCAGAGAGAAACAGTTAACAAATTGTAGCCCACTTGTGCGGTCTTCTACTCCCCTTCTGCTCGGTTTTCCTCACAATTTTGGTTATCTGCACTCCAGTGAGAAACAAAAGCAACAACAAAAAATAAAATAAGACACCGCGATGTTCAGGAATGAAATCATACAGGCATTGGCAGTGCAAGCTTGGCAAGCATTCACCTTTTATTGTTCCGGGTCCCTCAGGTATTTGTGCTGCGAGTCCTTCTCTTGTAGGTCTCTGATCCTTTGACACCTGTTTCGGTTTGAACAGTGAACTCCCTACACAACATTTACACATATAATCACACCCAGACACATACATAAAAAGACACACAGGCCTTGTAGTGCAGGAGCAAGAGAGGGTCCGATGACAGTTTTTGCGTGAGATTAGCATTTGTTAAGCCCACTGAAGGTCAGCGGAGGATATAGTCAGTATTTCCCGCTATCAAGGCCACAAAGAGGGCGTAGACGTATGGTAGGGCGTGGGACGAGGTTGCCCTATTGTTGGCTTGCTGAACCCCGCTTGGGGGGCGAACAGTGGTCTGGGGATTGCACTTGTGCTTTCTCCGCGTGACCGTGCCGTCTGGAGACGTGTGGTCATGTTTCCCTCGGTCTGTGAAATCTGGGGAGGAATCCTCCTTGTCCGCCATGACCTCCTTCGAGTGGTGAACCTCGTTGTCACCCTTCCCCTTGCTCATCCTGTTGCGAGGCTTCGTGCAGTTCCGAGAACGGCCGGGCCTCGAGGGGTGCACTATGTGGGTTTGCCCGCCAGAGCCCACCACCACGCCGCGGTTCATTGACGGATTCACAGTCCCGGATAAATTGTTAGTCTGGGCTCTGGACTCAGAGTTCGGAGTTGGTGAACAGTTTGGGAAATCCTCCTTGCGTAGGTCCTTGAGATCTTTCCCGGCCAAATCCGCCGGCGCCTGGCACCCCACCGAGGACGTCGAACCCCGGAAACGTTTCAACCACTCCCACAGCGACAGGGCCTTACAGTCACATGACCAGGGGTTGTCATTCAGCCGCAGGTATTCCAGGGCCGGCAGTGTGTCCAGACACTGTCCGGACAGCTCGATCAGGGAGTTGTTGAACAAGTAGAGGGTGGTGAGACGTTTCAGGTCATGGAAGGACAGCTGGTCAACCCACTCTATCTGGTTCTGGTGCAGAAGCAAACGATCCAAGGCTCGCAGACCCCTGAAGGTGTTCTGGTTGAGGCTCCACAGACGGTTTCCATGAAGAAACAGGTGGCTCAGGTTGTGAAGATCCATAAATGTGTCATCCTGCAGGAACTTCAGATGATTATCCTGAGAAAATACACAGAATATGCAGTTACAAACCACTATAATAGCAGTCTGCAATGCTTTTGTGACTCATATGTGTACTCTACTTAGTGAATCAACACTGTGTACTTTCTGTGTGATATTTGAGTTTCAGTATTGTTGATATATAGGGGCCAGATATAAAAGGGTTAGTACTAGAGTGAACAAACATGTGCAGTGCGTTCTTCTCAAATCTGGCATTAATAAAATGCACAGTAAGACTAATTCTTGTAGTTTAGACCCCAAAGTCAGAACAAATAAACAACCACAACCCTGCAATAAATTTCAGAATTAAGTTGTGTGGCTTGTACTGAAATTGATGAATAAATCTTTGTCTTTCGGCTGCTCCCTTCAGCGGTCAGCTCAGCATCACCACTACCTCTCCACAGCCATTTCAGCCGGCCCCGTTTAGATTTATATGTAAAGTACTCAACCTTAGCTGTCCTTTTGATCAGTTCACAAATCTAAAAACATCAACCATTTATTAAAAAGACTATCTGGCCTGCTGGATGTACTCATTCTTAAAAAAATAGCTGAGCAGTTGGTCTAACTGTTGTCAGCAGATCCACTCTCCAGTGGGCACAGTAGACTTTATGCAGGTTTTTCTTTTATCAGCTGAAAGCTGACAATTATAACAGATAACAAAGGGGTCAAAACATCTATCCATTCATCTTCTGTATCACTTAATCAGGTTAATGGTCACTGTCTGGAGCTGATCCCAGTCGGGGTACAACGTGGGCAGATTGAAAATTCAAAGAGACAACCAAACAATACATACTTGTTCACACAACCAGAACATTTTGAGAAAACAATTCACATAAAAAGCATGGCTGTAAGAAAAAAAACAATTATGAGGAGGAGAAAACAGAGGGAGAACATGCAGACTCCATATACAGAAATGGTTTTCAAGAATGTTTAGCAATACCACATTGACGCTAAAGTGAGAGACGCTTCACCAAATTGCAGTTTTGGGTGTTTTAGATATCTGCTGCTGACAAAACTGCAAAGTTTTCAGTGTTTCTGCTGTTTCTATGTAAACCGGAAAACCTAACAAAAATACAAAAACAATGCGCTTTCACTTGCCATGTAAGTGGGACCTTACTGCAATGGAATTAAACCAAAGCTTATTTGGAAATCAATGAAGACTCACACCTTACAGAGTTAAATTGACAGCACTCAAAACTTCACACCACATCCCAAACAAACTTTGTACGATGAACGTGTACCTGCAAATAGAGGTACTGCAGATTTCGCAGGCCTTGGAAGATGTTATTGGGAAGTGAGCTGAGTCCGCAGCGGTACAGGTGAAGCGCATTAAGGCGACTCAGCCCGTGAAATGTGTCTTCAGCCAAAGACCTCAGGTGGCGGTTGTCTCCCAGGTCGAGCTCCTCCAGCAGCGTGAAGCCTTGGAAGGTGGAGGGCTCGATGTACGTGATGTTGTTGGAGTAGATCCAGAGGGTCACGGTGTTGGTGCTGAAGTGGCCTCGCAGCAGGCGGTGGATCTTGTTGTTCTGTAAAAAGATGCGTTCGCTGTCAGGCGGAATGCCTTCGGGGACCGACAGGAAGTTGTGGGCTTGGCAGGAGACGGTGCTGGGTGCGGTGTAGCAGATACAGTGACGGGGGCAGGACCAGGACAGCTCCAGTCCACAGAGGACCAGCAGGAACTCCAGGCCACAGCCTACAAGAATCACAAAGAACACCAGGGTCAGAAATTGTAATCTGTGCAAAAAATTCTGATTTGATGTTCAGAGTTTGTCTTTCTGAGTAAAACGGCTAAATGTAAACACATTTGAATCATTCACTGCTGGGCATATTGTATTTCCCCCCCCCTGTGAGTCATCAACATCACAGCACTTATGTAAGACATTTTTAACATAAGGAATGAGTCAAAGTCTCCTACTGAGCACTAAACTCTCAGTAAAGTGGAGAATGACCTTGTGTTGGGGAAAAAAAAAAGAAAAAAAAGAATGTCAAACCACGGCCATGGGGACAAGTCAAGAGATCACTGGAGTCATTTTAAATATCTGAAGCAAATTTATTAGCAATCAGCCCATTAATGGACAAGATATTTCAGTCAAACTACAAATGTCAACCTTTTCAGCACGAGGCCTTTATGATAGTCTGTCAAGCACCGATTTCCTCATTGAGTGAGGACCGAAGGTCAAGGCCAGGGAGAACCATGCTCGCAAGAACGTCAGTAAAAGCATCAGAGTTGAAAATGTCACCAAAGTAATGAATTATCATGTCATATCACAACGTGTGAGAGCAGGTGTTATTTTCAGAGCCATCTTCAAAACATTTTCTGAAAGTCTCAAGAATAATGAAGCAAGTTGAGATTGTTTTCAGGCGTGTCATTAAGTGTGAACGTTGCAACACGTAGCTGATATAAGAGCTCCTACTGACTTTAATAAACATGTCTGCTTGATACATCAGCTCATCACTTTTCTCCACAACTCAAATCATTCAGGAAATTCAGAAGCAGCCCTTTGTATGAATAGGTATGTAAACTTTTGGCTTAAGTAACTGTCTGAAAGATGCCCCTCTTCCATAAAGACAAAGAGAAAAGGTCAGGTTGAGTTACCGCTGTAGTGTCATGGTACTCATCTTGTTTGTTGTGTAAATTTAGAAATCCTGAGTGTCTCTGGTTTCAGGCTGCTTGACTTTGCCCTCCTCTTGTCTGATTGCTGGTCCCTGCCCTGATGTGTTTCACCTGTTGTTGAGTGAATACCAATAAGTTACTGTAATTGTGTTACTTTCATAATGCGTTGCTTCCACCAATATATGTATGAAATGTATTATGTACCAAGTACGAATTAAAAGCCATAAAATTTGGCTGTAGCTTAAGCATGACAACTGGCATGTGTGGTGTGACAGCTTGAGTTCCGAGTCAAATATTTAAGTCTTGTGCTCGGTGCCCGAGAGTCGGCGGCCCGGGCTCAAGTAAATTCTATTTAGCCTCCAGAAAGCAGAAAACATCGGCCCCCTTGATTACTTCTCATCATGATGCAGGGTGCTCTCCACATATGGACCTTCTCGCTGGCAGCTTACCGCCACAATCCACCGAGTGAGGAGTCTTTTGCGGGGAGCAAACAATCCCACCTGCTCCACTGAGTCGCAACATGTCTGTGAAGCTGACTGAATCCCTCTCGCAACACTCTTGTCAGATCTGATACATATGCAGCCTTTTTAGGAAATTACCCTCCTCCAATATTCTGGCACCTTTAGGGGAGATGTGCTATTAAGAGTCCAATCCTCTCCCCGGGTCCATTGGCACTTCTTTGCGGGGAGTGTGGGCTGTGATCAGTCCGTTTGTGTTGCTAAATGGGGCGTGGAATGCTTATTTAAAACGTGTGGTAAGCTGCTCTGAGGCACTTTCTGACATCACTGACATGATTCCCCAGATCCTTGAGATGGGAGATGTGACTTATCCACGGGCTCATCTAAAGTCAGCACAACTCCCAGCCAATCACTGAAGTTCCATCTGACAAACGCTGGCCCGTCTTCTACTCGATTTATTATTCACAGCATAGCGGAGGCCTGATTCACTGCCTCTAATCGATACGCCTCTGTTGCCTTTTAACTCACCCTATAATCCTTGGTCTTTCATGCTGGAAATTCAGAAGCAGAATTGCTCTTCCACCCAGAGACAGGCCTATTTGTCTGAATGTATTTTCTTGCCAAACTGTGGCTAAGCTGTGACATTCAGTGTCTGACTCCAGTGACCTTTAACAGTAATTCTCTGTCTCGTCGCAGGGCTGGAGCATGGAGCCGCGTGTCACCTGAACAGGAGTGCGCTCTCTCGGGCACGAGTTTAATCCTATTTGTTAAGCTCTGCCACTGGGTGACAATGGAAGTGCATGCTTCCCCCTAAAACAGAAACGTGTCGCTTAAATGAAGTGATTCTTCACGGCTGAACACCGTCGGAAGGTTGAATATGAGCGTGTGTTCACGTGTGTTGGTATGCAGGTGGATGTGTCGTGCGGGAGATCGTGCTGCGCCGCGCCGTGGGACAACTACAAAAAAAAGCCTTATCTTTATTTGTACATAACTTTACAGTCATGACCTGCATCGGAATGTGTTTCCTTTGGTAAAATAGCGGCTACATTCTGGTTTGTCACACCAAACGTAAAAGCCGTTGCACTATTATGTCACTCCACAGGTGTGCTTTTTAATCTTTTTTTTTTTGCCTCAATCTTTCTCTCCACTTTCCATTTCCATGAAGATGTATCAAGCGTGGCACCCTCTGACTGAGTAAATAGGCGAAAATGCTTTGCATTACTCGAGGGAGCTAAGGGTTGGCTTTATTTATCAGACAAATAAAACAAGACACAGAAAAATTTCCATCCGCTCTTTCAGGAAAATTTGCATTAAGTAGCGTCCGCCAGCTACTTGAGATGCAGCTTCCCAATCATTTCATTTGGTATTGGTTCACATTTTATTATCCATTTGACCCTTGCAGAAGAAACATTTCATAGAATAACTTGCAAAGTGAAGGAGTTGTAAAATATCTATTTGTTTTTGTGTTTGTTCTGAGATTAGATAATGCTCGTTTCAATCGCTTGTCTTTTCGGGAATTCATCCGAGAGAAACTGATCTCCTCACTCCAGTGATTATTTTTTTTCAGGCTTTAAGCTATTTCCATTAACACCTCACTCCATGCATGTCGTCAATAGAATTAGGTGGAAGATTTCTGTCAGGGAAATCATTTGAGCAGGCAGGAGACCGTCTGTGATAAGCGTGATACACAGGAAAAGCGAACAAATGAGAACGTAGATGGTGCCGAGATAAGTGAGACGATTTGAATCAGTGATTTGCTAATCATATTGGACACATAAGGATGCGCCTCCTCTCCTCAGCTTGTCAGGACAAAGTAATAGATTCTTTATCCTGCTAAATTTGTTGCCCTAAAATAGCTGTTTTCACCAATTTGTCCCCAAACTGCACCTGAAGCTGCAGAAAAAAAAAAAGATAACAAAAAAAAAAACCTGACATGAAGACAGGCATGATGCCGTTCTCTTTTGGATCCCTTGACGCAAAATATACTAACTTAATCCTAAATGTGCCTTTAGAAGCTATTGATGCATTTCAGAGGATAAAAGTACCTTTTACGCAAACCTTTACAGACAAATTGAGAATCAGTGGACCACCGAGCAGCATTTTCCCAGCCAAACTCTGGGCATGTGTGTTCTTTCATGCCGCTGGCACATCACACGTTTTCACTCGTGACTATAATACCTGCCAACTCAGTGAGCTGAGCTGCTCACGCACCTGCACCGCTCGGCATTAAAGGCAGATCTAAACATGAACGCACACACGGACTCAAACAATACGAGATCCCATTAATGCGTGCCCGTGGTCTACTATCCTCATGCATGCTGTGCTTTATACGGGAGCACATGAGACATACCTTTTCAAGCATTCATTCAAGCATCAGGTTCAGCAGAACATGTCTGTGTGACAGGCATAAAAAAGCTGAATGAGTCTTGCTTCCAGAGATGTGAATAAGGAGAATGAGGCGATGCAGCTCACAGGAAGAAAACAAGTATTATGCGCAAATGCGGCCCTCAAATGAAAATATAAAAAAATTAATGTGTGTCATAACTGCTTTGTGTGCGCACACAATAAGCCATTCAGCTCAAAATGTGTTATATAAATAGCTTTGGACACGACAGAGCATATAGATGCCAATGGTGACTATTGGAATTTGGCAGAATAAAGAAGAGGCTCTAAAAAGACAGATAATTTGTTTTTGGAAAGAAGAAGGCGATGTTATTTCTGGGATGATTCTGGCCCGCGTATGAACAGTATCATCACAAGTCTCTGCCCCGACAAATGTCCCCATCTACTGCTACTGGTTACCGATGACGGACAGTATTGACAGCTCTTCAGCTGGAGTGTGGCATTTGACCCTCGTGACCCTTTCATCACAAAGTTCCTTTCTTTCCCCCCCCATTTTCTTTTTGGGGGCGTTGGAATGGAAATAGATAAATAGATGAATAAAACAGAATGGCACGGGTCCCCCGACGGACAAAGAGACGCGACAGTGTAGAATATCAATGAAACATAGTTCACACGAGATTTGCCCTCATGAATAACACATCTCTGCTAATAGGAGAGAAACGATACGTCTGTAAAGCTGCCTGACACTGCCCATCATTAGACTGGACAAACTCAATTTCCTGTGTCTCTCAGCAGACTCTGATAAGCCCCCCCCAGTGTCTTCGCCCCTGCGATTGGCTGCTCCTAAATAATGTCTCCACTGACTCCTCACTCTAAAGGTGTTTGTAATCATGCCCACGCTGCGGCAAAGCAATACATTGGTTTATTGATTAAATGCGGTCGTTTTCCAGAGGAGCACGGCTTTAAAGTTGGCGAACAAAATTAATGGAGTCTTATTTCCCCGCGGTGCTGAGGGTCACTATATTATAAATTTTTTTTCCACTCCTGATAATCTCAATACACAATATAGATTCGTGTCACTCTACTGATTTGTATATTTAACTATATATCACAAACATGTCTATGATTTGGTTCAAAATGTAATTTTACTGCAGTTGCTGCAACATGCTGTAATCAGTGTGAATTGCTCGACATTGTGCAAAGATTTTTTTTTTTCTGGTGCATTTAAGACATATAACAGAAGATTACTAACACAAACAGTATACTATAATAATATTGTGATGTGATGTGGAGCTCCATGAATGTAATGATCTGTGTGGTTTGTTATAACAGCTCATTATAACAGCATCTATTCCTAAAAAGCTGGGGCAATGTCTGAGTGAAAGGAATAACATGCGCGTCACCGATAACTGAACAAACATATACTTTGAGTATCGAAAGAAGCTAAAACAACTGGAAGATATATGCTGGTGCACAAGAGAAACACGCAAACTTCATACAGCGGAGCCAGAGGCTGGACTCAAACCCAGACCTTGTTGAAGTGAACCACTAAACCACTGCGCTCTAATCACTGGCAACTAACAGCTCATCATCTAACAATACAACTCAAATTCAAATTCATTACTGTTTATGCTCCTTCCACAGGACTTCTGTTAGTTTTCGACGTGTTCACTGCCGTAACTCATTTCCATGTGCCTCACCGCTCAGTACGGAGGATTCAGTAAAATAATCCAGGTTGAAAACTTTTCATGCAGTGTCTGTACAACTTACAATATTGACACAACCTTATATGTTTGCACACGCAGAACAACAAAAGCTGAATGGACAGTTTTCATCTCAGTCAGTTCATCTTAGTCAGTTCATTATTAATATTCTCAAATGAATGAACACAAATGTCTCCCGGCAGCGGAATGATAAATTAATTTGATCAAGATTGTTCCGGTATACAAATCTCTTTATGTTTCTATCATAGTGTATGTATGGCACAAGATGAATGGGTGTAAATACATTGTACGTACACCCATTCATCTTCTACACTGCTTCATCTTTTAACTCAGAGTGCTGGAATTGATCCCAGCAGAGTACACACTGGACCGGTCGCCAGTCCATCACAGGGCAAACATGAAGAGACAGACAATTACACACTCTCGCATTCACACACCTGGAACAGTAGTTACTGAGAGACGGCGGGAGGGAGCTGGAGAAAATGTATTATCGGCCCTGATGGACGATATAAGAGGAACTTCCTGCTCCCGACTTTTCACACATGGGTCAGCGATTCCATTTTAATTGTAATCAGCGAGGTAGGAGCAAGTGCAATGGTTGTTTCTCAAATATTAAAGAAACACCAATTATTGCAGACAAAAACCATCATTTCACTAGAGCTGCTTCTCATTAGCATTTTCAAAGAATTTCTCCTTTTTACTTGTTCAAAGTACTGATTACTGCCATTTTTCCGATTTAACAGCAAAGTCACACATGAACACCCTGCCAGCTGCTGTGACCAACAGCATTTGCCTGAAGACATTTGCTTTAAGAATATTTCATTCATTTTTTCCCTCCACAGTAGCAGAGTGGTGTAGATTTTGTATCATTTGCAGCTCCCCAGCACCTCCGCAGGCAATATTGCCTCATAAGGTTGCCTGACTATTCTTCTGGAGAATATATAAGAATTGGGTGAGGGCAATGCCAACGCTGTGATCTTTTGAGAAATGCAGCGGGAGAGAAATATTTCAGAAACATTTTGCATATCTGTGATATATCCCTCTGCTGCAGCAAACTGAGCAGTTTCTTGGGCGCTCTGCGTTTCTCTCTGTACTGGAGTATTATTGTAACTGGTCTCTGGTGGTTGATGCACCTTTTATGAGAGAGATCAGTCAGCTCCCACTTCCAGTCGCCTTATCATCACAATGCTTCACGAAAAGATGACCCGACACCTCGGACAGCCAGGTGCATTGCAGAAATGAAGAAAGCCAGACCCAAACTGTATTGCACAAACTGTGCTGGGATCAAAATGAAGTTTAATTAAATTAACAGCAAATCTAAGTATATATTTGAAGGACGATGAAATATACGGACATTGTAATAGTCTACGTGTTTTGTAAGGCCTGATGAACTCCACCTCAGAGGAGGAAAATGCAAGAGTTGTAAACAGCAGATGGTTGAATTGACGTTTGTGTATTTAATGTATTATCAGCTGAGCTTCGCCAAGTGTCACATAATAAACCTCTAGGTTGAAGTGTTAGTTGATCTGCAGCTGCATTATATCCAGATCACCTCACATATTCCCTCATGCGCTCCAGCGTTTTGGGTCGGGGCGACAAAAAGCTGCTTTTCTGATCAAAACAGCTTTGATTATATTTCAGTTGTTTAGTCTGAGACCGCACAGTGGTGGACTGGTCAGGACTCTCGCCGAGCCAGGGTCCCTTCATTTTCCTCTCACAGTCTATAAACGTGCGTTTAGGACGAATTGGTGAATCTAAAATGCCTGTAGATGTGAATGTGGGTCTGTAGCCTATGAGCTGGGCTGGGTCATGTGTTTGAAATTACTTCCTGCAGAATAATTATGATTTGATGATTCTTCAGTCAGTCTGGTGTCAGTCTAGTTCCGCGTTTTTGATTGCTTCCCTGCCAGAACAGAAGAACAGTGAAAGCACAGAGAGCAGGTGAGCGCTGAAGCCCAGTCACACAGCAGGTAGTGCCAAGTTACATAAGAGTAAACAGACCAACGTGATTCCTGTACTATTGATATCAATAACCGTTTGAGTGCTATATTATGGCGGGCCAGGGAGCAACAATCAGATCTGTTTAAAGTTGTTTTGACTGGACTGGAGGTAAGTGAAAAACATGAGATCAACTGGATGGCAGAATAATGAGTTTGCATTTAGAACAATGACAGAGGTCGCTCTGACGTGACGGTGCAGCATCGCTGCTCGGAGCCTCAGTGGCGAGAACGCTGCTGAACGCACAAGCACATGAAAGGGAAGCTAAACATAAAGTCGGCTGAGACATGAGTGACAGCAGCGGTTCTCAGGTTGAGGATTCAGCCTAAAAATAACCGCAATCCAAACAAGGGGCGCCATATGGAGCTCGTACAAAAAAAAAAAAAAAAAAAAAAGGAAATCAAAGGGTATTTGTGGAGAGTGTTCAAAGCGATGGAACTTGGAGATACTGAGGAGAGAGACAGGGAGGTGGTTGGCTAAGCTACGCACAGATGTTTAATACCAACATTTTAATTACCAGACTTAAGTGCTAATTCCTGTTGCATCAAAAGCACATCTGTACCTGGCGGGGTTTTCAGTCCTCCTTCAGAGCTTTCTGTTGATCGCTGTCATTTCGCGTGTGTGAAAAATGACACTGTAAACATTCACCCTATCGACTCAACACATGAACAAATGCCCACACGCGTCCTTGCCAAATCACCTGTTAGGAGCAACACTATCAGCCACCTCCTACATCCATTCATCAAGCCAGCACAAAGCCAAATGATTCAAATATATTGCACAG
Source organism: Blennius ocellaris (assembly GCF_963422515.1). Taxonomy (NCBI): domain Eukaryota; kingdom Metazoa; phylum Chordata; class Actinopteri; order Blenniiformes; family Blenniidae; genus Blennius; species Blennius ocellaris. The sequence goes on along the minus strand of NC_137651.1, from coordinate 28,683,990 downwards.
CCGGTGGCGGCATTGCGCTGCACTGGCCAAACTAAACTAATGGTTCTGCCAAACCTTTATAAATCATCCAAAGTGCATCCATATGTAGTTCATATACTGTAGTTCTATTACAGTGATACAGAGCATTTGTAATGCAATTCCCGCTGGTGAAGTGGCTAATAATTATCTTTCAAACTGATGGTTTGCGGCTCTCAGAGGTGTTTAAGAGCTCCGACTCCTCAAATGCACAGGGATCCTTTACAATATGTTTCACGGTCTGAATTGAACTTTGGAGTCATTTTCCTCACACAAGTCAGTTTTAGTAAAAGGCATCTGTCACGTCACTACAGCATAAGGCAGGTTCACTCTCTGTAGTTAAACATTCCTGTCATGGAAGTCCTCATGAATCACTTCTTCTTTTTTTTTTTCAGCATTTTGCTACAGTGCAATTTGTTCTCAATGGCGAGAGTAAAAGTCATGCCGCGCTGCCTCCACGAAGTCCCAGGCAACTTTCAAGTGTGTACATGACTCAATCTATCCAGGCGGCCATTTCATTAACAGCAACTTGATTAAAATATTTGTTCTTTTTATAAAAGTAAAGTTCATCATTTCAGAAGGCCCTCTTTCCCCTAACTTTGACACATTTATTGAACTGAACCCAAAGTTTAATATGTAGATCAGAGAAGAGCAACCTTTATAGTGGTGGGCGTTGAAAAAGGTCTCCACTCTCTACCAGAGGGCTGAATTGTCACAGGATATTTAACGATGAATGATGATCGGAGCTAATTAGCATAACAGGGAGAGATGAATGAATAGTTCATTTAGAGCACGAGTGGCCAACCCGTGGCTCGCAAGCCACATGTGGCCCTTCGCCTGTCGTGGTATGCCTCTTTGATCCATTGACTGGAGGATAGCCGGATATCCGAATGAACCCCCCCCCCCACCTCCCACCCCCCAGAAAAAAACAATTAAACCCTGGCCTCCCACGTGATAGGCCAGAACTCTGAATTCCTCCAAAGCTTTTGTGACGGCGTCACTCACATTGACCTTTCCTATAAAACTTCCCCACGATCCGGCCGGAATAGAGCAGTAAACAGCCATTTAAGAAATGTAACAGGAGTGAGCGAGCGAGAGAGAGTATGGGAAAGTGGCAGGACGTGGAGTCCAGGCAGATATTGCACAATAATAAAAAAAAAAAGACAAAAAATCAAGGAAAGGCTAATCAAAAGTATGAAGCTGAACACGGGGCATTTCTAGCAGAGTGGGAGAGTGATTTACTATTTTTTTTTGTTTCTTTGTTGGACGTAATGGAAAGCCGTTGTGTCTGATATGCCAGACGTCGTGGGGACATTTAAAAGAATTGTGATGAGCTGCGTAGAGGAGAAAGGGCTTCCGTCTTTTATGCAAACTGCAACTCGCTGCAAAAACTGTCAAACACAGAGGATCAGACAAAAGCTGTCATTGGGAACAGAATTACAATCTGAATGACTTTTTAATTAATAATAGTATGATTGAATCAGTGAGACGCAAACAGTTTTTCCTGTCATTGTGACAAAGGCTATTGGTAAGTGTCATAGATATTCATGGGTATTCATTTGTTCGTTCACTAAATAAATCTGGCTTACACAATTTTAAATGTATGGATTATCATTTGATGATCATGTGTTTGTGAGAGAGAGGGAATTCGGACCACGGTAGTGTTCTCTGGCTGGTTGGCCACCTCTGATTTAGACCATAACATTAGTTCGTTTGACCATTTTTACGACATCATTTCAGTGTTGAGTTTTCAGAGAGTCCCAGTGCATGTGTCGGTCTGTCTGTCTCCCTTCACCTTTTCCTGCCATAGTTGAAAAACATGCCACTTCATGCAAGCTAATATTAGGATATTATGTGCATTTGCATATGAACGATCGGACAGACTTCTGTAAAACATCTTGACCCAAATAGCAATTGGATGAGATTTGAACCCGTCATGCAAACAAATGCACTCAAACCCCCGAACAATGTCTGTTTCAAGGCTTCAAAGGACCTCAGTCACACACGCTAACACTCTGCCTCTCGTGCCACACACTCGATACTGGAGTTACAATCTGCTGTGCACAATTTTAGCTGATTTTCTTGCTGTGAGCGGCTGAATGGATGGTTGTCAGTCTGCCCGGCTGGTCCATTCGCCACGTCCTGTTCAATCATGTGGCTGCACGTCAATGACAGAGTGCGGCACAACCAATCATTGCGTGTCTGTGCGAGAGTGGCAGCTGAACTGGGTGATGCTGTGTGACAGCGAGCAGATGGGACAAAGAAGCCGCAAATGACAAAAGGAATGTCTCAGACAATAAGTTAATGGTCTGACTTAATCGGGGAGTGAAGGAAGGAGAAATTGATTTTTTTAAAGGGTGCAGGGAGAGTAACTGCACACAAGGAAACGAGATGCAGTTGCTGCATCAAGCAGAGGACCTGGCTACATCTGCCTGATGAAGAATCCAAGAAAGGCAGTGAATGGTCATAGCTGCCAGGCCAGCCGATCTTTAACTGACCCTGTGCTTTGATGTTTCAGTCGAAGGGTCCAAAGCAAAAATATCGAAAATTTCCCTGCGGAGTTAATAAATTAACAGTGTTTAGAAAAGCAGTGCTGGATGGCCAGAGCAGAGCTGCTGCCAAAAGTAGAAATGATTTATTTCTCCTTTTGGGATTCATGCCGCAACATAAAAATATAATGTGCTATTATTTATAACGTTCCAATCACTCTAATGGCATGCTGATGTACCCTGCAATTTGTCTCAATCTGCTCTGCGTTTTTTTTTTTATCTCGGTGCCCTTCATTTCTCATACCTGTCAGCTGAAACGTTATAATCCTCCTGCGGAATGGTCCCTGCGCTGTTTCCTGCATGGCTTCACAATGTCCATGTGCTAACATGAATAATTTCATGCTATTAACTGGACAAATGTTCTGTTTGTTTAGGCAAGTGAATTACTACCTTGTTGCTTCCATCAACAAATAATTGGCAATTTGTGTTACTGAGGGCTTGTTAATTCGGAGCTTCTCCCCATATACAGTATGCAGACCACATGCTGTGCATGTGGCTGATGGGGGTGGGAGGGTTCAAGCACAAATGCAATGCAATTATCCTCCTCATGTTCTTCTTTGCAGGAAGAGTTTAGCTCCACCCCAACCTTTTGCCCTTAAACACACTGCAAGTCGAACCAGGTGAGTTTTTAAAGAGAGAGAAACAAGGTCCGTCATTGCGCTGCAATCATGATTGATTGTCTGCACTGAGCCAATTACAGGTCGGCGAACAAAAAACACTTGGGATCTGGGGAACTAAGAGGGAAAAAAAAAAAAAAAAGTTCATTGGAAAATACGTTTGAAGGTGGAAATGAGCACTCGAAGCATTTAGCTCGCTTGCCAGTTAGCTGTGGACGGTTCACAGAGGTGACATGTTTACCCCACAATATAAAGATTGTTTATTGACTTTTGCCAACCACAGCAGCCGCACTTTGAAAAGCAGTGGCGCTTAAACTAATCCTGACAAGGTGCTGCTCCTCTTTATCTCCTGTAAATCCAGCGAGCCAGACATATTAAAGATAACATCTGTTGTCCGTTCAGTCACACATGCACTCAGTGGGCTGACGGAGCCCCATGTATTTGGTTTCTGCAAGAATTATTATGGATCCAAAGAGATTTTTTCGCAACAATTATTAAATAATGAAGTGCATAAACTGGGCATAGCAGGTAATAATAAAGGGAATATAATATTAAAGATACATTTTCAATGTGGATAATATAAGTTATTTTTACATTTCTCATTTCTTTTCATAAAGAGTTATTTCTTCCCGCTCGAGTGAGTTTATGTTTCATTAGTCTTGCAGGTAAAGTCTGAACGCCTACCTCTATGTGCATGAGAACTTTTTATATTGCCAAGCCGTTGATATTTCTCGGAATTCAATGGAACTTAATTTAATTTTTACATGTTTCAGTTCATTACGTTTGAAAAAAAAAAGTGTGTGTGTATATATATATACTTATACTTTTATTTTTTCATTCATTGAGCGAAATGAATCAAAGTCAGAGACATGAATTTTCCTAACGGTTGGATAACATTGTTGAGACTTGTGCTGGGGAAATCTTAACTGAATACCTTTTGGGATTTTGTGTAGAAACCAGATGCAGATCTCTAAATATCTTCCAGCTCTAACAACATCCATCCACCATGTCCTCCTTTTTTCCCCTCAGATGGTTTTACACAAATCATTGTTTCATTGAACTAACTACTTGAAGCTCACGATTAAAGATGCATATTGTTGACATGACAATTGTGAACCTTGTACACACACATTCACCGCATTCTTGTTACATAGAACATGCTCCTAAAAGCTTCCTGGGATTAATGATTCAGAAGTTGCACGGCTCTGCTTGGGAACCATCAGGTCAGTATAGAATCATACCGACCGAGATAAAAGGAGGTATTCTCCAGTTCACTGACCCCCCCCCCATTACATGTTACCTTTAAAACAAACTGTAAGGTACCTTCCTGCTGCAGCAGCTGCCTCCTTGCATACAAACCTCATGCGCCCCAGATTCAACAGATCAATTATTCATAGCAGGTGAGAGTTTGGTGCTCAGTGCACATAAGGGCGCACGCGCACACGCGCACGCACGCATGCACGCACGCACGGAGTGTTTCAACAGTCTCAACTAATAGCTTCAAAGAGGCAGGGAGAAATGTGAAATCAAGCGGAGAAGCATGTGAAGGAACAGCGAAGCATTGAGGCTCATTAGTTCAGGAGACAGTAGAATGACCGAGAGATGAAGGAGAAGTCACTGGCTGGATGTCGGAGCTGAAACTCCACTTTGAAACAGGACAGACACACACAACACAGGAGGGAGTGCACCAACTGGACTCTGTCATTGACGATGTTGCATCCAGTCAAAGCTTGACTTGATATGACTGTACAAAACATGTTATACACGTCTGTATATTGCTTTATAACACCGTCCCCTGCTATAGAAAATGTTGATGTCTGATGTAAATAGTCGTGAAAATCCATCTTTCTCTGTAAAATCTTTGAATACTTTAAAATCCCTGTTTTCAATTCTTGACGTTTGAGCTGCTGTGACATGAATTCTGTCTCTCATCGTACAACACGACCAAAACAATAGGTTTTTGGAACACAGAGAATCCCCTTTGTCGAGTACAGCACAAGTATGTGTGCAGAAAATCTTTTATTTTTTGTTTACATTTTAAAATCTAACCTTGCTTTGCTGAGCCAGCTGACTGCAGATCTACTAGTAAAAGGTCAAGCTACCAACTCGTGATCTTATGCACAAGAATATGTTTTTTTCTTTGGTGGCATACACCTTCAGGGACTCACTCTCCCTCTAATAATGTGTTCAGCCTCAAAGAAAACAAAATGTCGCTGTTCACCTCGTAAAACTGCAGTCTATGTGAAACGTGTTAGTTTCTAAGCAGGTTTGCAGACTTCAAACCAGCTGAATGGGGAAACCTTATCAGATCGAAAATTAGTGTGTGTTTTCTCCAGAAAGCAATGCGGAGAACAAAAACACAATGGAATACTAAATAGACAAAAAAAGGAGCAGGTGTGGAGTTGAAGACCTTGATCTTAAGAGAGTAATCCTTTTTCATTAGGAGAGGGTTTTTTTGGTGTTTTTTCCCCCCAGACCTTGAGAGCATCACCATTGATCCTTGTTTAATACCAATTCATTAATGTACTGGGCCTCTGCAGGGTTTATCACATGAAGGTCTCAGACACCTTCTTTGCTCAGCGTTTATTGTAATTTTCGAAAACAATGAGACAGTAAGTTCACTTTATAGATAATTAAATTAGCCCTGTTTTGCTCCAGATTTGATTTTTTATCTTGTTGTTGATGTCTTCACCCATTCTGTATTTACTCTCATACAAGTCTTTATCTGAGTCACTCTTGTGTTTCTATCAAGCACCGTATACGTTTGCTTCTTCACAGAGTCTTTAGCACTTTGAGACCACAGCGAAGATCCTTTATTTTAAACACTAAACATTGAGCGTTCATCTTCCCATTCATTTAAATGGTTATAGTTAATTATCGCTCCTCTTTACTACTGCAATTATTTACTCACACCGTGTCCCCCTTGCTGTTTAATTGATTCTGCTGTTGTTTCCCAAAAATTACAAAACAAGAGGCTTTGCAGGATAAAACAGTCATTGTCTAGTTGTGATTAAAGAAAACCTGGTCTGGCTGTTGGAGATACTATAGCGGCTTATGGGATTTTACTAAGTCACTGAAAAAACCCCCCCCGACCAAACCAGAGATTCACATGAAAGTGTTTCACCAAAACCTGAAAAACAAAGAGACCCATAATGGATTTTTAACTCTTACTACTTTGTCCAGATGTCTCTGAAGTTGAATCTGAGGATCATAATAAAAAAAAAAAAAAAAAAAAGAAAGAAAGAAGAAAGAAAATCCATCAGTCGCTTCACAAGACGTTCTGGTGTTTTATCGCGTCATGAGACGCTTGTGCCACAACTCTGCCATTTGAAGTTTCCATTTTGCTTTCCTCCTCTCCATTGTAAACCTGGATCCTCTGGAGGGAAACCACACAAACGACTCGGCTTTGCGAGTGCCTCCCCCTCCCTCTCAGCTGCTTGTCTGCATGCAGCTACCACTCACTAGTGAGTGCTCCCAATCCTCTCGCTCCCTATAAAGCCAAGTGCCTCGCCGCAGACGTTCCACAGATAAGTGTTTTGTTTTGTTTGTTTTCACCCTCTACGGCGACGGCCTGAGACTAATTTTCCTTGGATGTAATGACTTGGTCCCTTGAACTCTCCCGACGTTTGACCAAAGAAAGAAAGCCTTCCACTGAATGTTACAGTGCGTCTAAACAACCGTATTTAGATGTGCAGAAGCAAAGGAAGATTGTCAGGATCCATTGAGGTTCATATGGTCGGGTGATGAAACACGACCCCCCCCCCCCCCCCCCACCAGCACCACCGCATCTCTCCTTGAAGTCAGATAACGAGAAGTAAAGTCAAGGACAGCGAGAAGCAGTGGAGGGCTTTTTTGGTATTTCAAAGACAGAAGAAGATGAAGGGGAGACGCAGTGACACTGTATAGCGATACAGCAAAAGTCAAGTTGATGAAATGGCCAATTTTATATGTTTATCATACTTTTTTTTTTTTTTTTTTTTAAATCACCTTAATCTTTATTTTTGGTTTTGTTTTTAATCCAGTATTGGTTTGCTCTTTTCAACCCAAGAAGACCTCAAGCCACACAAATGCAATTCCCCACCTGCCATGAGATGCAGCAGTGAATACATTTATGCGCCGTAAAGACCAACAAAAATGCACTGTGACCAGGAAACATGAGAAATAGTGAAGTCATGCAAGTCTCATTGGAGAAACCTTGCCTGAAGCTCCCAGTTGTATAGAAGTGCCTACATGCATTCATTCATCACTTGCTGCTGAACTGGAGTTGTAGAGAGCCGGAGTCTGTTCCAGCTGACACACGGGAAAAGAAAGAGTCACCATCAGGACTGACACAGTGGCAGACCGCCATACACACCGATGAGAAAGTTAGAATCATCAATTAAGCAAACAAACAAGTCCGGGAAGGAGTTTTTCTTGTCACAAGCAACAAGCCCAAGAAACAGTCAAAATGCCTTCATGTAAATCAAATCAGGGCTGTGAAGCGTAAAGCCAACAGACAATACCCCCGGTGTCAATCTGGCCAGCGGAACAACTTTTCATCACGTAAAATTTAAAAAGAGGACGATGAAGCAATTCAAAAATGAAGTAGTTGTTTGTCATGTTTCCCAAAAGGTGTTTGCAGTGTTCTAGCAGGACAGAACCACCCAGAACACAACAGCAGACGGCAATGCACATAGTCGTGCAAAATCTAGTTATTTAGGTAGAGGAATGACATTAGCATGAAATAAAAACTAATATATGTTTCAGCTGCTTCCTTTCATCAAAGTATGTTGGATTTCCCGGTGCAGCTCGAGCAGTTCTGGGTTAATGACCTTTCTGGTTTCGAGGCTCACGTCACTGACTTCTGGGTAACAACCATACGATGAGCGGCAACAGGTTTTTTTTATTCATATTAGTCTGGAGGATTTTCCTCTGCGTTTCATACTGCACATACATTGCTTCATCATTTTTTTTTCTGGGAAAACATTGTATATGAAGTTACATGTGAACATTTTCGGAATATACTCGCAAATCTCATAATAAGGGTGAAAAATGTTAATATTATTGTGGAATAGTAACAATCTTTCAGGTTCAGCCCAACTGAGACCAAGCTGGATGGACGTGACCCCTGAATTAATGAGATTGAAACCCCTAAAGTAAATACTCTCTTTTACCAGCAAAGATATAAGATTGTGTCGCTTGTGATAAAAAGCTTTTTGTTTCTCTTTGTGTGTTTTTGTGCTTCCTCTGTGTGTGCCAGGTGTTACAGTGTCCTTCTTTCAAAAGGTCTCTCTCTTCTGAAGCTTTTAAAGAGAAAGAAAATCAATCCGGGGTGATGGCAATAACAAAGTCCTAACCTGAACTTCTCAGGTCAAATTGAGTTTCATAACAAAGAACCACTTAAAAAAAAAACATTTGTTTATTTTCTTTTTCTCTTTCACAGAAAGAATAAAATATCTAAATACCAGTACCATGAGGCACAGTGTCCATCTCTCATGAAAAAGAAGATCTAAATCAAATGTTGCAGTCCAATTAGAAACCCCCCATAACCGCCTGCTGTGTTGTTTAGCACAACACTGACATTTCCAAGTGGCAGATCATCTACGTGCCACGAGCCACAAGAGACTGAGGAAGCCAGACACTGATGGAGTGACCGGAGTCTGGCTGCTGAGGCTGCCGGGCAAAAGCCGGGAAAACACACACTTCCTCCTGCCAACAGCGAGAGGCAGGGAAAGAGCAGCAGCCTGCTAAAAAAACAGAATCCGACATCCATAACAGAGTTAAAAATCAAAAACAAAATGCTGCGATCGACTTCGCTTCCAGTTCTTTCTCATAATTCTTTTAATCGACATCTACGGAGCAAACGCACACCATTCATCTGTTGTCTTTACTACTTAATCCAGTTTGGGGTTTCGGAGCGAATCCCAGAAGTCCATCACAGGAGACAATTACCCACAACTTCACACCAACCGGCAAATTAATGTCAACAATGGGCCTCAGAGGAAGGTTTCGGCTGGGTACTTTACTGTTACTCTCCTCATACTTGGGTTTTTCCTGTTCTGAGGTTGCTCAATCTATTGTAAAATTTACTGTTTAAGTCTATGAATCTTTTATCTCATAAAAAAAAGCAAGGGAAGACAGAAAACAATGCAAAAAATATGTAATATGTGAAATGTTGCCAAATTTCCTGCAGTAAATAAAGTGAATAACTCAACGAGAGCTCTTTTAGTTTTTTTTTTTTTTTTTTTTGGTGTGTGTGTGTGTGTGTGTGTGTGTGTGTGTGTGTGTGTGTGTGTGTGTGTGTGTGTGTGTGTGTGCATTGCAGGACTCCTTCACACCAGGCTGACCCAGCCTCATAAAGCACCCCTGCCTTGCATATCTCCCCACTGGGGCTATTATCTTCACACCTCTCTGCCTCCACCGCCACAGACGTTACCTCCTCACCACGTCAGCTTCGCTCACCCGCCTCCCTAACGGCTGCTCTCAGGCGTCGGCGTCAGCCCGGCCGTTTCAGAGGTTAAACCGAGCCCCGCTCAGCCATGGGAAGCTGAAATGGCGAAAGCTCAAACTCAAACACGCCAAGTTTGCTAAAGTGATTCTTTCTGTTGAACTCACATTGTTGACCGAATGACAAAACTTGACGTGTGCAGAGAATTAAAAAAAAAAAAAAAAGGTTAAAATCCACCCCCCCACCCTCTGAAAAGAGCAAACAACAGATTGATCATGTTTTCAGGGAAATCAAATGGAGGTGAAGAAAGTCAAACATAAACACCAGTGTCCTTCAAAACAAGAGCAGTGATACAATCGTGGGTAAATAAGCTCAAGGGCTCTTTAAAAAAACAACACTGCACTTCATTCTGGAGCCAGTCTGGGATCCAGCACCTTCCAGTTAATACCCACCGGAGCTGCAGTCTGGTTCTAATCCACATCTGAAAAAAAAAAAAAAAAAAAAAGTCCTCCTCCGCAAACTTCGTTATCGTTTGTTTGAGGAATGCAGTTAAAGTTGAACACAAAACCTCTTACACCCTTTATAAGAATGAATGGAGATGATATTTGTTCATTGAATTAAAAGGTCTGCAATAATTCACGAGCTTGGTTATAAGTGTCTGAAATTATGACCTTGAGATTCAGCAGAACCCGGTGCTGGTTTTCTTTATGGCTTTTATGGCCCGGTGTTATTCTCAGAAGGAAATCGCCTGCGAGTGTAAAAAACAAAAGGAGCTTTTTTGTGTCAGACTAAAGCTCTGCAAACTCCCTCGTGAAATAAATATCAATAAAACTCGAGGATCTTTTGTTTTACTTAGTCACATTGTTGTTTTCTCCATATCTTCCATCAATATAAGTTACCTTCTTGCCTTTAAGTGCTTCATCACAGCCTCTGCTGGACAGAATATTCACCTTTTGAAAAACTCATCTGAGAAAAGGCCATTTTTAATTGAATCAATGAAAACAATCCCAAGAAGTTGAAAATAAGAACACAGCATATGGTCTGGGAAACACACGCACAACATGCCTTTACAATATGTGAAACCTCTTCTGGAGATTGCATACCAGATCAAGTAAGTGAGACATAAAGGAGAAGGAGTTCAGTCTTGAAAGCCTCTCAGGACGACATCATGACGGGGGGCACGGTCACGTGGAGGAACAGCTAATACTGCATGCTGTTGGAGCCGAGAGCCGAGGCACCTCTTTCCTTTCCTCTAATGAAAACGCACTGATTTCTCTGTATAAAATGAGACGCAGAGGGCCGAGCTGATAAAGGAAGGAGAGGGCAGAGCGGTAGAGTCGGTGGGCGGAACCTGGAGACGTGGGGCGTCTGCAGACTTGCCTGAAGTGACGGGGTCACAGACTGTAAAGGATAATCAGAGGTAAAGGGAAGTGAACATTCCTGAAAACCAGACAGAGTAAACATGTTTACATTAAGTCTAATTTATGTATCACGTAAATTCGTCTGGTTGTGGTTTTTCTATGTAAAATGTACATTTTCTCCCCGTGTGGCTTTCCAGTTTAATCCCCCAGGACTTAGCCCGCCTCCACCTATAAACTGGAAAGGATGAAGTCTTATTTATAGAAGATAGTTGGCTGAATGGAAAGGAGGAAAAGAACAAGCTATTTACTTAGTGTAATTTAAGCAAAACCTTTCTGGACTCTATGAGCGCGAGTGTGTTAATTCTATCAGATAGAATTTCAATGAATGTTAATGTACATATATGAATGGTTATCAGTTTCAATTTTGATACTTCATATTCACGGAATTAACTTTAATTAGTCTCACTATGATCACAGTCATGAATGTAATGAATCTTTTCTGCTCAGAGATTTAATATAATCCTGGTTGTGCCGGGTTATTTTTCCACTTCTCACTGTCTTTCATTGGATTATCGGACACCTCGACTCGGCTGTGTGTGGCTGTCCGCTGTTTCGCACTTTTGTGATAAATTATACTACATTTAGCCAATTGTGATATTTTTAACAAATATAAAAACTGTAAAACAGTGTATTACCACCAGGGTATTTCACATTCACACCGCTCGCAACCAAAAGGCTGAGAAAACGTGAGTTTCCAAAGGTTGTTTAAAAAAAAAATTAAATTTTTTTTTTTGAAATAAATATTCATGTAAGGTTTCAAGGCTGAAAAATCTTGTATTTTATATACATGAGAATTTATAAAAGTCGGCAAATCGGATTCATGGGTTGTGCGTGTGTGGATCGTGAAAAGTCGGTGACTTTGGCAACCGATGCAAACAACGTCCCGACTCGACACATGCTGACTCAAATTATGTTCAATCCTGGCTGGTGCACAAGACGGAGCGCAGACGTTCATGACCTCGAGTTTCGAGGCAACGCCGCAGACAAATCAATCTGTCTTGTGAAATGAGGAGTATGAGCTCGTAAAGCCTTTCAGGGGGAAACAGGACGCTGCTTCGCTCCCCGACGTGAGAAACACGGGAATGGAAATCAGCTGTTCAGAGGCGGGTTCGAGAAAGTTTTGAAATACAGCCCGTCTTGTGATCCGGCGTTGTGCATATTAGCGCTGAATAAAACTGAAGATGTGGAATATCTCTGAAACTTATAGCGCGTCTTAATAATTGAACACACAGATATGCTGACGCATACCAGTGAAGACCATCCAAGCTTTTATTTATGTAACTCATCATGTTGAGCGTAATAGCTGTCGGCAGTAATGAACCAAGAAGCACGGGTGGTTTGAGGGTCGTAGCAGCAGCAGCAGCACAGAACACGCTGTTATAAATAAAAGTGTGGACAGCATGGTGAATTGTACAGAGTTGGAAGTGCTTGAAATAGAATGTCACAATGTAAAACCGTAGTTGATCAAAAAGTTTTCACGCATGAAATGTCGCAGTTGATTCAGTGTTGTATATAATACAAACTTTCTTAGACATTTTGTGAATCGGTTTCGACCCAACAGCCGCCGAAGTGGAGCTGATTTGGCAGCAACGCAAATGTTCTAGATCAGGAGTCTACAAACGTCAGCATCCGGAGCCACACCTCTTCAGCCCTTCTGCAGTGGCTCCCTGAAATGTTCCGAAAATCTTGTTTAAATGTTTTTGATTTATGTGCGTACCAAACTGATTTTCCAAAAATGGTCTAATCTCCAGGCTACAGCTAAATGAGGCAAAACAGCTAAAACAGTTAGGATTGCTAAAATGTTTATAAATTAATCAAAACTCCTCCCAAATAAAATAAAAATACATAAGAATATAGAAAAAGCAGTTATAGCTAACGCTGGTCAAATTCTATGGAAATTCACAGCAGCTAAAATGGCTAAAATAATTAAAATGGCAAAATTATTTAAAATGGCTAAAGTGAGAATTGGCAAGAAAATTCAGTTTATTTATTTATTAAAAAGATCTAAATTGTAGCGATGAAATGTCAACATTCCAACAACAGTTTTTATTATGTCACTTTTTAAAAAATCTATTACATTTTTTAAAATGTATTTTGTTTTTTCCTTCATTTAAAATAATCATCATATTTTGTGGCTCCAGACAATTTTTATTTGGTGGGAAAAAAAACAAAAAAACAGCCTCTTTTGGTCATAAAGGTTGCAGACCAATGTGCTTGACCAAACTCATGCTTGGTCACGGGTTCACCAAAACCAAACAGACACAATCAGCCCAACTTTACTTTGTTAACTTCAACCAGCTGAATCCCTCCATTCCTCCTGATACATGAACCACGGATGCTTCGTGAACTCCGAGCGACAACTCCTGGTTCACTTTAAAAAGAGTTGAGACGTCTGAGATGGTTGTTTACCTCCCAGCTGCCTCATCTGCATACGACACATTTCCATTTTACTCTCGAGTTTTCAAGTTCAATTTCCTTCAGTATTCCTCTCAACATCTCAAGCTTTTTGTGTTCTGCAGAGTGTCACGATGAGTGCCTCTGTGTGTGTGTGTGTGTGTGTGTGTGTGTGTGTGTGTGTGTGTGTGTGTGTGTGTGTGTGTGTGTGTGTGTGTGTTACAGTACACCTTCCTTTGAAAATCCCAGAGTGCAAACACAAACAAAGCTGCATATTATTTGGAGTTTTAAATCATCATCTCTTTATTTACTGAGACCGTGAATAAACCTATATTTCAAATTTCCGTCATGAAGCTGCCAGTTTATAACCCCATGTATCAAACCTTGATATCATTTTTTTGATTCGGTAACAGAAATTTTTCCATGTTATTGCACACTCTACCCTGATATTTGTTATTTTACTAAGACGATACAAACTAAATCCTTTTAAAGTAGCTGAAAGACTCAGAGCAGACAAAGCCTTGAATGTATGTTTTAAAGCAGTGATTTTTCCCAGATAAATGAAAGCATTTAATTTTTTGATTTGATATCAGTTGATTGATTGACTGACTGATTGATTCCTTTTAAGCAGTTTCCAAATCAAATAATGGAGGCTTATCCTGAATTTGGTTTAAAAGCAAGGAATCTACCCAGTTACTGTGTACTACATGGTCAATGTTGATTTCAAAGCATCAATTTTACATAGTTCTAGGAGATATATTACACAAATATGCTGACATTTTTGCTTTAAAACACAGAATTTACCATGTAAAAGTCAGGCTAGACTTTAATCTTGTTAAAACTGGAAGTTTTAACAAGCAGATGGAGATTATACCCTGACATTTTGTTTGGCAATTATCATTTATCGTATCGATTTGTATTTTGAAATCATTATTTTGATAGATTATACTTGAAATGGATGTTTTCAAAGAGTAATTAAGGTTCTCCATGAACTATAACTGCTTGGAGCCAATCGTAGCTGACTCTAGATGTACACAGGTAGATGTTTACCAGTCACATCATAATAATAGACTCAAATGCACGTTTTTGGACTGCAGGAGAAAATCGGAGTGCACAGAAGAAAACTCTGACATTGTCAGCAAGAAGCAAGTGTGATAAGCACTACATGGACTCATTTTGTTCATTTACCACGGAATATATTGTCAAATTCAGTATTCAACCTTCAGCTGCTACGCACTTTTTCGACTCTGACAACTGTCACCTATTTGCATACCTGCGTGTGAACGGAGGGGTTTTGAAAACTCCTGGTTGTAGTTGCATTCTTTCCAGCAAGAAACCTGCAAGACTTGAGATTGAACCTTTTTTTTTTTTTTTAATGCATGAACCCAGAATTGACACGACGCTTCCAGCCAACAGCCATGTTTGCCCGTTGTTTGTCCTCCAGGTGGGATTTCGCTGAGACACAGCTCACGAATGCAACGCTCTTCAACTGCCGCAACCTCAAATATCAGATAGCAGCGCTTCCTCCAGCTCACCGACACGTTTTCACAAACTTTCTCCAGTTGCAACTGCATCACAATGAGATGGTAATGTAGCCCCAGAAAAAAAAACACAGTATAAACCGCACATGAAAAATGGTTCATGAATAACCTACATGAAGAGCGGTAATATAAGAACATGTCCAAGAAATAGCCTCGCTTCTTACTCTCGTTTTTGCATAGAAACTGGCTATATGTGTACAAATATTCAGAGTGTGAGGCTATGTTGGTTTATAACAGTACCGACAAAATGGGATGCCGTCGTGACACCAAACATGGGTCAACTTTGTGCATCACCATGGATCAAATGAATGCGGCGTCGAGTATGGAGTCGCAGTACAAATGTTGTGATTGCAGCTGCCATGCAGTCATCCAGTGAGAGTAAGCAGCGAACGGCATTACTTTCATCCCATCCACCGCCCCAGCGTTATTATCCCCAGGCTGCTCCTCCACCAATAACAGCCAGTGTGTTTGAAAGTGTAAATCTGCAGAGAGATAATGCACTGCGCCCTGTACTTGGAGGGAAAAGAGAAAATGAAACTTTTCTCTCCACACTCAGAGACTAATGACACCAGGGGACTCTGAGAAATAGTGATGGGGAGGGAAAAAAAAACGTGTGCCACAAATGCGGTTCAGTCAAGGAGAATTATTTCCTGTTAAAGTACGGGAGATTTATTTATTTCCTTTGTATCCTTCCCCTCTTTCGGTCTGTTTCTCCTTTTCTCTGTCATGTACGTCGGTCGAGTGGGAAGTCACTCAGTGGATCGCTCCAGTTGGACACGACACAACAGAAAGGGTGGGGGGGGGGGGGGGCGTTCTTTGACAAAAATAACTGAAGTGGAGCCGGTGGAGTGAGAGGGACTGCCGATGTGCAGAGCGAAGCCCTTGCATGACATTTCAGAGCGTTTTAGATTTTTACAGTCCAGCTGCCACACGGACAGTGAGAGTGGCCACGGCGAGCGCGAGGCTGATAAACACATACGTGTTAACGGCGATGGAAGCGGAGTGGCCTCGCTTCATGCAAGGTCAAATAAGAAGCCGCCATCGAAGTGGGGGAGCACCTGATACGACACGCTATCTTGCGTGTCGTACGAATCGCATCCAAACGTCTTTCAGACCAGTTCGAGCGGACGCAGCGTGGCAACGTTTGCCATTTAAGTCATACATTTGTGTCAACTTCTGCTGTTTTTGTGCCAAACTGGATTTCTAATGTTGATAAATACATTTTATTTTCATTGGATTTCACCATTTTCACTCATGGATTTCTCAACTTCTGCACTTTCATAACTGTTGCAACAGCTGAGAAGACAGAGGCTAAAAGAAGTAATGAGGGATTAAAAAAAAAAAATAGAAGCAGAAACTTCACATATTTGTGTTTGAACATAGGGAGTAATAGTAAAAAGAAACATTTTAAAACTGTTATTGTTATGGTCAAAATATTAAATTGACTGTAAATTACTATGTATGAAACTGTGCTGTAAAGAATCTGGGAATACTAAAGTACGTCCTTGTGCTGTATTGTGTCGTATTGATCAAATTGATATTGAAATGTCCCAGCAAAGTTTTGAATAGTGAAGTCTGGCGTCATGACTTCCAGGAAGGTTCGGATAAATGAAAAATCTACTTTAAGTACTTTATTATTTACCAACCTCTGGACGTCTGGCGCACCTCATGACATTTCCTACAGGAATAACCACTGCAGGACACAGTGGAATCCCAGTAACATTAACCAAACATAGCTTTGTGTTGCTGAAAGGAGGAGGCTGAAATTAATTCCATATAATTCCACATAAAGAAGGTTGTGAGTTCATGGCAGCTCTGTGTGACTGTGGCATGCCGCCTGTGTGTGGAGAGGAGACAATGCTTGTGCATCTACGCCTCTCATAAAGGTTGAAGGAGTGTGTGCACAATACTTTCTCTTATCAAACAGTCTTTTCCATTTATGTATGAACCGAGAGATTCAAATAACTGGCCAATAAATATGCACATACAGTATGAGATAGCGTGCGGGTTTCTTTCCACCGCTCGGTCGAGTGTTTAGGTATTTTGAGACAGACTCTCCGCTGCAATCATCATAAAACGTCTGCGTTTTCGCTCCTGCTTCAGATTTGAATCCTTCCTGTTGTTCGTCAAAGCGGCTATTTCCACAGCTCAAGAGCCCAACTAAACTTTCAAACAGTCGCAGGACATAAATCACACTTCTAACTAAATGGGTGTCAGCAGGTTCATGTAGCAACTACCCTTTGCCCGAGTAATCCCCCACCGACTTGGAACACTAAAACTGCGAATGCCAAGCTGGATAAATAGTCTTGTCTTGTCTCACCTCTTAAATGCTTCGTTTGTAGAGGCCCACTGCTGTTTGATACTGCCATGAGTTGCCCATGTGCCTGTTTCCCAGCCCGAGTGCCCGGTTCCATGACAACGCTGCCATCTGTCCCGTCTCTCTGACTTCTATTTGTCCTGCGACATCCCTCCAGCCATCGCCTCAGAGCAACAGATTATTCATGGCGCTGGCTGGACTTCATGTTGGTTCATCCTGTTTAGATATCACCCTGCGCATCTCGTGCATTTCTGATTTGTTTTTTTTTGGACCAAACAACTAATTTGTCTTCTTCTTTTACAGATATTTGCCTGTTGTCTGCATGATGACGTGCTTTAACACACATCTGTACATAATCTAATTTACAAAAAAGGTTAACTCCTAATTTTGCTGAACTCCATTGAACGTTGATCAAGTGACATTCTACAGGTAGAATGATACTCACATCCGTCAGACAAACAGCCTAAGACCTGGTTAAAGTACTGGCATTCTTAAGGGTATTCTAATAATGATGATGACGATGATGATACGTCAAACTTATATAGTGCTTTACATACACTCAAATATGCTTTACATACCAAAAACCAAACTGAAAAACTTTCTCAATTTGTACAGTATGTAGCAGTACTGATCAATACTTTGGTCTTTTCACTGTAACGCTGAATTTCCATCTAATCAGGTAAAAGCAGGTACGAAGACAGTTTCGAGAGCGTACACCTATTTGCATTCAAATTTAGGGATTACAAGTAAAAAGTCAGTGAATACAAGAATAAGTTCAGGTAATGAATAAGTAGACAGACAGCGAATCTACTTATACTTATAATTTCTTATATATATATGTATATATATATATATATATATATATATATATATATATATATATATATATATATATACATATATAAGGCCTTTGGATCAGTGTTGCTTTTGCTTTCAGCAGCAGAACAAAGTGGAGCCCTGTGACACCCTGATGTTTTAAATGAATAGCACTTTTGAAAATGTTTCCCTTGCATCAGCCCCTCTGTTCTGTTGTATTACTGCACTGATCATGAACGTCTACCTCAAACACTCACATTACCTCACCTTGTGGATGCATTATCGCAAACTATTTGTGGCGGCTTACATTCGTATTGCTTAATCTCTCTTCACACCGAGGTAATAGCATACGGTGGCATTGAATACATGTGACGGCACGGCAGCTTCATATTGGTACTTACAATTTGTTTTGAAAATCGGAAAAAGCCTACAGATGCAAACAAATGACCGACTATGAAGGATTCTGCAGAAAAAGTTCCATTTTAATAAATTACCGTTCTTCACTGTGTGAGAAACCTCCATGATACGAGAGAATAACTTTCCCCCGAGCGGCATCATTATGTTTTTCCTGATCTGCCCTGAACCCTCTGACAAAGAATGTTACGCATTCATGAGCCTCCCTCTGAATGGCCTCTCCTTGTTAGCACCATCAATAGCAGTAATTGCTAAATATTTTTTCTCCTTCTCCCATTGCATTCACCCTCCCCGTTGTCACATTTTGCAGAATATCAATGTTCCTTTCAAAGGCGAAAGCAGCCGGCTTCTCCTGCAGAGGAGTCATTGATCTGTGGCATCCTCACCAATTTCCTGCTCCTTATACATCACAGGAGATTTTTAACTGTAGGTGATCCTTACGAGCCACAGACCAACGATTACAACAGATTACATGTGCCTGAGCCACACGAAGAGGAGCTGGTCACTTTCTTAATGCTGCACTTGATCATCAGGGGGTCACATGAATAACGCAGCAGCGTTTCCAGATGAACTGGTCAAACTGGGATGTGTTATAGAAGAAAATCCGAAGACGTTGTAACACAGAATTAAAATAGAATTAGAAAATTCTGCTATCCTACTAAAGGAAAATTATTGAAGAAAATATCCAAAACATTATAAAATATTTCAACCCATGTATGCTACAAAAAGCTGTTCAGTATTGAAGTTCATTTTTATGGTGAATTTATTTGATAAAATTAAAATGCTTAGGCGTATATCAGATAAAACAGAATCTGTATCTATAAGAAGATCAGTGACTATAGTTGCAGAATACACGCAATGAAATAAAAATGTCAAACATGTTGCAATAAAAGCACAAGCGGCTCAATTTGAGATGCAATCAGTATCAATATATTTTGCTGTGGTTGGAACTGCATTGATAAATGATCAGTTGGATGCATGTGATCATCACCAAATAAATGTAGTCTTCATAGTGTAAATACAGCAAACTTTAACATCAAAATCAAAATGAAAAAAAAAAAGAAAAGAATCCCACAAAGTCCAAATAGCAGAGAAACAATGACTTCAGACTTTGACAGCTGTAGATTTGTCGTTGCTTGAAAGGATTCTGGTTTTACACTGTCAAACAGAAAATGATCCTTTTCTTCATGTTGATGCTCCGCGTTCATACATGGAGAAATATCTTCAATTTGTTGATCGCAGCAGCAGAATGTTTTGTAGCCACAAATCAAGCTGCGTCCAGGGTTAAATATGTGACCCTCACATTCTGTTCGCTCGAGAAATTCTCTCTCTTTGCTTAATGCTTTTGATGCTGCTGCGTCCAACTGAGCCGGATGTTCCATATTTCCATTTTCACAAGGCCGTCGAAAGACACTCTGGAATCGCTGAAGGGAGTGAGAGCTCAGAAGACCGGTAGAGATGGAAGTGAGTCACAAGACGAGTTCAAACCTATGATTTAAGATGCCTCCTTTTAGATACTAAATATTCTATAAAAAAAAAAAAAAATCCAGCAAAGCAGCTAATTTAAAGTTAAATAGGTGTTTTGATGCCGACCAAAATCACTTAATATATCAGTCAATAGAAAAATGTAATAAAAATATGTGAAAGAGCGGTTTTCCATGATGTCTTTGTGCACAACACCAGTTGAAATACTTTGCATGGATTAGTACAGGTAATTCTGAAATGTTTTGACCATTTATGTTCTCTTTCATGTCCCAGCACCTGTTTTACAGAGTCACTTTGTGAAATCAAGCAATATTCTGTACTCACCACCAATCAGAGAGGACTGAGGAATTCAACGTCAAGCCACACTCCAGTCAGTGTGTTATTGAGTCACTTCCTGCTTTGAAAGCCATTTCAGGAAAAAAAAAAAAAAAAAGAAAAGAAAATCTGCATAATTGCGGCCCCAAATTGTGACAGGCTATCATTATCTCCGGACAGCAGCTCTCTTGGACTTGCACTCATTCTTTTTGCCTGTGACGTGGTCAAAATTGAGTGGACGGAAAACGCACGTTCATTTTTAGCCACCGTTTCCCAGCACATCGGCCGAAACGCTTAAAAGCCGCAGCAGTAATTGTAGTGAGCCGTGATCGAGGTTGCATATTCAAATTTATCAGAAGCAATCGAGACAGGTAACAGCTTCTATATCCCTCCTAATAAAGGACTGTAAATGCAATGCTCCGTGATGTTTTTCTTTCTTTTTTTTTTATTATTCCACACACCATTATATGTGTATTTTCTTTTATAAATGAGATGAGAAAGGATGAGAAAATGCTGGCGGTGCCGCCATGCTCCATTACAGCTAAGCATTCTGGGCAATGACATTTTCAACTCGTCTTAAAAACTGCTATTATCACACAAACATGCGACCACAAAGCCCTTAATACTTTTATTTATGTTGGCTACAGAGCCAAAAAAAAAACCTGTGACATCAAATGAATGTTTTCATGCCTGCCACAATCCAACGCCCTAATTCTACAAATGAAAGGAGCCTCTCAAAGAAACCGGTGATGCAAATAAGAGCAGACGCGGAGCAGGACTTCACAAGTTCATTCGCCCTTTTCTTAAGCATCCCTGACAACCTGGAGCCAGGACATTGCTGACACGGCCAAATATGAATACGGGTGGCCTGCATTTCAAACCACAGTGCCAGACAGCATCTATTGGAGGCTTTACGCCATAAAATAAGTAACTCTCACTGTGACACAAGTGTAAAATAAACATTCGTCTCTATCCAAAATGAGCACTTTTTTCATCTTGCATTGCCTATTACTCATTTCATATAATATAAAGCAGACAAATTTATGAAGTAGAGGCTCATATTCATCCATTTCCATTTATGATGCTTCCGTGCTCCTGCAAAGCGAAGCTGGTTTTTCTGCTTTACTACCGTGAAGTGATGTGTTCAACACAATGTGACAAAAACTCAAGGTGAGTTTCATCCAACTAAACCAGCCACACGCTGATTATCATGCAGCGTAATCTGCCTTGCGTTTGTTAAATCGGCTGTCAGAGAGCCACGAGTGCGAGCGGTGTCAAACGTAAGTAATGTCTGTCTAATCCGTTTCTGTTGAGTCGAGGTAAAAAGTTTGAGCCGGGCTCGGCTGAGTCAGGCATCCCGGGGATCTAACCTGTTTTCAGAGCCGTCACTTCAGACATTAAGGAGGATCGCTGTCCTTCCTGCCAGTTTCACAGAATCATCTTGGGACCAAAGTTTTGTTTCGTTTTGTGAAATCAAAAAATTTTGGGGGGGGTTCTTCGTGGACAGATTTACCATCCTGCAGATGAATATTTAATAATGGCCCGGAGAGGTTTAAATCCAACACGCCGGAGCACGTATGCGACGCCAACGTGCTGGCATCGCTGCAGCGGGGGTGGGAAATCTTATTTTGCTCTTCCCTGACTGACGTCGCTCGCTGCGCCGTAATTACCAATAATGACATGTTTCTCCTTCCGCGCCAGTGTTTACATGTGTTGGGTTTAATTTTCGATTGCACCATTAAGTGATTCCCAGCTCTTGGTTATTTGTGAGAGCAGTAATGATTATGGTGATTGTCAGTGTTGGTTAAATGCAACAGCGGCATTCAATACTGTCTGTGTGAGAGGGTCCAATTTTACTGCTTCTATCTATCTATCTATCTATCTATCTATCTATCTATCTATCTCTTTTGCCAGTGGAGGATGAGGGGTTATCTATCTATCTATCTATCTATCTATCTATCTATCTATCTATCTATCTATCTATCTATCTATCTATCTATGTATCATCTCAGAACTGCCCATCTGTCCATCTATTCATCTATCCATTGCCCGCTTATCCAATAACCCCCCTCGTTCTCTTTATGTCTCTCTCTCCATCTCACCTGACCATCTGTGTGTCCATCTGCCCGAGAATCCATTCATCCATCAACATATAATCAATCCATCCTTCTATCTGCCATGTAAATAGCAGGAAAAGGATGTGGATTAAAAAAAAACAAAAAAACAAACCCGCCTCTTCAGCCTCAAGACTGTTGTTTTTAACTAAGTCCAATTATTTTCTCTTAATGAGCTCCCGCAGTGGTGGATGTGCTTCGCCATCATCATTACTGTAGGGACAGCGGTTGTAGTGCTGGGCCTGACTGGCAGCTTACACGGACCTGTTCTCCCTGACTGACTGCAGGCTGCACTTCCTGACAGCTGGAAGCCGGCCTCCTGGAGCACAGCGTGCACTCACACACACACACACACACACACACACACGCACACACACACACACACACACACACACACACACACACACACACACACACACACACACACACACACACACACACACGTCTGATACCTAAGAAATTTGTGCCTCAGTCTCAATGTCACGAATACTTGAACGGCCTTCAAAGCTTTCTGTACCACAACAAGTGGGAACAGTCTGGCCACCGAAACACTTTGTTTTACCGTATGCATGTTAACCCAGTACTATACCATCCTATATATTCGCTTTACACCTGGGAAAGAAAAAAAAAAAACACCTGCATGTTTGATGTTCAAACAAAGAGAAATATGTTATTTCCAACCAAGATGCCACGCTGTTATCTGGTTGTACTATTCCATCAAGAAGAAATATTAAAGATGTCCTGATGCGGGTTTTTTTTTTTTGTGTGTGGTTTTTTTGTTAGAGAGAAAAGTTTTTTTGATTTAATTGAAAAGTTTGAGATGTTGGGCAGAATTTTAAATAGACTCTTGTAAAATCAAATCAGTGCACAGCCGAAGATTTAAGAGTTTCATCAAAGGCACTAACGTCTGCAAATTCTTCTTGTTTGTATCAGTGTAGAAATATACTTGGAGAAGATATTTTTCATATTTTGTTCAAGTGCCTACTGTTATGATCAATTAGTGTTGGCGTGAAGGTTAAGTCAGATAATGAGAGCGCCTACGAGTCTCCTTTATTTGACCATTTTGGCTGTTTTTGATAAACGCATATTGAATTCACAACAAAGACATCCTGTAAAGTTGACAATGGTCTTGCTGAAACGAATCCTTTAATTTCTAGGGAGAGTAAGAATGACACTTGGGCTTTCCACTGTGGTGATCGAACCTTTAAACTCCCACCTTTCTGTATGACTTTCTTTAAATGTATAATTAAAACTGCTATTGCCTGCTTCCATATTGTTTCAATTCTGCAAAAAGAAGAATCCTGTCACAAAGTGTCAGATGGCAGAGAAAACGCTGTTCGACACGCTCACATGGAAGCAAAGTCGTCTCAGCAGATTATAAACATTGTGTAATTTCACAGCGGGTTTTTTTATTCTTTTTTTTAGCAAGTGTGGTTTGTTGTTTTCTCTGAGAAAACTGCGACGGTGCCTTGCGACTGTGGTTCCCACCTTTATTGCTAAGTGGCCTCCCCTGATCGCCTCAGATAACGTCCCGGTGGAGAGCAGCTTCCCAGCTCTGCTGTGCAAATCTAATTTTTGTTAAGTCTTTAGTCACTGTGATCTCTGGGAACTAGGCCACCGGGGTTCATGGACCTCAGGACCTCAGGTTGGGAGCCAATGAGAAAACAAAGCAGACAACACACGGCTCCTCCGTTTCTTTGAGGCCCTGTTTACAACAAAAAACGAATGAAAAATAGGATATTTCAAGGCATCTGGGTCGTCCATTTACAAACAAAGTTACAATTCAACCAAAACAAAGTGGAGATTTGGAAAAAACTGTTTTTCTGTTTGCATGTAAACAGTAAAATGTCAGTTTGCTACAGAAGCAGCATCAGCAAACGGGGTTTATTGCAGTTATTGATGTAAGAACAGTGCAAATATGTCCCTATACCCTGATTGATGTGATTCACAATCAATATTTAATTGTATTTTACTTGTTTTATACTCCACATTCAGGAAGAACTCTTTTTCCATATCAGTTCAAATAAAAGACACTTTTTGCATCATCGTTGAAGGAACTGGAAGTCATTTTTTATGTTTTTCTTTCTCCAGGATTCTGATGGGCTAGCATGGGTTCATGCTTCTTGTTACACTGCCCCCTGGAGGTTTGGCAGGCTCATTGTAGCTCTTAACAGGGTTATTATATGTGTTTGCGTAAACAGATTTACTTTTCTTTTTTTTTTAAACAGTCTTGTGTTGATTTTGAAAACATAAAGAGGGAAGTATCCTTCTTTGTAAACACCCTGCTTTGGGTAAACGTGGCCTAAATCATCCAAAAACAATATAACAGGATCGTATTTGGCCGCATGTTTTCTGTCTGTCAACAGGTTTCTGCTACTTTGATTCAGCAAATGTATTTAGGAATTTATCACACAGCATTAGTTACTAATTAATAGGTTACAACTAATTGAATTTCACATGTGGACAGAGCTACAAAACAAGCTAAAATAAAAGTCTGTGTTCATATGCGACAATGAGCCTGATGATTGTTGGACCAAATCGCAGCTAATTTATTTAATTTATTTCTCACTCTGAAGATATGTGGGACAAAGACGAACACCAACATCATGTTTTTATTGAATGTTTTCTCTTTCAAAGCCAATATTTTACCAGCGATAAAACCAAGTCTGAATTGGATGACGAGGCCGCATGCAGCTCAGGCTTTGTGTATATAATTAACTCATCTATCGCTTCTTCTGAAGTCTTAATATTTTTTCCTCCGTTCATTTGATGTCTAAGAAACAGCATTGTCTTATTCTCAGTTTAATTTATTTCACCAACTAATCCCTCATTTTTGAAAATCTTTGCTTGTTGACTCAGTCGAATGGTTGTTTTGAACATTTTATGGCAGTGACAGATTGAAAGTGATAATCATCTGTTTTGAAGACTCAGATTAAATTGTGGTTTATATGACGTCTCACCAATGTGAAGAAAATATAGTTGTTCTTTTTCTGAGTTTTTGAGGCAATTATGCGAGATGAACCCATCTGTTTTGTGTTTGTTTATCTTTGCTTTTAAATGGACTATAATGATATTTTACTGCACACACGCAAATACATTCATACTCATGGTGATCAATTCAGACGTAAGGTTGAAAGCTAATTAAAAAAATATTCATTAGATCATTTGTAACTGCTCTTTGATTGAATATTTTAATGTGAATGCATGAAAGGTGATTAAATTAACCAAACTTCGGCACATCCAGTGAGTTATTTGCATTTGATTAATAATGACAATCGTCATTATGGTAAAAACGTTGGGCACAATCTAATCCTTTTCAAGTGACTATTAAACGGCTCTTACTCATGTCTTCATATCGGGCGGAGGATGATTTATAAAATCTCTAGTTTCAACAAATTTTGATTCTCGGGGGACATTTCCGTATAATATAGCTATAAAAATTGAAGCTACAGGACATAAACTAGAATTACCTTGGAACAGCTTCAATCTACTTTAAGTTACGCTTTTGACAAATTGTCTTACATTTTTATTTAACAAAAAAAAGAAGGATCAAATATTTGGTGAGCACACACACACACACACACACACACACACACACACACACACACACACACACACACACACACACACACACACACACACACACACACACACACACACACACACACACACACACACACACACACACACACACACACACAGTATATTACATTTTTCACTATTCATAAACACTTTCCACACTTGTTTGAGTTTGTTTTTTCTTCAATATGCCTTGAATTGCCCCTCAGGGACCAATAAAGTGACTGTATTGAATATAAGAATGTAAACCATGACAGTAAGAAGTATCCTGATACCTGAGGTTTTGAACAATAAATGTCAGTCAGTATGGCCCCCCAGTGCCGCCATTTATCCGTGACGGTCGGCGGACTTTTGCAGAGCCGGCGGCGTCGCCGACCCCGGTGACCTTCAGACACAAACTGAGAACGGACAGAGAATGAAGACTGACAGAAATGTAATGAAGTGTTTGGGAAATATTAAAGCACCATTTCTCACTGACATTGAATTGTAGTTTGTGTGTGTGTGTGTGTGTGGAGGGGGGGGGGGGGGGGGGGGGGGGGGGGGGGGCATTATTCCTAAATGACCCACTGCACCTGCAGAACATCCATCCTGGATTCAAAGTCACTCCACACGTGACACGAACATTTTTTTTAAAACTGACTTTTTGTTGTTATTATTTATTATTTATCAACAGGGGTGGTGTGTTGTGGCCATGCAGTTGCCCAAGAGGGAGAATACGTTTGACCCAATGCAATGAACAGAGGCAGGCCATATAGTGTTTGTCTCCTTTCTCAGACGAGGATTTTGCCACCCACTCATTTTTCTGCATGGCCCAGATCCCCATCTCATCCAGCCAAGATTGCTTCTTGATAGCTCTGTTGTCAGTCTGAAATCCACCACCGCCGCTCAGAAATACAAATGCTTCGACAGGATTCACAACGGTTGAAGAGGGAAGAAGAAAAACGAGGAATCTGCGGCCATATCCATGTGTGCCGCGCACCCGGAGAAGCAAGGTAACGGCTTATCTGTTCATATATCGGAGTGGAGCATTTATCCCAGTGGTGACGTCACCGATGGATCTGAGGATTTTCTGACGAGGATCATGTGTCAAATGCTTTAGGAATTCTGATTTTTACCTGAGCGCAGACACCGACATAGACACAGCATCAGCTTTCAGTTCCTGCCGAGTCCATGGATCCAATATAACAAATGATCCACGTCGTGGAGAATAGTTGAAATCTAGACCATTTATGCAGCCGGTTAACACAGAGAGACACACCAATCAGCACTCGTTTAGATGTAACTATAACTGAGAGTCACATGTAGGTTTTTTTTTTTTTTTTTTTCCTCCCTTTAAAACAAAACTAATGGGTGCAGTTCTTTTTTTTTTCTTCTCATAAATTGATCCTTCAATGAAATGAATACCTCTTTCCAGCCAGGATGAATTTAGATCAGGTCACAGGGGAGTGTAGTGGTCAGCACTTTCACCTCATAGTGAAAATATCCCCAGTTTGAGTCCAGGTAAAGCTTTTCCTTTCGGAGTCTGCGTGAGTTTTTGAGAATAACTGTTTCCTGTTGCTGTGAATGTAATATGTGGTCGTCACTTTCTCCTTGTTGGTCCGGGCTCCACCCGCCGTCGGCTGGACTCGGCTCCAGTTGCAAAGCGACTCTTGGCTGGATCACACAACTCGCACACAATTTACGCCACGAGCTTTCATCAGTTTGGCCTGTTGGACAGGGAAGCCCACAGTAACACTGTGCCGGATTAATAAACGTGAAATCACTATGCAGCACGAGTAGATATGTAGAAACACAATCAGCATTTATGCCACATCCTAAATCGTCTGTTGCAATTAATTTCCCCGGTGCACCAACTCTCAGTCCCTCCAGTCTCACTGCCCTTCAGGAAACCGTGGTGATGATAAACTATTGATAAAACTATTGTGTGATGGATGATTCAGGGCCGCGGGATGAATCCTTTTTCAGGCTCCTTCAGGAAATTTGCACCATCACAACCACAAGCTGAAGGCTCAGGAAGACTTTTTGAAAACTGAACAAAGTTGTGGCAAAAAGAGAGACATTTTTATTCTCTCTCTCGCTCTCTCTCTCCTTAATATATATATATATATATAAATATATATGAATAAACAACTTCCTTTTTTATCAGCAGCAAACAATTGCTTTGTACACCTCTTCCACGGTACAATTTCCTTCCTCTGTCTTTCAGAAAATGTAATATTTCTGGGTTTGTGACTACATAAAACACAGCACCGGCATTCCCTGACTTCAATACACAAAAGAAAGCCATACTTTTACACAGAAGTGTGAATTCTGCATAACATGAATAAGAAGGAAAGACTGGCAACCTGATAACCTCGAGGAACACAGACTGAGTGACAATAGGTTTTCTTGTAAATACTGCAGCATCCTGATATTGTGCCAATCCCTATTGTTGGGCTGAGAACGCAACTGAAATGTAAAATTATTATTATTATTATTATTTTTCAAACAGTCAACTTTAAGGGGTCGTCCACTCTAGCATAACCGATTAACCTAAGCGTGCTACTTCTGGCCTGTCATCCATATGAGGCGGTGTTCACAATTATATAGAGGTTTATGAACAGGAATCTACTTCTAAATGTCTATGTGTTTTGTCTTCTTCTGCGTTTTTTGGTGTGTTTGGTGAGTCACAGCGCCCCTAAATGACGGGCATGTGTACTACATGTCATGAAACCTCGTGTTGAGACGCGAGATGTGGACAGAATGTATTTTGGAGAAGGCTAGGGAGAATCGTCATGTGGATGTACCCTAATTCTTCTCACGGCGCAAATATTTTTTGGCTTGTTTTTATTTATTTATTTTTGTTTTAAAGAAAATTCCTGCATTTCACATCAAACACTGGCAGAACTAAACATGAGAAAGAAAGAAAATCCCACTATGTTTAGTTTGTAGTTGTGGTTTCTTGTTGCTCCATGTTTGTGCCGCCATCAGCAGAAAAAAACATCAAGCCATTGAACGTGTTTGTATTAAATCATGCTGTAATCAGGTTTTACTCAATGAAAGATAGTACTAATGACATGTTACACACACTTCAAAACTTAAGTCCTAATTATGATCAAATTGGTCATGCTCTATTAATTTATCACACAATACTTGAATTCATTTGGTTTAACAACTTTCTGCATGTTTGATATGAGATCAGTTGCGTCGTTTTGATTTGATCCCCTTTCATCATTACATTTCTTGCCTTTGACTCCAGTGAAATCATTTTTTTATAGTTGGACTTTTTTCTCAGCTGACTTCCTGGAGAAACGCGTGGCGAGATCTCAGGATTTTGAGGCTTATTAGGCTTAAACCATGTGGTGCTTTCAGCCTCGGAGGTTTGTACAGTGGCGAGGTGCACTACTCCAAAGTGATCTGTCAGGATTTAAATCAGAGCTATTACTGATCCTTTCTCACAATGTGGGAACTTCATATAGAAAAATATCGCCTCCACAGGAAAAGTGGTTGCTGGGTAGAGCAGGACGTATTTGTCCGGTAATCAGACAAGACACTAGATATAGATAATTGTAGATTCAATGTCTAATCCTAATGCGCCAACGGCAGAGACACGTTTTGCCAGATTAGCTTTTGAGTGAGACAAAATAAAAGTGACTTTTGCAGGTGATAATAAGGTTGTGAGACAGAGACATGCGCTCCTCTGATCTGCCTTCAAGGATTGGTTTTAGATGAACCCCCATGAGAGGAAGTGTCCCGTTACACGATACCTAACTGGAAGTTATTCTCCGCAGTGGAATTCAGGAACAGTCCCCTCTTCATCGCTAACTGCTGAGCCTCATTGCAATTACGCTCCAGCGACATGGACCACCTAAATGGAGGAACGAGACACACTCTGGCACAGTTTATTTCATTCAGTCCGCGACTCGACACAAGCCAGGCTCCAACTTCCTAATTACTCCACCTCATACAAATTCCTACTGCTCGTCCTTTCCATTCAAGCAGGCGCTCAGTCGAAGTACTTTGGTGTGCAAGAATCTAGGGAACGAGAATAATACACTCACCGTCATCTCCATTTATCTATTCCTAATACATTTGGCATTAATGCTAATATTTGTGACAGGTGAGTTGGGCTGCAGCTCAGGGGTGATCGTTGAAATGGCTCACTGCATGTGGATACATGGAGCATAATACAAAGTTGAGAAACGGCGAGGAAAGGGAGTTAGACTGAAGCTCAGTTTGGACAGGGCGGACAGGGCCTGCCTGGCCCAATTATACGTGAGCCGAGGTCAGAAAATGTGAGCGGTAGTAATGCAGACATACATGTCATCTTGAAAAATTAGACCGGAGCCTCCTGCAGCATTTGTTGCACTTTCTGTGCTTATTCTGTACAATATAGAGACACCACTCTCCACAAAATGTGCACAAATTAAATGAGTGAATGAATACCGATACAAAGTAATAAACCATGCTATCTATTGCTGGTTCAGCTCAGTCCCAAAAAAAAACACAAAAAAAAATCACTGATAATCAGCATATTGCAGCTGTGGTTTGACTCCGTTTGACTGACGGCGCTGGCAACAAACACGGACAAGCTCGTAGCAGTCATCAAACACTTCCTCGCTGTACACATTTGGCACTTCTGTTTGATGGTTTATTGCTCTTTTTATATGGTTTTGGCACTTTACAGACCAACTGGACTGTATAAAACAATCCCCTTTACTGCACCGATTTCACTTCGCTGTGTGAGCGGCGATAACATAAAGTCTGGGCTCATTCAGAAGTTTTATTTTTTTTCCCTTTTAATTATTATTATTTTGCAGTTTAAATGGAAGCAATAATGGAATTGGTGTTTTTTTTTTTGTTGCTTTCATGTGGTCACACTACATGTTTCAAATGAGAATCTGTGGCAATGAGCTACAACCTAACTTGCTTGGCTATTTTCAGGTAAAATGTTGAACTCTGTGAGGACACTTGATAAACGCATTCCTCAAAAGCCTCTTTGGTATTACGATTGTTTATGTGAGCACATAAAAGTGTGTGTGTGCGTGTGTGTGCATGTAGTCGAGTGCGTTTTAGTAATCAACCTCTTTTATTAGAGAGCTGTGTGGTGCATAGGTGTTTTGATATTACTGTGGGAGCAGGTGGTTTGTCATTGTGGCTGATCGATATTTGATCTTTTTGTTTGTTGCATGGTGGCACAATAAAAGCAGGAGGAGGCAAAATAACAGGGTGCTCCTGTTGGGCATCTGCTCGCCCCTAAAGCAGCCACAACAAACCCTTTAAACCTCTTCAGGAGACACAATAACCGTGGCTTTGTGGGGACCAGATGGAGAAGCTGCAGGATGGATAAAGAGAAGAGCAGAATGGGGGAGAAGAGGAAGTTATAGAATTTTTCTTTTGAAGAATGTTTTTTTTTTTTTTGGTATGCCGTGTTTGTGGGAGGAATAAAATGCCCCAAATCTTTGAGTTGCCTTGTAAAAGCATTGCCTCTGTTGATGAATGTGCTTTTTTCTCGCCTATCTTTAATGAGTTTTTTTTTTTTTCTCAGCTTTTTCACTGGGCGTTTTGACGCATGTGTTTGGTATTTCTTGAATCCCCTTAGGACGGAGCCCTTTAGAAAAACCAACTGCCTCACATCAACCATGGAACTGCACTAATACGAGGAATTGACCACTCTGACACCGGCTAGCTTAAAGCCGACTTGTTCATTAATTGGCTGCTTCTTATAAATAAATACATTTAAAAAAAGGAGCAACTTGTCTGCACAGCTGGCACGCTTTCTCCTCTCCAGCTCTTTTTCATCACACCAGCAGAGGTGTCAAAAAATATGCGTCACAACGACCCGACAGGATGTTGGTGGCCAACATACACAGCCATTTCGCTGTCTGCAAGATTGGGAAGGTAATTTAGGGATAAATAATGTCTGCCTTCAGCTTCTGGGACATTAAATGGTCTTTATGCAGGGAGATTGTTGCTGAAAGTAAATATTTATTTGTAGTCATGCTCCCCTTGATTGATTTTCTGGCAACTCCATTCTCTGGGACAAAAAAACAAAACAAAACAGCTGAGAGCTTGTCCAGCATTGTTAAACACAACCTTCCTGAATAGCTTCTAACCGAGGCAGCGCTCTCATACAAATCCAGGACGACACAGGAGTCGATCTATTTAACTTTTTTACTTGCTGCCTTCATTGTCCTCAAAATACAGCAAAGCCAGCATGAAAATTGCAGATGCATTACTCGTGGCTCAATTCCAGCTCGTAAGGGTCAAGTCACGCTTCCTAAAAATAGATGAGAGGCAAGGGGTCAGTTGCACTTCTGTCATCCTCCGATAGTGGCGGCTCACTCCGAGACTCTTCCACCTACTTATGTCACCACAGACAACTCGTGCATGTGTGACGTGCACAGAAACCGTCACTTTGATTAATGGGACAATAACATTTACAGCCACCGTGTAGTTTTTCTTCCCCCCCCTTCAAACTCGTCCTCCTGAACTCTTCCAGTTTTACCCGCAGATATTTAGCTTTTATGTGTTCCTTGGTGCTGAAAGAGGCCGAAAACACGACGGGAAATTCACTTCCTGGGCTCTCCATCTCTTTCACTTATGACTTGCCCGGCACATAAAGTTGATATAGGGTTATCTCCGGCGCGTGTCCAAAGGTTGGCAAGTCATAAGTAATAAGAGGAAAGGAACGGTCTCTACAGTTTGCCTCTGTATAAAGCCATTCGAGGTCTATTTCGGAGTTTCTAGCAGAGTGAAAGGAGGGGAAGAAAATTCCCAAATAGGAGAGAAGCTCTTCCTGCCACTGTCATATCTGAAGGTGTGTGATGAATGTGTATATGAATGAAGCCAGACCTTCTTTGTGAAGTAAATAAAAGAGAGAGAGCACCTATTTTTTTCCTGTTTAAAGTCTCTGTACTTACACTAAGCTGACAGGCCTGTAATACATTTATAATTAGAAAGTATGAGACCAGTATCAATCCTCTCTTCTAACTCTCTGAATGCGTTTTCTCTTAAATGTCAAACTACTCCTTAATACCCAAAGCAGCAGTTATCACTGATGTCTGACAGCAACCTTTAAGCTTTTTAAAATACTAAAATATGTTTGGATTTTTTTACACAAGATTAATTAATATGAGACCATCTAATCTAGAAAGTAATTAAAAGGATGTTCTTTTTTTCAGCTCGAAATTGTATATTAAATTAAAAACTGAGCCATGAAGTTCCGTCAAGCCTTCACCCGATGGCTCTTTGGTACCATGACTCCTGGCCTCTCATTGGTCTGAATGCTTATTTCTCAACACCTCTTCCCCTCATTGGAGATGTTTGCAGAGTTCTACGAGATCATGTTGTTCCAGTGAAGTAAAGCAACGCTTGTTCTTGTCAATTTTTAGCACACATGGGAGGGAAAGTAATGACTAATGGGCCTTGGTTCAGGTGCATTCCCGTGTGTGTGTGTGTGTGTGTGTGTGTGTGTGTGTGTGTGTGTGTGTGTGTGTGTGTGTGTGTGTGTGTGTGTGTGTGTGAGAGAGAGAGTTACAGGTTTGATGTGTGTAAGAGCATATATGTGTATACTGGGTTGTCAGGCTGAAGGCAGGGTTGTGACAGGTCCTGACTGTGAGATTGACAGGCGCAGTGGGACTGGAAAAAAGATGGATTTGGCTCCACTAATTGAACTGTGAGACCCAGTGAAGCTTTTAAAGAAGCCACACCGCTGGTTTCACTTAAGAGACGTTGAAGTGACTCTGAGTTTGGACCATCCATGTGTGTTTTCACATTTATATCTTCACTAGAGGCTCTGCTTTCTGTCCAAAGCTGATAAAGAAGCCTTGATGGAGATAGCTTTTGCCACAAAGAAAGACTGCCATGATTGATATTCTCCTTTGTTGCCGTGAATTGTTTTTGACAGGTGGTGAGGAGGCCCCACGCCTCACCATTGACAGCTCTAGCTTTAGTCAATGCAATGGCGACATTTGATATTCATCGACACCATCAAAGCCGACTTCATCAGACACGTATGTCGGTGTGGGAACTCTGAGAGAAGCTTGTTTTTAGAGCACTGATACTGTAACGACTATAATGTACTCCTTTAGTGTAATGTTTAACTCAAGATGACGCCCTACATGCAAGGTTGCACATGCACGTATACTCACATGCACACACACACACACACACACACACACACACACACACACACACACACACACACACACACACACACACACACACACACACACACACACACACACACTCACTCCCTATCGCCCTCTTTCATGACAGGTAGATTAATCTTTTATGTGTTTATCCATTTTAGCTCCATGGCTAGTATATTATTGAAGTGCTGGTGTGCAGCTTACATTAACCCTCACAGACAGTCCAGAGACAGGCGAGGACAGGCCAAGTGCCCCCCCCCCCCTGTATTGGGCCTATCCATCATTTATCATCATATGTTCATCTGCCTCAGCCTGTTTACCATCCATGTCTCTATCTATCTCGTCCCTGCTTCTCATCCAGACTTGCAGCTGGCACCTTGCTCTTTGCTGCACCTCAATGCATCGCATTTTTCTCAGTCATCTCTACCTCCGATCTTCAATGTGTGCATGCACACGCACAATATACTTGCTGTCAGAGAGCCTCTATGCTGTCTATGTCTCTCAGAGGCCGTCAAGATGAAAAGCCGTCCTCCATGTCTGTGTGTCGGTCTGTCGGTCTGTCTGTCACTGGGTGCCGGAGCCCAGAGACTTGGGTCCCGCGGTCTTTTGAATCCTGCACTGTGGCCACGGAGCTCTGACAGGAACTTTAGAAGGCCTGTCTGAAACAAGACAGTGAGGGGAAATTGAGAGGCCATTGGAGAGGTTATGAATCCCTGTACCAACTCCCCTGCTGACAGGAAGCTCTTCCCTCCTGGCTCGAAGTCAGAGGCAGAGATGGATGGGAGGGGTAGTGGGGCTGGACGGGTCCTGGGCCAGCTGGAGCAACATCTCTGTCTCGCGACGCTGGC
This sequence comes from Blennius ocellaris, assembly GCF_963422515.1. NCBI lineage: Eukaryota > Metazoa > Chordata > Actinopteri > Blenniiformes > Blenniidae > Blennius > Blennius ocellaris. The sequence continues at coordinate 28,649,006 of NC_137651.1, read as the reverse complement.
GAATCAAAAAAAACAAAAAAACAAAAAACATACCCAAACAAACAAAAAAAGCCCTCGCGAGGGATAAACCCTGTAATAAAAAGAGTTAGAATGACAGTCTGAGCATGAGCGTGCATGTACTTGTGTACAGGCACACATTTTGTGTTTATTTGTGTCTTTACTGGCGTACGGCAGAGGATGAAACCAGAAAAAGACGTGACTATAGCGCTCAGGCACTGCAGAAGGCACGGAAGATTATGCTTGGAAATCCCTGCATACATGTGTCAGCATTATGGGTCTGTGGTCGACGAAGGAGGGAGAGAAAGAGCGAGGAAAAGCGAGACAGGCCATGCTGTTTCAGTAAGCTGTGACTCAGCATGGCCTCAGCTTCTGTCATGCACTTGGCACTTGGTTCTGGTTACCCCACTGCCCCGCCCACCGAGGCCCTGAGAGACGCAGTATTCTCTCTCCAGACAGAGCTCATTGATTGCTGTGTCAGAGGCCACATCATACCATCCCGACCAGGTTCATTCAAACTGTCCTGGCTGTGCGCAAAACCTGCATATGACATTTAAACCATGAGTGGCCCGAGCCTGCTGGACTGCAGCTGATGTCCAACGAATGACTACTTTACTGATTGCATTTCACTTCAGAGGTATGAATGCCATTGGACACTGTTTGTTCAGGTGATTCTTCTTTTTCCGTACCAGCTTTATAAAGGTTTGGCTGAAAGGGTGGTGGAGCAAAGCCGTGCTGAAGGGTGGAGTACAAGAGTACACACTGGACAGGTCGCGGCCCACAAACACTCACGCCCAATAGGGAGTTACTAATTAACCAAACAAAGACCTGTTTTAATAAAACAAACTTGTGTAAACACCGTGGAGAACTGTAAGGTGACAGTCCAAACCCAGGTACCATTGTGCTCGTGATCCATCCATCTCCTTTACCTCGATATCTTGTTCAGGGTTGCAGAACACTGGCGTCAGTCTCAGATAACTCTGAGCGACACGCCAGATAAGTCGCCAGTCCGTCACAAGGCAAGAAGAGAGAGAAAGATGACCACACACACTCACATTCACACATATGAGGACTCATTTGCACATGAAGGCTTTTGGATAAATTAATTCATCTGAATATTTCTTTATTCCACAGATGAATGACAAAACATAGAATTACACAAAATTTGATAATTTGTTTATTCAAAATATTTATTAGAGAGAAAATAAGTAAAATAAAACGAAGTTCAGTCAAATTGACCATTTATGTACGAGACGAGACATGACGAGATACATCTTTATTATCTTTGTGTCGTCTCACTTTTGTACACAGCGGTGACAAAAAACAACATGCACTGGTCAGTTGACGATCACAGACAACACACCAAATGTGTCAGACACGCCACACAAGCAACGGTCAAAAATAAAAGTGATGTACATGTTGTGTGTGAACAACATATACATGATTACTATCAAAATAAATGCAGTGCACAGGAAAATGAGCACCAAAGTGACTCGGTCGCAGTTGTGCAACTGTTTTTACTCCAAACCAACAGGTAATAATATCACGCTGCAGCAGTAAAAGAAAGATCATCTAAGTTCACGCAGCTCCAGAAGACAACTTGCATTTTATGGTTTTAAAGTCAATGTTGAGCCACCAATAGTTCCTGCACCTATGACACACCAACCAGGTTAATTTCCTCCTTATTACATCAGCCTTGAGCTCATTTCGATCCCATTTAGAGAGGATTCACTGGCTATTGTAGTGGCATTAACCACCTTGATGCTCAAAGACATGTCAGACTTGGTTTAACTTACCCTGAATACAACTGTGTATCGCTCCCAAGGTAATTGCTTCCCCACTCACGTCCTCGGGCGAATGATATGGTTACATGTGGGAAGAATGGATTGCCTTTGATTATGAATGGAAACCTGATTATTAAATATAAATGGAGCAGAAAAGACTGTGGAAAATCCACATGGTCACATAGAACAGCCGTTTCAATTGCCTTTGTGCTTCTGTTTTTTTTGAGGGGGGGGCGCTGACTATCTTGTCAGATTGTAATGTTTTGTTTTGTCAAGTTATAATTTACATTATGAGCATATAATGGGAACATAGCTAAAAAAAAAAGGTGAAAGTGTCCTGTAGTTAGCTGGAGAGTTGGGTAATATTAAAACATTTCAGGTGATGTTTGGCGATCCTAAATTTAATTTACTACAGTTTGATAAATCAAAGCGTCACTAATTCAAGGGTTGTTGGATTTTTACAGATGGAATTTTAAACATTCTCCACAATCTTCATTATGTGCTTTGTTTCAAATCAGGACATAACATGCATTATTAATACAATTACTTTACAATTAGCATGGAGTTATTCTGTGATTCTTCTTGAACATGCAATATTTTGTGAGTACTACTCCACATTTAAATCAGTCATCTGTATTCCCATTTCCATAAGATTTTCATATTTTCCTCGTCCCATTCTGTATGGTAATGAAAGAGTGTCTAAAAATCATGAGCCGTACATGCTCACATGAAAATTAGCTGCTGCAGTCACTTGAGACTCCTTTTTTAATTTCTTCAACTTGTATATTTTCAGAAAGAAGCCCAGGAGCTTCAGTCTGATTTTGAAGTTATTATTATTATTATTATTTATTATTTTTTTTTTTTACACACTTTTACTGTCAGACATGTTATTTCCAGGACGAAAAGCACGGAAAAAGTATCTAAAATTAGTTTTACACTGTGAATTAGCACTCAGTGGCCAAGCCGAGAGCCTCAGAGTACGCCATGCTGTGTCAACATGCACCAAAACAACTTTTAGTCTTTTTTCCAAGTTCTAAGCTGAGCTGAGTTGCACTGCTGGGCTCGGAGGCTTTTCTGTATAGAATTTGCATGCTCTCAGGATTTGACATAACCGGGTACGGCGGCTTCCTCCCACAGTCCCAAAACATGCATTTGAGGCTAATTAGTGACTCTAAAATTACCCGTAGGCATGAATGTGAGAGTGTGTGGTAGTAATGCAATAAAGAAAATCAATGGCTGGACACTCTGTTATAGCATTTGGCATCTGTGGGACGAGCAGCAGAAATGTGTAGATCGTGCCCTGTGATAACCAATGATGTAATAATGGCCAGTAGCGAAGTAAGGAATAACTTGCCAATAATGCTATAAAAAAACAGTTATTATATTCATTCATTCATTCATTCATACCAGAGTTGGCATGAATGAATTAATATAATAACTGTCCCATACAAAAAACTTGTTTTTGATGAGCAAACTGCAAATAAACCTGCTAAAATAGACTTTATTTCCACAGAAATGGAGCCTTATTTATGTATTATTACACTATTGGCTGCAGTCATAACATTTCAAAAATATTTGCTCAGGTAATAACCAGTGTTGTCATTTACCTCGAAAAAGTAATCTGATTATTAATTATTAGCTCATCCTTTAAAAAGTAAATGTTATTGCCAGTTTATTAGTTGCATTCGATAGCTTTCAGCTTTCAGTAGGATTATTCATTATGGAAAAATGTAATAATAACTTATTGCATTATTAGAAAAATTGAATTACAATATTGGATCAAACATATCAAATATAATTAAATACTATTACACCAGATCCTATTACTTTCAAGTATTGGCTTTCTTAAATGAAAAAGTCTATAATGATTACATTATAGGCCGTCATTGGATTTTTTTTTTTTTTACAATCTTCTGCTGAACTGCTCTTCTTTGAACGTCCTACAAATGTACGTTATTTACATTTAAAAAACAAACTGTACATTTTATCGCACTTAGATTTACTAATACAAGGAATAGTGGAGAAAAAAGGGATCATCAACAATAAATGTCAAGGTTATAAATAGACGTAAGCATTTTTCTTGTGTCTATTTAAATCATTTACTCACACTATCATTTATTTCCATATGTGATTAAACTTTTGATTCCCGAGAAAGGCCTGTTAGAGGCGGTTGTCGTTTTTGGGATGGAATGGAAACTCATTTCACACCTCACGTCTGTGTTAACACCTCTTTTGAGGTGTACTATTTTCAACTGAACACCTGTGCAGACAAAAATAAAAACCCTGCTGAGTGAGCTTTCCATTCATATAATTACCGTGCTATAGAGAGGAAAACAAATCAAAACAAGTTAATGTTAGTGATAATAAGGTCATGAATATACATGGATGTGTTGCTGTCGCAGCAGGAAGGGAGAGCCGCCTGTGGGGGTGTCGGGGCTTCAGCGAGAGACGAACAGACTCACCTGAACCACCAGGTAGAGCGGAAAACAGTGACGGAGGACAGAGGTGTGGAGGGAAAAAGCGGAAGGAGACATCAAGCGATAGAGGGAGGAGTGGGACGCCGCCACGGCCCCCAGAGAGGACAGGTGTGGACTACGATTAAGACAGAGATTCACTGGCAGCCATCTGGAAACAGCCCTCGCGTCGCCCGCAGGGGGACAGGACATTTGCAAAGCATCCACAGCCGCGTGCACACGTGAGGCCGCACGCTTATGTGTGCACACGAAGCAGCAGCGTCCCCACGAGCACGCCGCTGCCGGCGTGAAACAAACAAACCACGCATTCCTCCGGCGGCCGAGTCCGAGGCGAGAGGGACGCTCAAAATGAATTATGAATACGGTAATATTTCCCTCCATTTCAGATCTTCCTGTTCCAGCTCGGCTTCAAACAGAGACACAACCTCCAGTCTGAGTCTTCATCGCCCGCTCCCTGCCACTGTGCCGGCTCAACCCAAATCATTTCCCTTCCTTGCTGAGCTGCAGGGTAATAAGAGGAACAGGAAAAGGGAGGGAGAGAAAGAGGTAAAGTCTAAATGAAAAACCAGCCTCGGTTTAACATCTTCTCTTTCGGGGGCACGGCTAAGCTTTATTGGATTTTTTTTTTCTCCCCCCCCCCTCCTACTTTCGCCAAATCAGAAAGAATTTCCCTATAACCTTTGGCACATGTGCAATGTCAAATGTAATCACTTTTCTTGTAGAAATAAACCGCGCACGATATTAAAATGCTACGACAGAGGCAAATAATTTACTGTCTGACAAATATCACACATTACTCATTCCCTCCACCCTCTCATCTTGTTAGACAAAGTAATCCACAAGTTCCAGCACAACATGTCTGTCCCACAGTAAATACACGATAGATCACTATTATATAGTCCTCCCGAAACCACGTTATGCTTAGACTTATAGAGTCACACGCCCCCGAAAAACTAAATATAATCAAGAAAGCTTTTGACCTGGTACATTTGGGTGGAGTCTTGGAGGTACGTGCTGAGGTTGTGTCAAGGCCTCAAAATACAGTATGTGGACATTTTCCTGAGTTCACTGAATGTTGGCCTGCAGTGACCGTGGCTCGCCTCAGACCGTCGTGAGACGGGTTCGTTTTACCCCGCTGATGATGTGTTGTTGCAATAGTAATCCTATTCAGGGTTCGTGGTGCTCTTCCCAGCATGCTGTCCATAAACAAAGCAGCGTGACCGAGTGGATGATGTCTTAGAGAATAAATTTACACGCCTCATCAAAACAAAAACCTCGTAGCGGACCAACATTGTAATAAGGGAGAACAACGTTAGCATTTTTAATTCAACAGAGCCAAAAACATAGGAACATGGCTGACTGTGGCCCGGTTGATGGAGTGGCCGTCCCGCAGTCGCAACGTTGCAGTTGCGATTCCCCATCTCCCCTTTTCCACGTGTCAAAGTGCCCTTGAGCAAGATGCAGAGCCCCAGACTGCTTTTAATGGGGCCGCCTCCACTGGTGTGAATCGGTCAACGTAATTAACAGGGTCAAGAGCTTTGCGGACACAAAACATTTTATAATTCAAATCCATTTACCATCTACAATCTTTTATTTATTTATTTATTTATTTATGTATTTATTTTTTAAATAATTAAATCAGTGTAATAACATTTTGCCAATGATTTATTACTTACCGAATTAGCATAAAACTTTATTTAAATACATTTATTTAAATACATTTATAGATTTTGTATTTTGAATGTATAACAGGGACAAATAGAAACATGCATAGAAAGATAACTGAATGTACAATAATGTAAAAGGCTGATCAAAGAGATTTAAAATCATACTTTAAATAATAAAGTAGTAGCTGTGTACATAAATTGGGCTGCATTTCTTTAGGTAAACAACTTTTGTTTTTCAATTTTTATACAGTTTGGTTATCAGAAATCAGTATAATGGATGACAGTGATCATTTTCATTTACTGAGGATACTCTCTCTCTCTCTCTCTCTCTCTCTCTCTCTCTCTCTCTCTCTCTCTCAACTATGATTATAACGATTTTATTACATTATTGAAAATTTATGACATTATAGGCTTCATTACATTTCAAATATCGAACATTTGTGGCAGGTATTGTACGACTGGCCATGATTACATTATTGTTGCTACAAATGCACACAGCCAGTTATTCCATTCACACAAACACCCCCCCCCCCCCATTCATCTGCCCATCACTAACACAATGATTCAATTTGTTGACGAGGAGATATAAAACAAGTCAGAGGGTGGTGATAATTGCCTTTAATGGCCTGCAGATTATCACGCAGACTAGCACGTCGCCCACTTCATCTTTCATTGAGAGGAACTCCACATGCGAGTAATTTAAGGAGCACTATGATGAGTAAATAAATGGTGAATTAATTGAACTTATATCGAGCTTTTTCACCACATGAGCGGAGCTCACAGCACTTTACATTGTTATTCACATTCACACACAATTTCACACACGAATGGAGGCCGTGGGCCCTTCAAGGCGCCCAGTTGATCAATTGGGAGCAGTTTAGAGTTCAGCGTCTTGCGCAAATAACACATTGACACATGGACAGATAGGGATTTGAACCTGCAACCTTCCAATTGAGACACGACCCAACCGAGCCCCACGATGAATCTCTCTGTTGTACAAATTGATAAACAAAACTCGGACTTCACTTAGGAAATGACTAATTGATGAAGGTAAACGTAGCCGTTTCAATAGGAGGCATTAAACAGTCCGACCGGAGCATTAACCGCAGAGCTCCACTTTATATTATCAGCTCATTTCCTGCTTGCTGACCTCTAATGGATAGTTCATTATCGTCGGTTGAGAATCCTAAAAATGTGCTGGTGCAACTCACTGGGATGGAAAAACAATTCATTACAAAGTAATATACAGTTTATCTGACTGATTCCTTTTGTATGCTATAAAGTTTTGTAGGTTTGGCGCTGAAGTGGGAAGAGGCACAAAGAAAAAAACAAAAAACAAAAAAACATTCCACCCAAAAATAACCATTAAATCTAAACACTGACGCCAATACAAAGGTACATGCGGTTCGCCTGTGCACTTGAAAGGTTTTAATGACAATAAAATGAATGTTCCCATTCAAACCAAACGAGCAGACCTCCTGAGGGCGTGAGGTGCAGCACACTGCTCCAGACTGACGTTAGATATATATAAAAAAGAAAGAAACAGAAAACCTTGCATTGAAATTTCATTTTTACTCCCTCTTTGAATGATATTTGTTACTGGGGGGGTGTAATATTTAACCAAAGGGCAACCCGTGCAGCTGTTATTACCGGTAAAGTACAACATCCCTTCCATAAATTCCACAACAACGTTATGTGCTCAGCTAAACGCAATGCAGTTCACCTGGGATTTGTGGTGGTAGTTTTTATTTATTTATTTATTTTACCAGCGAACAGCGCACCAAGCGCTTATAAAAAGTATAAAGGAGTCAAAACAGCAGCAGCAGGAGTTCCTCTATTGCACACAACAACTCCAACAAAGAAAGCCTTGCTGCAAGGATACAGGCCTCTGCGTGCACTTCATTTAGACGTCTTTGGTTCGTGCTGCTCCAAGACTTCAATAGAAATATATCTGAGTCATGTTGGAAGCCAAGGAGACAGAAAATATTGTGACCTGGCTACAAAATGGTTCTTTAGTCTATTTGCACTTTACCTCGGGGTAGAGATGGAGGCGGTCAGACTGATGCAGCCATTTCAGTTGAAAATATTTCAGCTTTATTTGAATATTCACAGGATGTACAATCCTAGAAGAGCAGGCAAAGGCCACAAAATCAAGGAAGAATTCTGCGATTTCTGCCTCTCTGCTCCAATTTTCTCCTCCTTTAGCTTGAATAATTTTTCCATTCCCAACACTCATACTCAACACTCACGCTACTTTGCTAGCAGACTGGACAAAACGCATTAAATAAATGCATCGTAAACTTCTAAGTAGCATTACTGTTTGGTATCATACAATTCTGTTCCTAATAGGAGAGAGCATTTGCTGAAATGTGCTTGTTAGGCTTTTGATTTGAGCTACCATTATACTGAATTCTTTTATACTTTTTTTTTAACGTATATTGTAAATAATTTGTTTTCTGGCAGCCTGCTAATTACATCCTCGCTTCTAAACAAACTGACAGCTTTTGAGGAACTGATGAAGAAACAGATTCTTCTTCTTCTCCTGGGTTAAACGGCAGTAATGCATAAAGTTGCATTACTGCCATCTGCGAGTTCTGTCTATCTTCTTTCCCACCGCTCTCATATTTCCCTCTCTCTCTTATCTGCAATTTTTTGTTCCTGATGACTGTTTCCCCTTTTCTTCTTCTTCTTCACTTAGGTTCAACGGCAGTTGGCACCCGTGAAGTTGCACTCCCTCCATCCGCTGGTTCCAGCTTGTCCATACCACTCCCAACGCTCCAAAAAGAAAGAAAGAAAGAAAGAAAACCCTTCTAGAAACAGATTCTTCTGATCGGCGGTAACTCAGTACCTGATCGACCAATAGAGACGCGGTACTAAACCATCAATGGATCATCATGTCAGTTAAACAAAAAGCTTGTCAAGTGCTCGTAACACAATATTTTGTATTGGATAAAACACACACACCAATATTTTATCATGTCCCAGAAGACCAGACTTCACTTGGCGTTTTCTTGGATTTGTTTTCCTCTCGTAATGAAAATAGAAACTGCAGCATCTTGAAGTAAACGACTCTCAATCATGCGTGAACTCAGCAGTGCAGGAGAGATGCAGCCCTGAAACCCACGCTCACTAAAAGTTGCTCCCACAGAGAGAGCTCATTTAGATGCAACCAGCAGACGGATTTTTGTCTGTGCACAGTGTGTAAAGTAGATTTTGCCCATCTCATGATAGATGCAAGCCCCAGCGTGTTTGCTCTCTCAATATAACCCAGGTTAGTTTGCTGTTTGCGAAGGCACTTGATGATGGTTGTACATTTTACACACATTTGTTTCGACAGGACGTCTGGAGGAGTTCCACGCCGCACTCAAAGATACTCCCACGACGAGAAGAACTCCCAGAACTCCTGCCGCAAAAAAAAAAAAAAAAAAAATACCTGTGCTCTCGGCAATTACACACCTTTATTTTACTGGGAAATGCACCCAAGAGTCGAAACAATGAGGAGCTGCTTTGTTTCTCACTTATTACATTTCTTGTTATGTCTCAGTGGAAAGATGCATGAGACAATCACACTCGGCATGCTTTGAGGATCCCTGGTGTCCGGAAAGACTCGGCAGATGAACGAGTGATGGCACAGTGAAACACCATCATGCTAGCAATTTGAATGTCTTTTTTTTATTTAATGTAAAGACCCTAAATAAAAAGGTCACCTTGATCTCAATGAAAACAAAAACTAATGATGGAAAACCATCCTTTGAAACCAGGCATTCACAAAAATTCAACAACATTTTTCAATGAGAAACTAATAATGAAATAGAAATGGAGATTAATGAAATATTAAATGTATAATAATAATAATAATATAATGGCCACACGGCCTGGTGGTGTAATAGGAAGCATCGTCACCTCTCGCTCTCATGTATAAAGTTAACATGAAAGGCCCCCAGTGGGAGCCATTATTTGTTTATGTAATGAAACTAGACACACGTGTAGAGAAAATGTTGCTCTAAACATTAAGAACACGGACATTCTCGTGGACAGACGGACAAATTGGATTGTTTCCACGGTGACTCGTGCCACTCTGGAGGCCACCATTGTTTTTATTTCTACCTGTAGCAGCAGTTTTGAGCCCTCTCAAAATATATACAGCTTTTTTTTATTCCTAATTTAGTCGTGATAACATGCTTTGTGCATTATATACATTACTCAAGGGGCAGTACTTGTACCTTCAATGCACCTTGTGCAATGAGTAAAAAGACATTTTGATTTGTGACTACATTAACTATAACAACTACGAACATAGAATAATGAATAATAATGTCTAAATGCGTCCTAATTTTCTGTCAACACTCAAAACGGTTTGCTTTTCTTGCAGAGTGTTGTACGTCTCCACATTTACAGTGGTATCCTCAATAATCCGGGACCCTCTCCATCATTTAGCACTGACCCGCTAGCAGCCACACTGGTCAGCCAGCTAATGGGCCGGTGTGGAGCAAGGCAAGGCAAGGCAAGGAGTCGGTGTTCCTAATCACCCGTAACTGAGCAGCACTGTGCTGTACTGTAAGAGCACTCAGGAGCCCTGTGAAATCTAACCTCCATCTCATTTTGGAGCAGCGTGCGCCTCCTCGGTAGCATGGCGTCACTGGTGGGCGTGAATAATAAAATACCAACACAGCCCCCTGTGGTCTTCCTCTCTCTCCCCCTCGCTCCCTCTCTCTATCTCTCTAAACTACCAGCTTTCTCGACCCGCTAACAAAATCAGTTTCAGCTCCAAGGCTTTTACTCCGGCCTACATTTATTCAAGTCAACTTCTCGATAGTCCAACGTACATGCATACAGATGGGGTGAATCGTTCTATTCTTGCAGGAAAGAAATAGATAGAGCGTGTGTGTGTGTGCTGATGCTTTACAGCCTTTAATCCTATTGGAAGTTAGCCCGGCTGTTTGTTTCCTTGTGTTGGTCCTATCAGTCACACTTAGGTGGAGCCTGAGGGGAGGTAATGTGGGTAGATTGGGCCTGAGTGGCACAGAAGAAGTTGCCAGGGCAGATGGGAGACTGCAGAGTAATACTGTGTGAAGTACCACAGCCAGGGGTTCAACTCATCGTGGATGGATGCATGCGTAATGGTAATGAAGAGAGATGAGATGAATCTGATACTCAGGAGAGGGGAAATCTCTCTCTCTCCCTCTCTCTCTCTCTCTCTCTCTCTCTCTCTCTCCACAATACTCTCAAGAATGGCCTTATGGATTATATGGTGAAATGCTTGCTTGCGATAAACATCACTCTGTGCCGTGCTATTTCTGCAGTGTCTCCACTTTTAAATGTTTCAAGAGAGATAGAGTGAAACTTAGACGAATAGAATTCACAGATATAGGCTATGACGGGAATATGCTGACATAAAACATTGTCAGTTCTCGAAACATAAATGCCTTGAAATAATTTCTGCGATAAGCTATACACATCCCGTGATCCGAATAGTGTATCGGGGGTAATGGACTTCCTCTGGTGCGCACTGAATAAGGACTCCGGGAGATGGAAACCAAGATAGGATGGCATTTTGAAATGTCTACATCCAACCCGGGCTCCAGCACAGTGAAATAACAGTGTCAATGGGAAGATTCACAGCATCTATTTTAAGAACTTACTAGACATTTTAAATGCAGAGCTAACTCTTGCTTTTTCTTTCTTTTTCTTTTTTAAATAACAGAATGCGCCGTGACTTTTAAAATATGCAGCGATGAATCTCACATTCAGTCAGAAAGTGCCATTTCTTTTGGCAAACAACTCGTATATAGCTGTAATTGATATTTATGATATTTTGTCCGTTGATGAATCCATCCGTCTGTTATACACTTTTTAGCCAACTTTGGTTCACGAGGGGAAATGGCGGTCATTGGACAAAAAAACATACAAACACAAAAAAAATACTCAGCTCAGTACATTTCGCATTTGTGGATGAACCTGACTTCACACACGTCTCTGAACTGTGAGATAAAGTAGCCAGAGAGCCGAGTGTGTGAGGGGAGACTGCAAACGACTAAACCAACAAGTAGGTGTCCTATAGAAACAACCACGGTAAATCCATCCATCCATCCATCCATCCATGTTAATATTTATAAGTGATTTAGAGTCACCAATTAACCTCAGAATGGTTTTATGACTGTGGCTGGAAAGCCAGAGTAAACTCAGATACAGAAACATACCCCCCCCAACACCACCACCACCACCACCAAACCCCCCCCCCCCTTCACACCACCACAGCTCACCCCACTAGACTCGAGCGGGATGAATGATGTGAGTGCAAACCACTGCATCACCATATGGTTTTCATATTTTATCTTCAGAGCTTAAACAAGCCGTGATAAAATCAATAAGAGGACCACTGACGAAGCTTGTTATGTTATTAAGGGCTAAACAAATATATCCAGTTCTTTCTCAAAGCAGCACTTACAAAGCCCAACGTGCTATATAATGAGAAATGAGAGAAAAATGAGGAATTATTTGCAATCTGTTTTCCTGCCATCGCTGAGTAGCTAATGAGCTTTGGGTGTCTAACTGTGTCTGAAGGGGAAGTTGATGGAGGGGAGGGTTGGGCTAGCACTTTTATTCAAATTAAGATCAAATCCATCAACAATAACATTTAGTTGGTTGCAAGGTAAAGATTAGCGTCTGTAACCGTGACTTCAGACCTTTCCTTCGACATAAAACTATAGCGCCAAAGAATCAGAAAGCAACTTGTCCCTCCTATTCTACCAACTAATGAAGATTTATGGCCACGGGTGTCAAATCAGAGATGATTTACATAACGCAATGGGTAGTCTGCCATCAGTGGAGGGAGAATCAGAGAGAGCGATGAAGGAGAGGTTATTAAGATGGCTGAAGGTCCACCAGCAGGCATGACGCTTCATTAAAATTCACACATATGTACTTCTGTTAATATATTTGACATGATCATGGCTGTCAGAATCATGAAACTCAAAAACAGCGAGCAGCACATAATATAATGGTGATTAATACACCAAGTGCCCGCTGTTAAATATGCATAAGTCATGAATCAGTCGCAGGTTTAGAAAAAAATCAAATCTGAAAATTCGATTCTCATTTGCACTCTTAAAGCTGAACCTCTTTAACACTTGAAAAAATACCCTTCACATTGTCTCATCAGCTTGACGCTTGATTAATTCTTAAAATTAAAAATAAATCAATCCCAAACATGAATATGAGCCAATGATACATTTCAGAAAATAACATTTGCAACAGAAATGCATCATCTATAAAAACATGTTTTTACCTGCTTTATAAATATCATCATTTTTGGAGAAACACTATGCTGAATTACTGCCAAAAAAAAAAGAGATTAATCTACAGCAATGCTACTGAAATGATAGTATTACATTTGAATAATCATTTAATTAACAGAGATTTAGCAGCGACTTCACTAATATAGGGTTAAAATAAATCCAAAGGGTTTTAACCAGAGAAAAACACGCAGCATATTTATTTGTGAATTGATTACTTTTTGGTGAGCCGAAACAACTCATGGTGATTAAATAGACCCCAAAAAGCATAATCCCATATGTTTGCTTGTCACAGCTGCAAGTTGCTGCAGATTTCCCATATTATCACTTCTCTCTTCAAGACAATGGTGATTATTGGAGAAAAGTCTAAAAGCTTTGAGATCAAAAGATGACAGCCATTTCACCATGAAGCCACATAAGAAATGTGCTCCGTTGTGTTGTGTGTAGTTTTGAGATTGGATCTTTTGTCAACATGTAATTAAAACAAAAATCCAATCAGTCGTTTTTTTTTTTTTTTGGTTGTCCATCTTTTCACTGTAGTTCCACTTTACTTCATGTGTCCCCACTGTACATGATCTTGTAAACATCCGTGGGTCATGCCACCGCATTTCAGTTATCATATGTAATGTTTGACCTTAGCATGAGCAATAAAAGGAGTAACGACTGCGGTTTGCAAAGTTAAGGAAATGATTCTATTCAATGAAAAATGCGCCATAACCACAAAGAACATATGTGTATGTATGTATCAAGGCAATCAAACTAAACACACCCACAAGCAAAAGTGCACAAACACGATAGAGGGCAAAACCTAACGTTAGCCCCACTCACTCTCATTGACGGGCGACTTTGATGCATAAAATAAATTAATTAAGCAGTGCAACACCGGACCATGACATGATTGATGAAATAGTGAAATGTTGTTTGTTTGGTTTTTTTTACCTAAAATTAATTGGTATTTTGATGAATTGATGAGAGAGTCATGTATGTAATTCTGATTTTAATTTATTATTTCCTTATTCATTAATTTATGGCATGTTTAGTCCTCCATCAATCACGAGCTGAATTTTCAGTCGTCATAATGTGTGCATACAGTAATATGTCTGTAATGCTTCGAACAACTAAGGCGCACTTGAATCTGACATTTCAAAAAGAAAAGGCAAACTTCTGTGTGAGTTATTATAAACAACATGAACGTGAAAGGAATTGTTACGCTTTTCAGGAGGGATTTTCATCAAAAATGTAACTTTCTTCGCTTGTAAAGCACAAAAGAGAAAGATGGACAATCCGAAGCCTAAAGCTTGGAAAATCAATCATGGGCATGAGCTCTGGTTGCACACTGTTCTCTTGTATGGCCTTCCGTGCTATGCTCAGGTTAGCTTTAATCATCACTGATCCATTGCTGCTATTCGGGAGCTCACAGCTCCTTCTCTGGACCTGAAAGCCTTTGATATGGATAGGTGTGAAACTGGCTCTCCTTGCTGATCCCTACCTCCACCACCCTCGCTATTCCAGTAATTCAGTTTGCAGTCTCCAGTTTGTGAATTGATTACCTTGCTTTGCCTCTTTAAATTGGTGTCTGGAGAGTGGCTCCTTTTCTCTTCTTAAAAAACCCCTCTCATCAAATCAAATGGAAATCTAATATGGGTGGCTAATGGGAATGGATAGTGGGGCGGGGTGGTGGTGGTGGTGGTGGTGGTGGTGTGGATATGATTCAGAATGATGTGTGCAGGTGATGATTTGATGTCTGCAGAGGTGAGGCTGCAGCTGACCACAGACCTCTCTGGGTCGTAACCACACGCTAAGACTCAGAGGATTGTATTGTCCATCTTATTATGAAAAATACTCGTGACTGCAAAAAGCACAAGATGATTCCTCTCCTCTCCTCACCTCTCCTCCCGTCACGGAGATGACATGTATCGGGATTTTCGAGGAGGTTGTGTGAGAAAATGGACCTCGTGGTAGGAGGTTAGGCACCGACTTGACGGTGACTAATTACGTAGGCATGTCTCAGTCCGTCTGTCTGTTTGGCTAATGGATGTTGAGCTGGAAGAACATCCGCTTGTGCCTCCTTGCTGCTTCGCCACCCATTTTGCTTCATCTCCCTTTTGCAAGCACGTCACACTTTTCCCATGAACATAGTTTCTTCTCCTCCTTCTTCCATGATCTGTGCCATCTCTGTATTCCTCACCACTCGGCCGTGTCTAGACAGTCGCCATAGAGGCAGACTTTTCCATATCGCTCATCGATAAATCACTCAGGGCAACATATGCAGCACAGCTGGGCAGTGTCAATTTCCTTGGTGCGACACAGAAAGGTTTCGCCGTGACACGGCGCCTGATCAGGCCGACATGTACAGTTATGGATGAATGTCACCCCTCTAGGTATGCGCTCGCCAATCAATGCACCACATGCAAAAGTCCCTGCTGTTACTGCTGCATATAAGCAATTGGAGAGGAATTTCAAGGAAAAGGCCACGTGAAGAACAATTTCATCCCAGTAGGTTAGAACACAACACATGAATTACTAATGGTGTTGCTGCAACAGACATTCCCACACTTAACTTTCTCAAGCTTAACCCGTCCCTCCCCGGCGTCTGCTGGGTATTGTAAAACATTAGCGGCCCCAGACTGACAGCCGCCTTGCTGCATAACCCCACAGAGTTGCCCGAGTTGTAGTGGAGGACGTGTTCCCATGCAATTAAACAAGAACAGAGACGTTTTAAATATTTCATCACCCGAGTTCGAGGATGGAAGAACCAGAGGACGGCGCAGTGTGAGCGTATAGGCGGTTTTTCTTTTTTAAAGCGCTAAGACATGTTTTTGCCCGCATGAAGAAACAAGTTGATGGAGGATGTAAGAGAGGTGGTGAAAGACAGATGAATGAAAAGGTAAAATGTGACAAGAGAATGTGACAAGAGAAAGAGAGTATAAATAAAATGGACAAGTCAATATGTTTTTCCTTATCTTCCAAAAAAAGACCAAGTTGTCTCACTGCAGCCACTCCTTATGACATTATTCAAAAGGACAGAATGAATAGATACACAGAGCAGTGCATATAAGGGAACATGTGGCACCATAATCGTGAATCTAATAAAACATTTAAGAAGGATGTGCACTAGTGGAATTCCACCAGGGGAAAGAAAACGTAAGCAAGGACCCACTCAAGGTCATTTCTTATTTTTCCTTTTTTTTTTTGTTCCCTTCTCTCATGACAGCTTTTCCAGATCAGGGCTACAGCCAGTAATAATGTCTCTCAAAACAGGTTTTATAATCTATAGAGGCAGCAGATGATAGTTTATAATGAGATGTAAGTGCATCTGTTTGGAGTGAGACTCCAGTGCTGATTAGCTCCACATGTAGAAAAATGTATTGCATATTCTCCTTGTAATTTTGCATTTAATGTAAAAACGGGGAAGAAAAAGACAATGGCTCAGACATTTTCTCTGTAAATTTAAGCTGCTCTGTAAGTTGCACTTCATCTTTGAGTCCTTTATAGAGCGGCTCGCATAAGTTGAGTGTAGCTTGAAATGACAGAACAAAACTGTCCATTTTCATAAAAGCTACCTTCAGTCTTCTGCACTATCACACATTGTACAAGCACATTTTATTCTTAGTTCTTCCTCCAACAGAAAAAAAGAAGTTATAATTAACGATTGCCTCGACTCTCCGCTTTGGGGGAAAAAAAAAAAAAAAACCTCTTGAGATTGTCGAGGCAAGCAGAGCCTTGCATCTCCGGTTCTGTTTGTAGCCTGGATTTCCTTCTCCCGAGATCGGGGTCTCCCTGGCGACTGTCTGGTCCAATTCTGCCCAGTGCTGATCGCCTGTAAAATCCCAGTTCCTGGAGAGCTATGCCTCCTAAAACATTCATCATTCCTTCACTTCCCTCTGGGCGCAGGCTCAGGCTTGTATCTGAGAATTTGACAGGGGCTATTTCTTCAGGCCTGTTGGAAGATTTTACAGAGTTCTCGACACAACCCGTTGCTCAAAGAGCCGGCCAGGTAATGGAGAGCTTAGTAATCACATCGCTTTTCTTTGCACAGGTCAGTGAGCCGGCCGTGTCAGAAGCTGCATTCAGAACCCAACTCAGCTGGCGTTTCTGATTTTCTCACGTCACAAGAAAAAAATAAAGTTTTCAAATTGTATTTGAAGGCTTATTGTTGATGTATCTCTTGATCTATACCCTCCTAAAGGTTCTATTCATTCATATTATATTCAATTGATATGACTCATCTTTCATTATGATCACTTATTCTGCATACAGCAGAAATAAATACCTGCACAGCTTCGCCTCTGCACTAATGGCGGCACCAGATTGGACCGCCTGAGGTGAGTCGAGCATGGCGAGCACGATTAACCATTGTAAATATCATGTCAAATTGGAAAGACGTCTTCTGACCTCCAAAGGGTTCTTACAGGAAATAGTGAAATCAGCATGCACTCCGTTATAATCACTGGGCCTTTTAAAATGTTCAACATGCTTTTTCTATACTTCACTTTATCAATGCTCCAACTACACAGGCTGGACAGGATCTGATAAATTGTCCATTTTAGTTGAAGATGAACAATTCGGAGTGTTTATGAGCATGACTTCCGCCAGATGAGGTAAAGCGGGGGTCATTTCTAATCTCGAAGAGCTCACAAAATTGCTTTTTAGCATTCAACAAACAGGTCTGTCTGCTGCTTTAACTACAATAATTAAATTAGTTGTTGTGACAAATTTGCACCTTGCCACGGTCTGCGCCTTCGCTCTGTACAGCCAGCGGACTATTTGCTGCTAAATTGAGATCAATGCAGGACAAGTGGTCTATGCAGATACTAGAATTCACAGATGTTTACTCTTTGTTTCAGCACATTTGTCTCAGAAACAGAATCGGTTTATATACATGAGAAACAATTTGTTAAAGCCAAAGAGAAGGTAAACGAAAACACATCACAAGTAGGCAAAGAGCAAATGAGAATCTGCGTAAAGCAAATGTGATTATTTTCCTAGTGAGGCATGTGATCATTTAATTGCTATTTATTTATGAGACATCTAAAGTGGAGCCCTGGACAAGTGGCCTCAATTAACTGCACTATCAAGGTACAAAACGATGTACAGGAGCTCCTCAGTGTGGTCACATTGAACAGACGTGCAGCCGTGACTCGGTCTGGAGAATCTGGCGTTATCTTGCTTGATTTTTCAAAGTAACATTAAAACATGTGTTTGTTGAGTCAAATGGGACTGAGTCGTGTAGAGTGGCATCACTTTTTCTTAATTTTCATAAACTTCCTCTTTTCAAAAAGAAATATTTAAATGCCTTTTTAGGCATGCTAATCAGATATATGACATATGTATGTGTGCCTGAAATGAATGAATTACTTAAATAAAAAACAAAAAAATAAACAAATCTTCCGCAAAAGCAAATATTGATCAATTGCATTTTATGTTCTGTTTGCATTATCTATTAGAGTTTGTATTCTCATGCACTCACTCCTGCACACAGCGGTCCTTATATAAAAGGATCGACTTAAAGTATCGCGTAAACCACAACAAACTCCCTCTTTCCCATCGCCTATTTGCTCTTTGCATCTCTATTTGAGGGTGACCTCCGCTGCAGTCAGCCATGAACACAAACATCCCACCGATGAAGGGGAACACAACACCAAAGGTTGTGCATCTGAAACTCTGTCTGCTTGCTTTCCTTCAGTCAGACTTCGCTTGTGCCGGCAGATTGGCTCTTTTGGGTGGAAAGGCAGACTCCAACTGTTGCACTGATAATGCCAACATTGCTATGGCAAGGACAAACCTAAAACCATGTACAGTTTGAGTGTTCGTGGTGAAAATTTAAAACAGCACACACCACTTCCTCCGAATGTCGATGATCGACAGTCTTGGTCCAGCGCGAACATTTCGGTGGTTAGGGTTAGGGGTTATGGACTATCTCATTTCCGTTACGTTGCGTTTTCCCAGCTCAGCCAGGGGCTGAGCTATCGGGGCCTCCTGTGTATGCAGTGGCTGAGGATACATCAGTGTGTGTCAGCGTGTGTTTGCCTATAAGCATTTGTGAGCTATTAAAAGTAAGGAGGTGCAAGGCTAATCTCGCTTTATCAAGCCCTCCCTTCAGCTCCTTCGCAGTCCCCTTCTATCAATAAAGCCGACAGGGCCACTAAAATGCAGAAATAACATTGCTAATCCAAACAGAATTAAGCCTGAAAGGTCTTAGCTTGTGGAGGAATCCCTGAGAAACCACAGCTATAAAGATCAGAACCGGACACTGTGCAGGGACAGTGAAAACTAATTAAATACAGCAAGTGCACAGAGAACACAATGTTAAACATTGAACCATTTTATTTTGAAGTTATTTAATTTAATTCCAGGGCTCTTCCACTATACAGGAATCTGAAACCAAAAGTACCCATAATGTGTAAGCTTTTTGCTCCTCATGGCGTCATTGTAGTTTGGACACAATTGCATTGATCTATTGTGTAAGTTTAAGCCTATTTGAAAAGGGATAAAAAGGCCTCCGTAATGAGTTCATATGGGAGTCAAGTTCATTAGTGGTTTTGATAGAGGAGGAGATGTGAATCAAGCCGTAATCGGAGTGGAAAAGAGAGATGATAAAAGCCACTGAGACTTTCATTTAGAGCTGAGAGAACCACAAACAGCCTCCAGAGGAGGAGGTCTTTGGCCTTTCTGTCAATACTGGGTCACAAACACAAAAGCAGATGCGCCACACTAACAGTGGCAATCACTTTCAATTTGACAGTATTTCCTTGATCTGGTTCTTTGCAAACAAAGCGTCTGGAAAGAAAGATTTTCTGTCTGTACCTCTCTAATTACCCTGGATGTCAATTAGCATGATTGCAGCAATTTATACTTGGGAAAATATGTTGCAAACAAACCATAGAGACAGCTGAGTGGGAACTGACAGAATTGGGTTACATCAATACTAAAGAATGCAGTCACTGTAATCTGAACTAGATTGTTCTGATAAGCTTGTTAGGAAATTCAGACAAGGGAAAAAATACTTTTTTGATTCCCAGTGGGTTTGCCTGAGAGTGTGCGCCTTCGCCGACTACAGTCAGTAGAGTGTTGAATGTTGCCTCAGTTATGGAAGTAATTTCACCATTCACTTGCAAACTTTCATCACAGGCAGGACGTGACGCATTTAATTGGTACTGAAATCTACCAGGTAACACAAGAACGGACTGTATGACTCTGAAATGTCTGAAAAAAAAAACTGTTGAAGCTACAAATTTATAATTTAAGTAATAAAATAAAACTGATTTATTACAATGAATCACTTATTCACTGGCAATTCACACAGTAAGGGAAATACTGGTGTGGAATTCAACAGATAAGTTAACATCTTAGGAGCATTGTTGATTTTTTTTTTTGTTTTTTTGCTGAACTTCATCATTTCTCAGAAATGATAAACTAATTTTGTTTATGGATATAAACGAGCTGTTCAAGAGGCTCAGGGTAACTTAGCAATGAAATCATATTTCAATGTGTAGGTTTCCACTCAGGAGCAGTGGGAAATAAGCCTTTCAAGCCGGCATATATTTCGTCCAATTAAACAAACAAGATGTGAAGCCTCTGAAATAGTGATGGCCTTTGTTTGCAGACCGGCGCCATAAAATGTACGATCTTAAAACGGCACACAAAAGAAGAACCTCTAGGTCGCAACCAGCAAAATGTTAACCTTGAAAATAATGAACTCAATTCCATTTAATAGCACTTTTTGTATTGATTTCGGAGACCCACACACACTAAAGCCACTGGTACGATTGCATCTTGGCACTTGGCACAGTGCACACTGGAATGCTACATCACATGCAGTTTCTTCCTCGACTCTCACTGTTTTAAATGAGTCAGAATGAGCGCCGCCCTGCAAGGCTCTGCTGGAGTGTGTCCTTACCCAGCGGTGCAGAGTTGCTGTGTATGGCGCTGGCAGGAAATTAAAAAAAATATAAAATACTTCCGAGATATGCTGCCCTGGTAAGTCAAGTAGAACGGCGGTGCTGCGCGACCTCAGCGCTGACATTCAATCAGCGCTGAGGGGGTGTTTGGGTGAGAATGAGCCGGCTGACTGACAGTGCTAAAAGGGGTCAGCAAGTCCAAGGCTATTGATCAATAGATGTGAGCAAGTATACATGAGAAACATGGTTGACGTGCACACATCATTCTCTCTCTCTCTCTCTCTCTCTCTGGTTTACATTATCTCCCCGTGGCCACAGCCAAACCGTCTTCACGTCGACGTTATTAAATGCTCCTGTCATTATTGCTACGATCTCTCCAAGGCATTTCTCTGAAAATACAACTCCCTTGTTCATTGGCTGACAGTCACGGAAAGCCCAGTGCTGGAAATGCTGGAGAAAGGAAAAAGGGAAGGAACATGTGTTGGGGTAGAGAGGGAAAACCCGATCAAATGAGCCCATCCCCATGCTCGGTGCTAATGATGAGCCTGGAGGAGATGCCGCTACCTGCTCGCCAGATGTGTTTAAGATGTGAGCTCGGGTGATAAAGAGACGAGGTGAGCGAGGGCCATTATCCAGAAGTGCTTCTCCTAAAATGTTAAAGTGATGCACAGAAAAGGCTTTGCATCAACCTGAACAATTTCCAAAGAATACCATAACTTTCTCGGCTGACTGTCTCCCTTCCAGGCAACAACTTGAGTTTACTTCGCTGTGCTATTAAATGCAGATTGAACAGACTTGATGTCTGAGATTCATCATGTCTTCAGATGTTCATCACAGTAAAATGCCTCAACTTTTTACTTCTCTTTTTAAACCTACTTTATTACTTTCTTTGTGAGAAGTTCCCAAACAGTTGTACCAGAGGCTTCAAAAAAGTCGTTTATTTATTTATTTTTTTTAAACAAAAGAAACATCTATCCAGTGTTTCTAGATATGTAACAATTATGATATCTGTGCAATCGTTTTAGGACTCATGCAATTTACAATAAATGCTTTTTTTTTTTTTTATAATAATAAGAAACAAACAAAAAAAAGTCACTTTGATTTACTCCCACACGTCACCACAAACTCAATTTCTCAACAAAAGAGTTTGGAGTTGGAGCCTAAGGAGGGACGACTCGTGTTTCAGTACATATTGTGACAATATTTGAGCACCTTTAGAATTTGATAAGTATTTGTTCTGTTGGTCAATCAAACAACACTCAAATCCAACCGTTGGTGTTATACTTTAAGGTTAAGAAAAATCTAACTACGGTACTGCTTTAGATAGAATGTTGCGCGTATATTCATTTATTTTTGCATATAAATCACATTTTTGCCTTGGTGGCAGGAAATGAGCCCGTATGAGCAGCGTGCACACTCACTGTGTTTAAAATAGAACCACATCCACTTAGCATCACTTTCAGTCGAGGGCCAACTACAAGCTTTTTTCTGAATTATATACAATCCGTCTACAAACAACGAACTTTCTTTGGGCCCAATTACTGTCTATTTATTGAACACAGCATTCCTGATTGATGTGTGTTGACAGTGGACAATCCATGATTCATAGCCATTCTTCCTCTGGATGTTATCCCATACAGTCCCTATTTATGTTCATGAGTCATGCTGATAATTAGATGAATGAATAATTCATTTTGTTAGTATTAAAAAATGAATGCCGGCACATGATACATGCATCAAAAACACAGGTTGGAGTGTGTCCTTTTGTACAATTCGCCCGACAATCGCATGATGAAAGGATATAATTACCGTTGATTGTAAAGGGTTTGATTTTCTTTAAAACGAGGCCAGAGAGAACTCGCCAGCAATTTGTGAAAGAAATGCTGAAAATGACCTTCTAATACAGAGTCTTACAAAAATGCCCGTTTGGTATCAGCACTCCACGTCAATGCAAGATTAGTAGACTATTTAATTGATCTTTTAGATGCATTTCTTTTAGAAATAGGTACAATGATTGCTTGCTTCATTAGAGGCCATAACCCTTGTATTTGTCTTCAGTGCTTATCTTAATCCTTGAGCAACTTGTTTAATTCCCCCTCAGCCATAATCTCTGCTCGTATGCCGTGTCACGAGGGCATAAGAGTCACATGTGAGCAACACAGCGGCGCTCCCTGGAGATGGATGTCATGGGACTACTGCCTCGTGCCAGAATTACTTCCAGCTCTGTATATTACAGATGGATATCGCCTTACCTTTTGCTTTGACTACTGTTCTACTTCTGCACCATCCTGGGAGATACTCACAACAGTGACAATTTCTGAAGGTTTTTTTTTTTTTTTTTTTTGCTGTGTTTTCATGCGATAAGTCCTCTCCAACAATAATCTACACAAGTGTCTCCTGAGACCGGCCTATAAGCAGGAATGCACATCTGCACAAGTGCTCAACCATACATGCACAAACACTCGGCCTCCTCCTCCTCCTCCTCCTCCTCCTCCTCCTCCTCCTCCTCCTCCTCCTCCTCCTTCCTGTTGAAGTGCAGAGACCAGTCCCATTTTGCCTCATCTTTCCCCCACTCTGCCCTTTGCTCCTCTCATTTTCCACCTGTCTCTGATCTACTGCTTTTTTTACATTTCAATCCAAGGCCTGCTCCCTCGCATCCCGGCAGAGAGCGAGAGAGAGCGAGAGAGAGCGAGAGAGAGAGAGAGAGAGAGAGAGAGGACAGAATAGAGGGTTGTCCCCTTTGGGTAGCTAAGCGATTACCGTTTGAAAGATCCAATCCCTTGCATCAGACCTCTCACAACCTCCTCTGCTCTCACATTGCTCTGTGGGAATCCGCATCTACGTCCTCTGCACGCTCCCTTTCTTCACCCCCCCCCCCCCCCCCCCCCCCGATCCGTTTATTCTTACTTCATTTGTAGCTCCCTGCATTGTCTCTCGTCCAACCAGCAACCATGCCAGTTAATTCACGGTTATGAGTTTTGTGTGTTTGCATCGTCGTTTTCCATTTATCTGGGAGCCGTACGGAAAAATTACAACAAACTGCAATCGCGTGTGTGAAAAGAAAGGGATAGAAAACAATGTGCATTCCTTTTTTGATAAAGAATTGTGTTGCGACTGGTTGAAATATGTTGTTGTTGTTGTTTGTGTGCAAATGCCGTGCGCCGCTTCGGGAGCCATTTCTACTTGTCTTATCGGTTTGACCGGAAAGCTGGATGGCCCGGCAGCAGAACCAGACCCCATTGCCCTATTGAATGAGTGGAAGTGGAAGAGGATTAATCCCTCTTCTCAAAGCCCACTCCAGTAAACATGGCGTCTCCAGAGCCAGCCATGCACACCCAGCTTGTCTGTGCTACAGATGTGCCCTATGAGGCTCCTTCATTATCACTACTTGACGATATCTTGGGAGGTTTTGAAAGGATTTCTATCATACAGAGTCGACTCCAGTGATTTGAATGGCAGACATTGGCTGCTATCGGATATTACATAAACTGTAAGTGAATTGGACTCAACTACACTTGCTGGAGCCAGAGAGTAAGATTTGTGATGAGATCTAATGGCATGAGCGCTGACAGGAGCAGTGTAGGAATACAGTTTGAGGTTTTGGGAGGCAGATAGATGGGACCAATAGCAGCACCAGAGAGAGAAGGACTATACATGTTGCCTGATTAATGGTCGACATCCTGTTTAATATCATCAGCACGGACATTTAACTTCTTTCCTGAACTTCACCAAGGAGTTTTGGTGCCGACACCCAGCCAGAGAGGAACTTTGCCACACAGTTTAATGCCAACATAACTTTACCACAATGTGTTTGGTGGGAACCTATCTTGGTATATGTTTGCATAAGCTGTTTCAGGAGTCACTTCTTGCTCGCCTTATCTGGTTGAGTGGAGAGCCAGAACCTTCTGCCCACTCCGTAAGTGGAAGAGGACTAATCCCTCCTCTCAAAGCCCACTCCAGTGACCACCACTGCTCCAGAGCTACCCATGCACACCCAGCCTGTCCAG
Organism: Blennius ocellaris; assembly: GCF_963422515.1. NCBI lineage: Eukaryota > Metazoa > Chordata > Actinopteri > Blenniiformes > Blenniidae > Blennius > Blennius ocellaris. The sequence goes on along the minus strand of NC_137651.1, from coordinate 28,623,881 downwards.
CTGTGTAAAGGTTGTGCAGTTTGAGGTCACACGGCGGGGGGGGAATGGAGTCTGGATCTATAAGGAACCATTACCAGCAGGACCGCCCCTGAAAACTCATCAAATTTGTGCTGTGCGCATGTGACCTCATATTGCACCAGGGGCCTCATTTTGGGAGCCGGCGTGATACTATTATCGATGCTACTCCGCTACCTACAAAAGGAAGTAAACATTTGACCAATCGTCAATCACAATGGATGTCAGTACAAGTGAGGAGGACAAGAAAAAGAGTATTTATATAACAACACAACAAACTATAGCTGTTTGTTTTTAGAAAGGTGGCTTCAATGTTAAAAACAGACAGGAAAAACTTTTTCCTTGTTTTTCACTTTATCTTCACTTAATGACATGACAACGCTCACTGCTGTGAGGCCATTAATGACAATTAATGACATTACTGCACGGTTCAATGCCGTCTGTGTGAGGTCATGAAGATGCTGCTATCTCCAGCAGCAGTGTCCCTCCGTTAACATGTTAATGAGGATTCTGTGTGTCCTTACAGCTAAAGCAATCTGCTGGTAGAAAAGTGCGAAGATAATACCCCTCTGAATGAAGGGAGATGCCTAAAATGTTTAGATCCGTAGTTCATGAGCAAGTTTACTGTGGATTGAACGTTCTACAATAAAAACAACTTTGCGAATTATTACCATAGAAGAGAAAACGAGCAACCTGATAGCCAAGTGGTTATGAAGTCAACCTCATGGGTGCAAATGTCAAGAAAAGCAGTTGCCAGTTTAATTTTGGACTTTGCTTTATGTTATGGCTCTATTCTCAATGATGCACTAATTTAAATAAGTAAAGAAGCCCAGTCGGAACAAAAAGAGTTGCAGCATAGCAGTTTTTGCACGTGCCAGCCTTCAACCATTATTTGTGCCTTGAATTCTTCAGTGAGGCAGCGCATGCCCAGGCACTTTGTCACCTTCATATACCAGTCTGCCACAGCCATTACCCCTTCATCTCAATGATAAAAGATTAGATATTGTTATGGAAAATGTAGCAGCTCGAGCTAGTGGCTTAGAAATTTGAAATCATTAAGCAGCTGAAAAAAGGGTGGAGGTGGTGGGGGGGGGGGGGGGGGGGGGGGGTTGCGAGTGAAATTTCCCTGTATGGGTTTTCATTTAAACCTGAGAGCAGCTATCCTATATTTCAATTGGGAAAAGGAGCCCCTCTTAGCAAATGTCTCCAAGCTATAATTTATTGTAATAAAAGATTACATCTCAAATTAAAAAATGCTCTGTGGTGACCAATTCACCACACCGAAATCAGCACTGAGACAATCAAAAGATCCTCATTTCCTGCTCTAGCATTTTAATTTAGTCCCAGCTACAATATCTGTTTGAGTATGAATCTCTTTCCCCGTATCAATAAAACTGTCATTATAATTGTTAATAGCTTACAGCTAAGAACATGAGTAGCATATCAAACACCACTAATCAAGGACACACTGTAAATGGTTTAGCAGAGAGAGAATCACTTTCCCTTTAGTTTCAGGTTTGGCCTTGTTTTGTTTTGTTCTTCAGTGCTTTGTTGTAGGCGGCAGAGAGACTTTGACAGCAGTTTGTAAGGGCTTTCTTTCCGCCACAGTGATACTGAAGGCCATTATCTGTTTACCTCACTGCTATGAAACAAGGTATTTAACAGAAGAAGGTCAGATGCAAAGTAGAGATCTGCCATATGGTGTGCCGAGCCTTTGATGAGGAAATTCATCAAAACCGTTGCCGCATTTGGCAGCTACGTGATTTTTAAAATGATTCTTCTCGCCGTAGCACTTCCTTTAGCCATTTTGGGTGTATTTTAATGGCGTGTGGGTTGGCTGGAGGAACATGGTAGGAGATTGAAATTCATTAAAGTGAGCTTTGCATACAAGCTGCACTCGGCTCTGCATGAGTGGTTTGCTCTCGACTCAATCAAGTCTGGTGAAAATGGACCTATATCACATATTCCTCCGTGAGGTCGGGGCAGTGTGTGACGTTGCTTGAATGTCGTTTTTAGCAACAAAAAGGTGTTCTGTCTTTTTTAGCTCTTTTTAAGCTGTGAAGCAATGACAGTCTTATTAGAAAACATGAAAATAAGGGACTATCTATGACTTTTAGAATGTTCCCTTCTCGGTTCTCCACAGCCACGTTTGTGATCCACGTTTGTTTTTAATTAAAGATTTATTCATTGATGAAGCACCAAAGCACATGCCATTTTCAATCTTTAAATAAGGTACGAGGAATTCAAAAACGACTTAGTCACAATGACATTCCTCTGGGGTGCAATATGATAGAAGGTCATTCAGTCAGTGGTTTTGTGACGGTGGTTTTCCTGGCATCCAGTTTTTAAGAATCCATTCAATAACTACTGATCAAGCCAGATGTTCATCCTGACACAACGTGAGCAGTTGGGGGCTAAGGGCTTTAAGCTTAACGACCCACAGATGTGACATGTCAGTGGTGATGTTCAGACCACCGAGCTCACATCTAACCTCTGAATCATGCAAAATATACAATGGCTGATTTCCTCCTTTTATTAAAAATGTAAACATATTGTGTGCAGGGAGGGTATTCATTGTTAATCTAGGATTTTATCTTCATGTATGTGTTTTATTTTGAAAATGTTCTATTGTGGTTCAATCCTATAGAGCATTTTTCAGTCCAGGACTAAATGTTATCCTCATCCTTGTTCATTCTCTATAAACTGACACGAGTCCCACACAGGTTTTCTTTCTTAATAGTTATTTAGAAATGCATTAGGTAGGCTGGCTCTTTAACACAGGATGACCTTTACATCAGCAGTAAATAAAAGCCCCTCGTGAGGTTAACAAACGGCACATTCAAGCCTATTTTATCCTGTGTCCACAATTATGCTGAGAGATCACACACACATTTCATTAAATGTATTTATTCAAGCTATGTCGCATCTTATGTTGCCTCGGCTGTGACCTTCTGCGGTTGAATTGGGTTAATCAAAGTTCAAGTCGGCATAGATCCCTGCAGACGACGCTGGGGAAGCTGCAGATCGAAGTGAGATTAATCATTATGAACCACAGGCTGACAAGACGTCTCATTCAACCTGAGGAGACTGCGAGGGGAAAAAAAAATTAAGATACGGAACGATATCAGATGAGGATCTCTGGAGTCAGGACCAGACAGGTGTCGTCGCTATACGTGTAGATGTTCCATTCGCACCTGTAAATCTGCTTCGCACTCATCCCGTTCATCAATCTTTCAGGGCATTTGCCTGTGAAGGCGAAGTGTGTCTGCAGCTGGTTCTGTGCCAGGTGTAGCACAGCCAGATTCTGAGTGGGTCCAAACAAGCGCAGACAAGCTGCGGCAGCTGGCTGAGCCCGGTTGGTTTCTGCTCTGCTCCGGTAGATGGACACTGGAGTAGTTCAGCCTGTTTGTCTTTTCTGCACAGCAACACAATAAAAGAGAAAAAAAAGAAAAAGAGGCAAATGCAGCTCCACTATTTTGGCCACAGTCAATGCATGCATGTGTGTCGGACGCCTCGGTAACATGTGGAGAGTGGAGAAGCATTCCTTGTAAAATGTTTTTTCTTGCTGCAACTGATTGAACCTTGATCCTTTTTTACCCAATCCATCCGAACACACAAACACAGCGTCTATCTGAGGCCGTCTGTCAGCTGTCATCACAGTCTTTCCGTTTCTGAAGCCAGTCACCCATAAACACAGAGATGGTATTTTTTGTTAGAAACATGCTATAAGGTATAACCTTTACAAAGTCTCTGTCAGAGAAAACTAATAGGCATCGTTTCTGTTCACGGAGGCACACACAGATGTAAACACACACCCCCAGGGGGCAATTTGTGATGGAAGCAGAAACAGCAATGTTTCAATGGACAAATTTACGCTTTTGAAAATATAGGAACACAATACATGTTAGAGATGCATCTGTTGTAGGGATTTACTTCGGTTTTCAAAGGGAAAGCCTCTCGCGAGTTATTCCCGTGGGATTGATATTAGCACGTGTGTGTGTGTTTTGGGTGATTAATGAAGAATAACACCCAGTGATACCATGACCAAAACTCTGGCTAGGTTTTTGCTTGCTTTGGACCTCATTTTTGGATGATAAGTTGGAAACCGCATTGCTTCCATAGTCAATTGATCGGCTGAAGCACCGAAAACCTCCTCCAGCACAAACATGTTGAGTTGGATGTGTTTTAAGAGGAGGTTATCCAACATGTTGGAGCAAATCTGAATATGGCCAGAGACGTGCATTTCAGGGTCGACTATAACAAACTCTGAGATACAACAGAGATATCATTTCATCACACCCGTCTGATTGAGTTTGCGAAATGTTTTGTGTGGTAAAAAGAAACAATGCAAACTTTATCAGTGGGAAACATCGACTAAATGGACTAAATGGTCAGTGTGTTACTGTGTGTTTCTGGAATACCGGCTTCCACAACATCACGTTTGGACCCGTTGTTTATTAGATCAGGATCTATGTTTTCTACTTCAAAATTTTTTTATTTGATTGATTTTGTTAGTTGTGTTATTATGGTCCTGTCTGCACAATGTTACCCTTGCTGCAGTAAAAAATATTTCACCATGGGGGGGGGGGGGGGGGGGGGGGGGGTTAACCCCACCCGTAAATCACACCCTACACACTCTCTCTAGCTCCATAGTCGACGACATACTCCACGCACAGCGGGAGCAGACACTCAGTTGTTGATTCTGTTTGTTTCTCGTCTTTGATGGAGCCGGGCGTCCCAGGGCACAGTCTGACTATTGTGGGTCTCCACTGAACATAAACGATCTGAGACTTGCTTTTTTATATTATGTTCACTATCAAAAAAGTTGTTTTTATTTTTCCTTTTTTTGCTGCTGTCGTCTCACAGAGATTGTCAATAGAAAACACACCTTTACTTTTGCTTGTAACACGGCTTCATTTAAGTGGAAATGTTTCTTTCTGAATGCCGATGTAATGCAACATGCATCATAATAACATTTACTGCATTGTCTGTTGATGTTGGCAAAATGGAGCATTGAGTGCTATTAAGCCTTTCGTCTCAGAATGGCTTCAATTAACCTTTTTAATGATTGCACTGGTAGGCGCATTGAAATCCATTGTTAATCCAATAATTATTGTTTCATGGATGTACTTGACTTTGCCCTGCCATCCAACTAATTCACTTCATGTGTTTGTTTGTTGGAGTCGATAATTCTTCTGATTAAATTTGGATTTGCGGTTGTAAAGCCGTTGTCAGGTTGCTCTTGAGTTTGAAGAGCCGGTGATGCAAATCTATGCAACCTGTGAGGTGAATACTTTAAGCAAATTAAATGCTCATTGAAATATAGGAGTTGCACTCAGTGGAAATGATTTATATGCTCAATATTAAATGTATTTCTCTAAAGCGTATCAATATGTACTCGAGACTCAAATACAGTTCATGTGGAATAACAACCAGAAATTAATTATTTCAAACGATACTTTCACATTTATTCATAAACAAATCAAGTACTACAGCAATTCCCACAAATGAGAAGCAACTGTGATTAAATATATATATGAGGGCAAACAGCAAATGTTTCATGGACCTTATAGGTTATATAGGGTTTTATATCTATATATATATATATATAAGTGCATCATTAGTAAAAGGTCAGAGTTCCTGTTAAACCCCTGCAACCTCTTTCACCCAAACTCATCTTTAATGGTTAGAGAGCCATTTATGCAGAAAGAGCAGCAAACACACGAGTCCAAATCATTTTCTAAAGCAAGACTCTGGACTTGCAACCAGAACATGTTTTGAACTTTAAAAGGAACGAAGCTATGATTCCCTCAAGAAAATTCCCTGTACTGTATCATCTTGAGATTTCTGAATTAATCTCACAGAAAGGTGATGAGCTTCAAACCTATCATCAGTCTGAGATGCTTCACAGCTACAGAAGAGCTCTTACTATCACGAGAGTACTAAACCCTGTCAGCCGCACTGAAGTCAGTAAGAGCACGGTTCCAGGAGTATTCAATATCGGTTTAATATCTAGATTGAATGATGCCCTGTTGGCGCTGAGATTTTATTTTGTTTTTTTGTAGCTTTCTATGCGTTTATGGACAACTGACATCAATCGTTCGACTGTAGCCACGTGACAACAGGCAGCTGCTCGGCCTCTTCTCCCTCAGCATGCCATCTCTTCACTACAAAACACCCATCTGTTATTTGAAATCTCTTTGCTCATATTCATCTCTTTCTCGATATGCTTTTGAGCCCATTAAGAGCCAGTGGCGCCATTTGAGTGCATCCCTTCTTGCTCTTTGTAACATTTAGGATTCTCAATCAAACTTACTTATCAGTAATTTATTTAAGTACTCA
>NC_137651.1:28432341-28617324 GCF_963422515.1 Blennius ocellaris | reverse complement strand
ATTGCGTTACATCAACTGAGATGTTGGTGTTGTGGCACCCGCGACACAGTAAAAATGATAACAGAGAGACAGAATCAATAAAAGATGAATGTTTTGAATATGAACGGTGTTTGCATTGTCATCTTGCCGCAGGGTGAATCTCCCACACAAACATGCAAACTGGAAAATGCAACATGGATCTCAAGTCTTTAAAGTTAAAAATACAGCCAAATGTGACACGGTTGGTATTTCCTCTCCTGTTTTAATTGGTAATGTCTACTAGCTCGTGGTATTACCAAACCCAGATTGTCGGGCTTTGTCATTTCTACTGGATAGAAAACAAACATGATCTTCATCCCCTGAAGCCCCATGAGAACATTTTATATCTGTTGAGAAAGAACTTTATTCATGTTTGATGTCCTGTTGAGCATGTAGACATTTGTCAGTGGAGTTTGCACCTTTTCCATGTGCATGTGTATTATTTTTGGTGTTGATATTCAACTTTCATGGTCTATAATATACATTTAATGCTAATTGGTGACTTAAAATTCCCAGTAAGTGTGACTCTCTCTCTCTCTCTCTCTCTCAAATTGATAATAGAAGCTCTCGTCTTTTGAAGATCTATAAAATCCCTGTGTTTTTAGACTCATGAGATTAACTCAATTTAATGTCACTGAAAATGTAGTCATATCTTCATCACGTCGGTTCTCCCATCATGACTGTCAAATGGGGAAAATAGTGATTAATGCCATTCATGCAATTTAATGATTGTTCACTTTAGTGACATGAAACAAGAAATGATCAAAGTTGAAGTTATATCATCGTATCATCAAAAACGTATCTGCTGTTCAGCGTGAAGCCCTGTAAGTGTTGCTGGCAGCTGTGTCAAGCTTTGGCAAAATCTCTGTAGGAGAAAGCACCTCAACAGAATATTCGGGGAACAAATGGATTATGTGCCTGAAGCTCAGCTTCACCGTCAGAGGCCAGATTTGTCATTCTGCAGGATTTTAAACGTCTTCCTCCAAGTTCTTAAAATGGATTTTCTTGATTTGTGCCACTATTTAGGTTCTCGCGCCAGACGATGAGTCAACACAAGGCTAATGTGGGGTTTTTTTGTCGCTTTTCTTTTTTTTTTTTTTTTAACAGTGCTGAGAAGAGGATTTCCAAATGGATAAATCTAAGTGAACCTGACTTATCCAAACATTTTTTAAGGACCTTTGAAAAAGAGAAAGTGACAACTAAAATAAAAGAATAAACATAAAGCAGGTTGGCACTTATATTTATAACGAGAAGAGGAGAATAACACCCAGCCTGTGTCGCTCGGTTCAACGGCTGCTCACTGAGATCTAGGTGGCTTCATCAAATATTGAGCAGCACTTCAAATGTCGCCGTCACACTGTGATTGAGAAAAAACACCCCTTGAAAGTGAAATAATCCATCAACACATTTCAATCCGCAAACACTGATGACCCGTTTCTTTTTGACACCTGTTTTATCACTGTGGTTATAAGATACATTATTGATACCATTTATCTTTCACTTCCTGTGGGTGTGTGTGTGTGTATACATTTTGATGTTTTTGTTGAATGACAAAAAAGGAAACATCAATGAAGATGTGAAAAATCAAACTTGGCCATCTCGATCAAAGGGAGTCTCATGTCTTCTCCTGTGGTGGGGTAGTGGCTAGCACTGGTGTCTCACAGCGAGAAGATCTGAAGTTCAAGTTCAGGTTTTGGGGCCTTCTTGTGTGAAGTTTGCATGTTTTCCCTCTTTGTGTGTGTGGGGGGGGTTTCTCTGGGCAGTCCAGTTTACTCCCACAGTGCCTGAGAATGCATCCTGCCATAACCCTTCTACTCTATTTCACAGTTGCAGGACTCCTCTGGAGGCCATCCCAGCTGACCATGTGGGCAAATTCAAGATTCACGCTTGACAGATAAAACACAAGGACATTCACAGACAATTTAGCATCACACATTAAAATTGCATGTATGTTTTCTTTGACTGTAGTAATTCCTTGGTATCTGGAGGAAACCCACACAGGGTAAACTTACAATCTCCACACAGAAAAGTGTTGCTTGGGTTTGAACCCACCAACTTAACCCAGTCTTTCCATTGTGGTCAAGAATCTTTGATTTCACAAGAAACTATATTCCTCTGAAGTTTTACACACCAGTAGAAAAAAAAAAGTGTTTTTCTCTCTGACAAAGGCCTCCTGAAGTCATGTAATCACTCACTACAACACTAAGAATATTGACCAACAAGAAAACGAGCTGTGATGCTCTGCTTGGTGATCTTTCATTGCATTCTGACAAGAGGCTTCAATCATATTAGAAACATACCGAGTAGTCATTGTAGTCGCCCCTATATTCGTTAACACCTGACTCAATGAAAGGGAATCATTATGCACTGATTTGATTCATTTGACTTGATATTGTGCAGATAAATTGAAAAAAATTGTGTGAATTTCAAATTGATCAACTGATACAAGATTTGTTGAATTAGTATTTTATCATTTCTTTTGTCATTACATTCTGAATTTGATTGTCTGCCAATGTGCCATTTGCTCTGATTGACACCTTATAAATAGGTCTAAAGTCTTGCATTAGAGCCAAATATGACCGAAAAAACAGCAGCATGGATAATATATTAATTCTCTAAAATATATATAGTGTGGCCAAGCACAGTTTCAGCATTAGATTCTATCAAATATCAAGACACATTTTTGAGAGACAGAATCAACGGTTGGTACAAAACCATTGCCATATGGGAACTTTATTATTTTTCAAATGACTGAGGCTGTTCATGTTTCATGTGATCAAATATGACGCTCGTTGAAGAAAGTATAAACACTCTGGGCACAGAAATATTGTTTTCATACACCTCTATGACTTCATACACCTCAATGTCCTGCGCTTCAGACTTGGCGAATGGCTGTGAAGGCTACATTCAAGTACCAGTTTAATGATGCGTTTATGTTTAAATCTTTTCTCTAAATAGAGGACAGAAGCCTTAACGACATCTTCCTACACTGCAACAAAGCCTCATGGCCACTGCCGTTAATCCATCTGATTTGAGCTTTTTCAGGGGCCGTAATTAAATTTTCTAATGATCGGGGCTCTATAACCACGGGGGATTGGACACTGAGTGGAATTGAAGTTCAGAGGAGCGAGACCTCCATAATGAAGTTTTATTCATTTAAAACATAGCATGCCACCAAACAGTCCTATCTCACGTTGGCCTTATAGTTACTAAATGACCTCACCAGAACAGAATGATATACTGCACTGTAGGTGGCAGCAGCAATAATCCGGTTTAATATGAAATCTGCAGCAGATCACAAAGACACAACATGCTTCTTTAATAAAGGAAGCAATTAGCTTGTGATTCTGAAGGTCCGGGTGCAAAATGTACTCATTTCAATTACGAGGTACATCAGAATCGGACTCTCTTTCCTCTGTGGGGAAATCTCACAACTTGCACTGTATTAAAAGCACAACTGTGTAAAAAAATATTGGTTGAGTGAACAATTAAGCACACAGTTAAGGAAGCTGGACAAGAGGAGAGTGAACATTCAAGATGGAAAAGCAAATTCTGCAAATAAATGATCTTTATGAGTCGAGCCAACACACCCACACGCTGACATGATTTCCCACATTTGTTATAAGATGAGCTTAAAAAATCATTGTCTTTTTTCATTAGAGGAGTTTTATCAAGCATAGCTGGAGTACAGGAGATACAACTGCAGATATTGTACCAGACAAAGTTTGCAGCGAAAAAAAAAAAAAAAGGCCTCGGGCAAAGTTCTCCCTTCGCTGGGTCATCTATATTCTGCGCCTGCCTCACAGAGAGGATAGGACTGATCCTTAGGGAGAGTGAGGGGTTGAGGTGAAAACCGCTGCTCCTTAGTGGAAGAAAAAAAAAAGCACTAATTGAAGAGGTTCAGGCATCGAGAAACTTTAAAAAAAAAAAAAAAAAACCCTCACAGATGCTGTTTAGGAGAGCAGATCTGACCCTGACACAGTGAAGCAGATTTTACTGTAACTTGCTCTTAAATAATGCCGGAGCTGAGAAGATGAGCCAGCCATCTGACTCCAGGTAATTTGGGGATTTGGAAAGAACTAAAAGCTAAAAGCTGCATAAAAACAAGTTGGGACCCTGTGACTGTGCACTGTGATTGCTGTGAAGATGTCAAGGTGCGGCCCTTCAGAAAGTCCTGCGTTCGCTGACATTTTGATTGTGCCGGAGTGGCTTTTTAAAGACGCCGCCATTATTCTGCCGTAACTCGACTTTGATCTGCAATGCAAACTCTGCAGCGGCGTGTAATGAGTCACAAAGAGCACTTTGCGCCTCGAAAAAAAAAAAAAAAAAGTTTCTCGTTCATGTGTGAGGGAGCGACATGCCTTCAAAATCTTACCCATGTGTGACAGTAGGATCATGGGATTAATGAGGGGTGTCGGCTGCACTCATCGCAGGTGTTATACTCGGATGTAGCAGTCAGAAAAAGTGTCAGTCACAGATCGCGGCTCTTTATTCTTTACTTGCTGCTCTTGGCGAGCATTAATAGTACAGTTATTTATTTATTTATTTATTGTCTAAAAGCCAGGCATTTCAAATTGTCACGGGGCTGTTACAATCTTAATTTTGCAAGTACTTATTTAAAATCTCCCATCTGAATTTGAATATGTCTCCATGACTTACAATGATTTCAGTTCTTAAAAAATGTGTTTTGACAAAGAAAAAAAAATCATGAATAGTTTTTACCCTCTATTCATTTTTAATGTTTTTTTTTTCTTCCTAGAAATAGAAAGGTAAAATATCCACGTTGGTCGATTAAAAAAAAACAAAACAAAAAACCCCCCCAAAAAAGATAAAAACAAGGAGTTTTGCATGAAATCCATGAATAAACTGATCAGATAGGACAATCACAAACAACTTCATCTGGCTTCCTCCCAGCTTGCACCACAGCCATTTAAAGAATCCTGTGTTGAATGGATGGATAAACTGCTGCAAGACGGTGAAACATTGACACAAAGGCTTTGCAGTGGTGACAAATGGTTCCACCCCCTAATCTTTACTGTAATGCCTTTATTATTGGTGACATAGTGTCAGCTCAAAAGCCATGATATGGTGCATTACAGAGTCATTTTGTGTTCATATTTTAACAAATGGATGAGGGGGAGAGAGCTGCATGCTTGAAAAAAAGACAGAGAGAGAGAGAGAGAAAAAAGAAAACAAAATTAATCTAACGAGCTTTTGCTTGTTAAGTACGTGCTCCTTCTCTGGCTGAATGACAATGATGAGGCAAGCTTACCATGATACACATTCTCCTGTGAATAAATGAATATGTGAGCACGTTGCAAAAACAAAAGGGAAACGGATGAATTAATTCAGTACAATGGACGGCCTTGCCAGATAGCCATACGGCTTTGTGACTGAGGTAGGAAATATGACAACGTTGTTTTTTTGCGGCGGTGACGACGGCGACGGTGGCTGGGTCTACACGTGACAATCTGTCCATTCAGTGTTCAGTACGGGACGGCTGCAGCCCTCGCCAGAGTTTCTTGCATCACTTATTCAGTGTCTCACTGGCCCACTGTTTTGGCTGCTTTCTCCACATATGGGCAAATTAGATGCCAGGAGAAACAGAGGTCACAGAGCAACAGAGAGAGAAACTTTCGCAAGTGGGCTGACTTGCTTCTGCAGCACCAACAAACATCCGCATTGTGCCTTCGAGGAAGGAAAATATTTTGCCACAGGGATCCGCAAAGTGAGCCCATGTGTATTTGATGAATGCAAGCAGCACACTGTTTTTGAACATTTTTGGCCAAGGCTGGGAGCTTAAGAATAAATATGTACTTATGTGTGTCTGCTTCCAACCACAGTGGGAAAGATCAGAGAGGGAATCCACACCGAAATCCACATTCGGCCAGACCCACAGCAGAGCATCAGAGGCGGAGGAAGCCCAGGGGGGCGGCAGGCTGAACGTCCAGCTCTCCAGCAAGACCACTCCGCTATCAGGAGAGTTAAAAAAAAAAAAAAGGCATAGAGCCTGGCACCGATCTACAAAGGGCCAAGACCTGCGGGGCGAGTCTTGATTGATGGGGAGGTGATAAGGAAAGCTTCACCATGCCAACTAGCTCTGAGTCAAAGTGAGGACAAGTGTTCGGGATGGGCTGTAAAAAACCCACAAACAAGCACAAAGACACATGCGTGGCTGAGTGTGGCATGAGCTGAGCTGCTCTGAATGCTGGGTAATTAGAATAGGGGAGCCCTTGATGGGAGCGGGAATATTCTGCTCACAGCAAATGAAAACATTTTCCACTCCCACATATTTCATTTCCTACTGTAACCAGACTGAACTGCTGCTGCACAGTGCTGCAAACAGTAAATTGATGTAGTGAGGGCGGCAGGCCATCACTTAGTGCCTGAGAGTTTTCTCCTCTTTAGATACAATAAGGAAAAGAAGAGAAAATAGGAGCTTTGAATACGCACTCGCAGCTCCGGCGACATCCTCACAGCATGTAATTTTGGCTGAATGAGCTCATATGGTGACCAAGATGGAGTCTTTCGCTCGCAGTTTACACAAAACCAGATGTGTGTAGAGTATACAGAAGAAATGTGACTTGAATGAATACATTACACCGATGTGAGATTGACAATGTCACTTTGAATTTTCTGTGTGGACATAAAATATATAAAAATTGGTTTAACGTGAGCAAAATTTAGATTAGAAAGTCATATACAGGCATCTTCCTGCAATCGCCCTCTATTAGCAGCAGCAGAATTGGACAAACTGAAAGTCAGAGGATGAATAAAATACATATAATGACGACTCAAATAGGTAAAAATCAATTTTTTTGGGGGGGGGGCTGGCGTGTGACTTATTTTATTCACTGTACAATGATTCAATAATAAAAGGAACAAAGAAAAAAAACTCAAAAGGATATGACTGGGCAAGAGGCCACATTAAAATGCAGCTCAGCAAATACTCATTATTTTTACACTTGTACGGTCAAAGAGGAGGAAAAAAACTCAGCACTGTATGAGGGCAACACTTCAGATTAGTGGACTGGAAAAGGGAGAAAAGGGGGGCAGTGGATTTGAATGTAGTCCATCTCTGCTCTCTGTTCTCCCCTATGAAGTGTTTCCAGAAAAATGGGAAGGTACACGGAAAAGGTATTTAAGCATGACAGTAGAGCTGGAATTAGTTAAAGCTACAAAATACTGCTGTCAGAATCCTTTCTGCTCAGTCACACAGCTTTCGGCGGGCCTGAAAGTGACCTTGAATATGTACATAAATGTATGAACATATGGGAGATGGTATGTGAGAATAATTTTATATACTGGTTGTCCACATGGGCTGATTCTTACATCTCATGTCCAAACATATCAGCCCCCAAGTGTCAGTTGTACACAGGGACGTTGTGAAGATGATAAGTAATTAGGTTTGGACTATATCAGATTTTCTTTATTTAAATATAAAGACATTGATATCACATTTGTGGTCCAGATCCGATTGTGAGTGTTTACTGCGTGTCTAGACATTCACTCACCAGAGAAAATATCATTAAACAAGCATTCATCCACATGGGAACGGAGAAAATCTATGACAAATGTTTAAACACAAGCAATCACCATGTCAACCATTGTTTTTGTGACTCATTATTTGTTCTGCACGCCTTGATTGGTTAATATTAGTATTTACAGTAGATATTTGAAAGCTCGGATATGCCGAGAAAAAACATTCTGTGCAAACACTCGTCAAAAGGCAAGCAGGCTTCAAAGTTTCAGTGACATTCAAGTAGTTTTCAGAATCATACTTTCAAGTTCTCGCCTGATATTTGTGAATCTCCTAAACTAAGCATTGAATAAACCCTGAAATATCTCATTTACCTTATGTGGACACACCACATGTGGACTGGAGCTCTGATACATTAGTCATCTCGAAACTGATTGGCATTAACCAGTACCAAACGATCAGTGACGCACAAATCTGTACGGCAAAATGTATTTTCAAGACACATTTAAATTGTCCTAATTCACTATGCATCATCGAATCTATTGAAATCTTCATCTCTATATTGGTTTATGATCAATTCTGCTCTGTGGGACTAACTATTGTCTTCAGTTCCAATCAGTTTGATCTTTCTAAATCCTATCAGGATGCTTTTGGCCAACACTGATCCACAACGCAACATTGTCGATCCTGGATGAATACATTGCATCTGATGGCATTGCATCCTCCACCATTCTCAAGTGTCTTTGTCTGGACAACAGAGAATAAACTCAGCAATGGGTTACAAATAGCCTTGGTCAGATGGAGGACCAAGAACACAATGATCTCCATGAATGTGATCCAGAGTTTGATTGTGTGGATGAATAAACCTTACACAAGGACAAACATCAGTCCATTAAGTGGGTTTTTTTTGTTTTGTTTTGTTTTGTTTTGTTTTGTGAAAGAGTGGTCAGACATGCTATTCTTCAGTATAAGGTAATGTATATCACATCCTGCTGTGTGTTTGCCCAAAGGTACCTGCATGACTCAGGCTCAATGAGAAGCAAAATCTTCTGTTATCGTTAAGTAACATGTATGAGATAATTACAAAAAAAGTAACACGATTCATCGGAAAAGGGGCTTTCAAACTTTCCAACTGGATTGCAGGCGTCGATCTAACAATAAACTCTCAACATAACCTCTTTACGAGGCACTTTTTGCGCACTATTTAGAGCTGCAATGCCTTGATGCACTCTATAGCCCTCCTTTTGCTCTGCTGGTACTTTGTGCCATTTATTTACCCACAGAGCATGCTTACTGTGCTCTGCTAAAAAGCAGTATTAGCTACACATATTTACACCTGGGACCCGCGTGGTGCAACAAACAGACCTTGGCTATTTGTCACTACGCCACTTTGAAGCAATTGTGGGTTCACTGTTTTCCTCAAAGGATCATTAACTGTGATTGCAATGGCAGGGAGCAATGCATTTGATTCACTCCTTTTCCCTTTAGTCTTTTATTAGCTCATCGGGGGGCATTAAGCTTCCTTTTCTTAGTTGAGCTCTGTAGAAACTCTGTACCCATTTGCCCACTTCAAACCTTAATCAGCAAATTAACAGCTTGAGCAATGAGATTTTACAATTTTACTATCCCCGCCCCCCCACACCAAACATTTATTTTTCTCTTCCACATCTGATAAAGTTTAGTGCTCCATGGGTCACAAAAACCGTCTGCTTTTGGTTTCTGTGTAATGTTTCTCTTTAAGACTCATCGTGGGAGAGCATTAATAAAAACAGTGGCGGAACTGTTTTTCCTGTCTCGTTTCTCACCCTTACTTGTTGATAGCACCACTTTCCATCCCTTATTCCTACTCAATAACAATGCATTTGGACATATTATGCATTTTGATTCACCTTTCAGGCCGTAAACAAGTGCATTAACCTTTGCACACAAACAAAACAAAAACAAAACAAACAAAAAAATAAAAAAATCCACAAATTGTGTGAGTCTCAGTGGGTGAGAAGCCATAAAGTGTTTTCCAAAGACCCTTAAACTCTGCAACACTTCGCACGCTGTCTTTCCAAGGGCACCAACTTTGCATATCTTTGAAAAAAACAACCCAAAAAGAACAGTATCGAAAACACAACTGGGTTTTCATCTTGGCAACCGATGAGCGGTTTTAAACCTTCAAGATCTTCACATCCCTCTAACCACCAAGACCACCAATGCCAGAGCAAGGTCATGAAAACACAGTTGAGCACTGAGAGCAGCAATGTTTACACAATATGGATCATTAGCTGCAGAGATTGTTGTTGTTTTTTCATCCAACAAGACTTTCGAAGGAACAGAGTATTATCAATGTCAATTTGTGCTGTATTTATTGCTCTTCTAAACAAGCAGATAAAATATATTGTAAATATTGTATTTTTCATGGTCAGATGTATTTTTTCCGCTTCCAGCCAAACTAAGTCTCATGCTTTTGTTTCTTGTAAATCAAAAATTAAAAAGAAATATCTCACAGATAAACACTGTGGCTTAAGTGATGCTGGGTTAGAAAGCATAAATGTGCAGAAGAGAGCACAGCGATTCTGAACCGCAGTTTATCTCAATAGGCTGCATTGAATATGTTTTCGATCATTTGTTCTGGGATATTGGTGGCTATAGGAAAAATGTAAAGATAAGCAGCCGGTAGCTTTTGATTGCGTAAAATATGTTGCTGTATGTGTGTTGCTGTATGTGTGTGTTATATGGTGCCTGCATATACAGCATCTCTATACACATGCTTGGACATTACAGGCATGTAGACATCTATAAAACCATATACTGTTTTATTGATGCAAAAACATTCAAAATTAAATGTTGTTTTTTTTTTTTTACTTTTTCATTATATTTACAGACTACAATTCTTGTCAGAATATTCTAAATGTCACCAGATTATTATTTTTAAATGGCTTAGTGTTGTACTTTATAGATAAACAAAAGTTGGAACTGTTGCAGGCAATTAAGGGAACCTTTATTTTCTAACATTTCTGGCTGTGATAGTATGATATATTTGTGTACAGTGTGTGTGTGAGTGTGTGGGAATGTGAAAGTGTGTATATGTGTGTGTGTTTGTCTGTAGCGTAATCACCCATCAAAAGCAAAATAACACAGATATAAACAGAGTCCTGATTAAATGGTTTCTTGTTCTGAGTAAAAAGCTCACCTCCACCCACACTGAACCGGCAGAAATAACCTCTACAGTCAGAGAGAAGGTGAATCGCCTCAAGTACGAGGAGGAAAAAGCCTGTTTAGGCCAGCAGCACCCTGAGGCAGTAGGTATGTGGATATGGGCTTGAACTAAACAACACAAGTTACCCCTTCAGCTGGTTTCCATTGGCACGGATGTAAACTGTATACTGCATTTAATGTTCATCCCAATCTAGTATAGCGCTATGCACAGTCTCCTTGCGTTTTTCTGAACACATTGAAGGTTGATTCAAGCATCTACCTCAATTATTTAAAATGACCGTGGTCAGTGGTTGGGAGGATAATTTATTCATAAGTTCACAGAGGCTGGTTGAATCACAATAAGAGAAGGTGGATTTATTTTATAATGAGACTCCCACTCTTCAGCTCCTTTCATTACAACATGTTTTTACAGTAACAGAGAATATCCATCCCCTGTTGCTCTTGCACGGTTAGATATTAGCAATTTGCAATGTTCCATTTGCAATAAAACGCGATAATTTGCCTTTTTTGTTCTTCAGGTTTGACCTGCCTCATCAACTTCAGTCAGTTATTTCCCAGAATGACTTTAGGCAGCTGTTATGGAAAACCTCCTCACAAGAGAAACAACTGGATGAGTCTCTCATCTCCAGGTAAGGCAAGCCTCATTAATTGTGAAACTATTAGAGACATTATCACAATCGGCGAAGCTATCCTGAGATAATTATGTGATCTTGACTCATTTGGTGAAGGGTTGAGCCTTCTTCAATTTTGGAGTACAATGTTAAAATAAAATGAGACATCATTATAGCAAATCGAAATTGAAAGGAAATCATAGCACCAATATACTGAGTGGGCTGCATGACGCTGTGGGAGTGAGCACTCTTACCTCACAGAGGGAATATGCCACACTGAGTCCAGGACTGTGTGAAATCTGCATGTTCGTCTTGTGCGTGGACATTTCTTTGTGTACCGGTGGTATGTCTGACGTGCACCCCATAGTCTGCTATAATTGGCTTCACTCCCTCAACTCTCTAAATTGGATCAAGTTTTATAGAGGAGGGATGAGTGATGACATGCTGCATGAGCCACAAGGTAGCGTAGCAGTTAAAGCTCCCACATTATTCAAAACTCGCACTCTGATGGTTTTCTAACTGCAATATGTGTCCCTGCATCCTGTGTTTGAGGTCCCAGAAGCGAGGAAAGACTGCCATCCCCCTCACTTGCTGGCTCCACTTTTTAGCAAATGTGTGCTCATACAGGAGAATCAGAGGGGAAATAACCACTCCGTGTTGGTGGTGGTGGAGCTCTGCCTTACTGATATAGTGAATACATTCAGTATAATATGAAAAACTAAGTAACATATTCAGACACACAATATTTTCAAATCATCATCTTCAGGAGCTTTTCCTCCTGGGTCTGATTCTGGTTCAAACTGAGCGAAAGCGTTTCTACGAGTCGGAGCGATAAATTCACCATAAACATTAGCGCATTGTACCAGTGTTTTGGATGAACTGGTTTCCCGGTTAAATGGTGGCCTACTTACTTTAGTGTCCATCATTGCTGCTAGTAACAGCATATGATACTTTGCAACTTCATTGTAGGTGCTGTTAATCTGTAGCTCTCAGGACAGCTACAGATTTCTTTCTGTCGGGTTTTCAACTTCTGTTATAAGCAGCAACGACGGATGCTAAAGGGTCACCAGTTAACAGTGCGCCCACTTAAGCTGAAACACCTGAACGTTCTTCTTTGCGAGACGGGCCTGGAAACAGAAACAGCCTGTTCTCAGTAGAGCTCACTCGAGGGACTTTTAGACTGGAGGAACTGCAGGACCAAGGCTGGGAACCTCTGACACTCATGAAAATGTAC
The DNA here is from genome assembly GCF_963422515.1 of Blennius ocellaris. Taxonomy (NCBI): domain Eukaryota; kingdom Metazoa; phylum Chordata; class Actinopteri; order Blenniiformes; family Blenniidae; genus Blennius; species Blennius ocellaris. Next base: position 28,604,774 of record NC_137651.1, on the reverse strand, counting down.
AGAGACTGTATAATATGTGGCCTTTAACATTTGCATCTCAGCATGGTGTCTTTTCTGAGGTTTGCATGTTCTACCCTGTGCTACCAAAGAGAGGCATATGTACCAAGCGGAAACTCTAAATTGCCTACAGGTGTGTATGTGATTGTCTGTATTTGTTGGTTTGTACCTAATAAAAAACATGATGAAAAGACAGGTATACAGACAACCAGACAGAGAAACAGAAGTTAATGATGATGATCATACCGCTTTGATGCATGTATATTCAACTAATGCATCTATTTGTCAAACCCGTAATGTACTGCATAATCATGCCTGTAATCTGTAACAAAGGACTGCATATTACAATAATAATTATATTCATTTTTACTTGCAAAGAACAGTGTGATATTACCTTTATAAATCAAAGCTAGTTTGTAAAAGGTACATAAAGAGCATTGACACAAAAAAACAACAAACTAATTCAAGCGCTAAAAGAAGCCTATAATGAAAATTAAGCGAAACTAAGACCTCCAGCTCCATTTCCTCTGTGCTGATGAAAGGGATGAAGGGACGAAGTGTGCTTTGGCATTTTGTTTTAGAAATGCACTGAGTGGCCAGATGGGTGCAATAAAAGGTCAACATTTCACATTTCCCATACCACTGGGCAAGGCTTATTTTTCTGATTGATCTTGCTCTTTGGAGTAAACAATAAATGTGTCCAAGCCGGTGCTTACCCTCTCCCACTGCTGCACTTTTCACAGCCCACAGGACCACCTTACGCACTGTCAGCACTAGCTGTATGCACATTGTCCTCATTAAACACCTTTATGATAGTGATGAAGGAAACAAAATGCCACTTAAGGCGCAGCAGGGGACATAAATCAAAAGAGACCCCTCCAAAAAAACTATAGCGCATTACACAGATGGCAGGGCATCATTCATCACTCTATAGATCCGTGGCCTTCTGATGACTTTAAGTTGCCTGGCATTACTTTCTCTGTGTCTCACCTCGAGTGCAGTCGGCCTCATCACCTGTATATCCACTTCATCAGGTCTCCGAGCCAGGATATTGGGACAGCATGTCACAATGCATACATACAGACACCCAAATACTTTGAGTCTCCTTCAATGAATAGAAAGAGCAGCGGGGAATCGAGAGGAAGAACCATTGTCTATACACAACTTTATAAATTCATTGTGAAGGCACAGATCAAACGTGATGTAGCCTGCCTTACGTTTTGCTGGCCATCCATCACAGAGATGGAGACGCGCAGGATGATGTATGTCGTCTCCGCGTGCACACTGCTGACAAAAAGTGAGACAAGCTATTCTCATTTTTACCCCTCCTATTAAATATGAGCCCCAGCATTAGGTTGTGCACTGTGCAAAATGCACGAATGAAGGCATTCATTTATTTATTTTTTTTTCTCCCATTCACAATTAAAGAGCCATTTATCAGAGGTGGTGCACAGAGACTGGATAAAATCATTTTGATGTTTTGTAGCTGCAGCCGATAGGGGATCGCCAAAGAGCTCAACTGAGAGCAATATAAAGCTGCGATGCCTGTTTTTCTATTTCTCTCTTTCACACTCAGACAAAAGAAGCTCAGATCAGACGATATTCATTTAATATGATCAGATATCTTCACAGCAGGGGTGACAGCTGACAAGATTTGTCACCTAAACAGTAAATACCTTTTATTCCCCAGCCGAGTGTTAAAAGCTCTCATAGAAACAACCGCACACTCAAGTTTTATTTTTAATTAAATTAACACTGAATCAATTAATCACCCTGCATTTATGTGACCTAATCAATTACTTCAGTGATCATAGAGTGGATTTTTGTTTGATGATGCTCCTCTGTGCGGGTCAATGAGACCAGTATATAGTGGATTAATTACAGGCCCAGACTGATCTAGCTTTTTCATGCTTGACATTTCACAGAAGCAACACTTCAGCTTCCCTCTCGTCTTCCTCCAGAGCCGCAGCCCCTCTCTGTCCCCTTCTCCTCTTTCTCCCCACAACAATGCAGAGTTCCTAATAACACAAAGATTATGTTAATCAGCGCTTTTGTTCAGCATTACAATATCTCAAATTGCCTACTGTATTCCCATGCATTGTGTTATTGTAATCACATAGGTTAGTAATTAACTTATGGAGTAAATGGACGGTGGAGTTTCTCGGTGGGAAATCCTCTTAGTCATTTAAATTGTGCGTAATGCATGAACTGTTGTTAAAAGGGCTTTAAATTGTACATTCTTGTAAAGCCCGTGACACATTAATGAAAAGGCAATGTTCACAGCTGTGCATTGACATGCATATAAACCAAACAAACAAACAAAACAAAATACATGATGAAAAATGTAGCTATTTTATGTGCTCCTGATTTTACAAGGACGTTGATTCTGTACATGCAATTAATTCCCTCGGTTCAGTCACACTTCAGTTTTATGCAGCAATTATTTTGGAGGCAATAACAAGTAAAGTCCACAGTTTTATAGCTACGAAAGCGTGATTGAAAGAGGAGTGTGAGACGTCCTTATGTCTGCAGACTCACCTCTCTGTGCACAAAAAAAGAGAGAGAGAGAGAGAGAGCCTCCTTTGGTGATGAAAAGAGGAAGAGAGCGAGAGGCCGTGTCTATGTGACCCGTTCACAACACTACTTATTGATTGATTGCCCGTACCAGGGCTGACCCCCTTTCAAGGACAAGTGGCTTCACATGCCCATCCAGCGCCTACACAAACACGAATGCACAAACACAAGTCCCTCCAGGTTTTGCTTTGAACGCATCTCCAAAGTACGCCGGGCTCCTCTTTGTGTTTGATGACAAATTCAGTGCAGGAGCAGCAGCAAACACTGAGCTTCACTCTCTACCGAATGTTTCTTTACTGACAAAGTCAGAGTCTACTGCTGCAGGACACGTGTGCTAATGTTTGCTTGAAAGTAAATGTCCAAATTAGCCAGAACAGTGAGAAGCAACATTCATACAACATTTAGCGGGGCTTGGATTTATTGTCTGGGCTTGAGTCCAATGAACAGAAATCCTAAGGCTACAGCTTACAATGATAACTACTTTGTGATTTAACGATTGAGCCCTGACCTTGGTCGCAAAGTTCTAAAGTCTGAAGATTTTTCCCAAATAAAGTTCTATAGGGTTTTGCTTGTTTTATGCTTCTTCACCAAAGGCATTAAACATCATTAAAAAAAATCTGTACCTCAGCCACCAAGTTGTTCTGTCTTAAATCTTGATGACTGTGCTCCTCCGTTCACAAAGAACACGACTTAAGTACATAAAAACTGTGCAAAGCAATGATTCCCAAGACAAACTTAATTGAACCCGCGGTATACTTTATTGGACCCACAGCTTTCCAAGCTCTGCAGAAATGCTGACCTACTGACAATAGTTAACATTTTCATTCTGACGAGAAAATCAACACAGCATGTTTTTCATTGTACACTGACATTTGACATGACTCTTTGTATTATTGAGCAGCTGGAAGATTTCATGTACATGCAGTAATGGACTTCGTCTCTTTAATGGAGATACTTTGAGTTCTATTTTACGTTCCCACGGCTTCCGTCTCTTTTGACCTTTTTCTATTTAACATAACTTTCCTTTGTATTATTTTTTATTGTTGTTTTGCTTATATAAACATCTCCATCAGTCTGTGTGGCCAAGCCTGCACATATCACAAAGCAATCCTCGATATCGTAACGTCTACTTAACCCACGTCCGCAAACACTCCTTGGGGCATGCTGGGATTGTGCACGAATGCGACGAGGGTGCAACGGCCGTATGGGTGAATGAAGCGATGGGTGGAGTTATGGGGTTATGGGTGAAGACTGCAGGCAGGCGGTGGCAGGGGATAGGGGGACATCGCAGGGACAGACTGCCAGCAAGCTGTTAAGCTCTGCTGGCCCGCCGTGTGTTATTTATTGCAGCGCTGGTTAAGATCTCAGCGTGGCGTCTGCAAAGTGGGTCAACATATTATCTACCTCCCTTCATTTGCGTTTTCCCTTCTTCAAGTTCCTCATCGTGCAAGCCTTTCACTCACGCCCACTGACTGTTTCACAATCCATCCTTCTTTTGTTGCTTCTTTTGCGTCTTATAACTGTGGAGATGTAACTTAGATCTTTTTCGCATCATGCTAATTCAATTCATTTTATTACTTCTTCAATCTCCACCCTGCCGATTATGCCTTGATTTTGCCCTCATCAATGGTGCATCTCTGTGGTTTCCCCACATAGTCTGGTTGAGAAAGTGACGGAAAGAGAATAGGAAACGGGCGGAAATAGCCAGTAAACAGCAGGAGTAGATTACTGCAACCCAGACACCCAATGAGCTTCATTAGCAGTCCTCTACTGTGATTCAGGAATCACATTAAAAATAATAAATGCACACTGCTCACTAGAGAGTACACACTTCCATGCACAGCCTCATACTAATATGCTCAAATACAAACACAGTCTTGAGCTTTAAGGCCTTTCAACAAACACACAAGTTCATGGACTTTCTGCAATTAAAACCCACCAGGCTAAGAATATGCCCTGACATGTAATTCTTTTCACTCTGATTTTTTTTTTCCATTTCAGAATGCATGATCATCAGGCCACAAGGCAGCGAGGATGCAACCCGCTGAGTCATCAAGGTTTCTCTTGAATCATCATTGGGTTTGGATTTGGACCCTCAAGGCTTGAGAGCTGCCAGGTTCCCACCACTCTTAAGAGCTGATCTGATGATTTGCAATCCCCTTTCCGACTGGCCTAAAGCCTTAATCAGAATCTCAATCCCAGAAGCCCCTGGGGCATGGGCGGGGCAGCTGCTTATTCCCACAGCCAGGTTGCTAGGGTACAAGACCACGATCTAATAAAAGTGAGCACCTGTGCTTGAATTGCACCTGCTACTCTAAGAAAGGAATTATCAAAAATCTATGCCAGTTCCCCTCTTCTAATCTCGCTTTCCTTTTCAAACTCAATTGACGAGAACAGTTTTGGAGTTATTCAAATAGTTTGCAAAAAACATGCTTCTTCCTTCCTCCTCCAAAAACAAAAAAATAGCCCTATCAGTCCCTGTGCTACTAAACAAGCTGCATTTAAACTGTTTCTCTAAACCTTTCATGTTTCTGGACTCATTTGAAAAAAAAAAAAAGAAAAAAAGAAAAGAGAGAAATATTGAATCTAGGCCATGCAAAGTCTCAATGCTTCATATTCTGCAAACATGTGCGCTCTCTCTCACACTCAGCAGTGAGAATGAATTGAAGAATATGAAGACGCTCAAGCAGCTTGTGCGGCGATTAGTCCTTCAGATGCTTTTTTGTATCCCTCAGTACCTTCATATTCATATTGTTGGTTCAGCTTTTCAATGCCATCATCTTCATAGCTTTCTCTCTCATGGCACAAGAGAACATGTGCTGGTCATGCAGACAGAACAGCTTTGGAAGGAGTCCAATTAAAGGGAACTGTGCAAGCCTATGAAGAACCTCTGCACACAAGACAAAGTAGTATGTTTGTAATCTAGCCTAGTGTCTCCTCGCGGGTTCGTGCTCATCAATCCAAGCTACAGCGGGTGGCAAAGGGGCAGTGGGGAGAAAGACCGGGGTCACTTCATCATCACCCTGCACCAGCATGCTGCTATGTCTCTCGCCCCTATTGCCTCATTCACAGTGTGCTATAAATGTCAGCGGTACCAACACCACTCTATGGTCCAAAACCCACATACTGAGAATGAACTGTTTGGGATTTGATGCATGTTTCTGTCCTTCTCTTTCTGCTCTTATGTTACCCCACATAGTGCAAGACCGTACTTTGCCATGATGGCGTTTCCGGTGACAAGAATTACAGCTTCATGGGAGCAGAAAACAAATGACTTAACTCTTTAACACACCCCATTGTTTAAAAACAATATGACTTTTTTTTTTTGCCAAAAAACATCTATTTGTCATGTACTCTTGACACAAAATAGAATTCTTCTGCTTTGTTGTGGCTCAAAATAAGCAACTGCTGCAGTATATGATTTGATTTTTGGCATAAATGTGTGCAATTTACATTGAAACAAGCTGGTCTCGATTGCCCTGTCCAACCTATATACCCGCAAGATTATAAAACAGCAAATGATTGCAATAGCAATAGAAGACTGTTTCCAGTAGTAGGAGCCACTTGCCATGTGATACATGTCCCATTGGTCCACTGCTCATCTTCCCTACTCCTCTCATGGCTGACATTTACTTACGGCATGCCTGTGTCCCTCACTAATATCTTGATAAGAAATTTCTTGTCCATCTGTCATTTTCTTTCATCCCCTTCATTGTCCTCAAGGGCAATTGGTATTTATATCCTTGTGGTTGCTTTTCCCCCCCATTGTGCCGCAGAGCAGCCTGCGTCCACACAGATAATACACTATTGTTCCTTGTCGCCTTCACTTTTTGTTACATTTTAACAATCTTTATCAAAACAGGACGAATAATTTTTTTTTCTTCCTGAATTGAAAACAGTCTTGTGAGGCATTCTTGTATTTGCTGAATCAATTTAGTTTATTCTTTTCCACCTCTGGACTATGGGAGTGAGTGTCCTGGATGTTTCAGTAGTCTGTCTGTTCGAACGAGACCGAACTGAGTGATCGGTTTGTTTTCTACAGAGGTATTCTACACGGTTTGATGATGACCCAACAATTTCAATGGGAATTACATAAGAAAGCAGCCATTTAGAATGTCAAGGTACATTACTTTACTCCACACAAACCAGTGAAGGATATATTCACAGTTGTAAGGCTTGAACTCTTTGAAACAAATACAAATTTAGGTAAACATAACACATCGAGTGCACTGTGTTAGATCTTGTGCATTTGCTGTGTGCAATGGAGTAATTCTGATGGTAACTTTAATTGTTTTATACATTGTGAACTCTGAAGTGACGCTTTCTCATCAAAAAAAAGCTTTCTCTGTGCTATGAAGTCACATCTTTTGGCCAGTGTCATTGTAAAGTGACTTTTCTATTGACTACTTTGTCCTGCGCTGTAAAACAGCCTCAGCTGAGCAACAGAAAGCTACAATAGGGCCGCTGACCTCAGTTATTTGTCCTGACCTTGTAAAACATTACAGGATCATTTTGCCAAGTTGCTTTATGTCTTTGTTTGGTTTTAGGTCAGGCACAAAAAACATTCGTTTAAATAAACAAACAAAAACTTTTGGCATCAGTGGGAAAATGTGATGGAATACCTTCATGACCAGTGTTATGTTAAGAAATTGGGGTTGGGTGCATTATTATTAGGTGTGGTTAAATGAGGTGCTGGAAGGTAGCTTGAAACAGGAAATAAGTTGTGGTCTTCCAGTCTTCCAATGTTATGTCCACCGAATTCCTCAGTTGATTAACTCCCATTGATTTCAGCCTCATGTTCATTCATGATGCCTGCTTGCGCGCGCGCGTGTGTGTGTGTGTGTGTACAATCAGTCTATCTTGCTGATGTAAAATGTATACATACTTAAGCAAAGGTGACGCTGAAGGCTCATTGACCTCCTGTCAGAATGTTAAGTGTGGCAATGTGTTTTACGCAAACTCTGCCAGAAGCCTTTGGCAGTCTTTGCTAAATGTGACAGGTAGTGAAGGAGAAACACTAATGATCAGGGCGGCGCTTTATTCGACAATCGACTGCGTCTTCGATGGGGCGCATTTTAAATACATGGCATTCCAGCAGTTGCAGAGGAGTAAAACAAAACCAAAAAAAAACCTTTTCAAGTCATTTGAGTCATGACGTCAGGGCAATGTTGTATCATGGACAGTTTATTATAATCAAGGCTGATTGAGGATTGTGATGGTTCAGTCAATGTTGGGAAAAAAAATGTGCACAACAGAAATATGTGTTTTAAAGCCTAAACCAGCTCTGGCCTGAATGTGTCAGGTTCAAACGTCACTTTGTGTATTGAATGAGGAAAAGAGCATAAGCACAGCGGCAGAGAAGCTTTATGGGGGCGCCATCAGCCTTAATGGAGTCTGAGAGGCAGATATGTACACCATGTCGTCTCAGATTGTTATAACACTTTTCTGTCTCTATCTGCCTCGTTTTCTCCTCAACACTTCACTTGCCTTAACGCACATTTCAGAGCTATTAGAAAATGTCAGCTGGAACACACAGAAAAGCGCTCGGGCAAATAAATATTGACTTGACACTCTTGCAGCATGCCTTGCTACTATTATCCTCGCTGTCAAATTTATAGTTATTCTCTTCTTATATTAAAAGTAGAATCATGTTTCCTCCTTAGTGCAAATACAGTCTTGTTTCATATCTCTTCACATCACCACAAATATGAATAAATATGTCCATTTCCCTGCTATATGTTGCATGTTCTTGCATTACTTTTCATTGTTCAACAGCTTGCATCGCAATGTATATTTGTATATCAAAAAATGGCTCTGTTGTCTTCTAGAAAGTGCAAATATTATGTATTTTCTCTCATTTTCTTTCTTCTGGAGCAGATCTTCTCACACACATATGCACATGCATGTACATGTCTCTACAGATACCGAGACAACAATGTGTTTACATATCTTCAGAGTTTCTCTCCTAATGATGCTAGAAAGGCACAGTTTTAATAGGCCGAGCTTCCATTTTGTGTAGCATTTTTCTCATCTCATTAGTATGTTCCCTCCTCTTCCCAAGTGAGAGAAAGAAACTGGATTGCCCTTGATGAGGTCTGCTGTCATAAATGAACAGCAAACATGCATGTCTGGGTTTCCAAACGCAGTTATGATATCAACTGTACAGGCGAGAAAGACGGAAAAAACAAGAATCAGCTCATCTTGACATGATTGCAGCAATTAAACAGTAAATTGTTGGTTCCCTAGAACAGCATGAGAAGCAGCTGCATGCAGATCAAGTGTGGTTCGCTCTCACAAATACAAATGTCACTGAGCGCTCCACAAATACAGGTGAAAGATGCACTCTGTTTATGTACCAGGTGGAAAACCTGTAGAAACATATCATGATTGTTTGGAAACTTTATGCAAATTGAAGCTGACAATGAAAAACCTTGAAACGAACAGAACGAGTGAGGAATTTTCTGCATCTTCACCATTGTTCACTGCCAGTAAATTGGCCTTGCTTGGATCAGACGAGTCTAGCTTTTGTATGATTGCAGTCGGTATGCTTCTTTGTTAAAGAAAGGAAGATCTTTGCTAAAGAAAATACTTTAGTGGCCAACAAGAACATGGCTGCTGCAGACAGCACTCTCTTTGACGCATGCAAACCGAAAGTTAACGTGAATATCTTACTGGGCTAGTGCCATTCTTTCAAAAAAAAAAAAAGTATTGGACAAGTATTTCATTTAAGCTCTGAAGCTTGGCATGGCTTTCTTCCTCGAGTAGAGAGGCCAAGTTCAGAGACGCAAAGAGATGAGAGGCTGGGAGCACACTGGGCCACACCAAAGAGCTTCTAAACAAAAACGGCTGATTAAACAATTGAATATTACCTTTTGGATATGTTCACACCACCAAATTATGTGAATACATCAAACAGAGAAAGACTCCAAGTGTGAAAGTTATTATCCAATATTAAAAATATAACTAGTCAATATGTGGGGTGGTTGACTGGTGGTTTCTTTCATCATTGCAAAAAAGTCTCAGGTAAGAGCCCAGGTCAGGCCTTCTTCTGCGATGTTTGCATTCTCTTCCTCCTGGAGTTTTATTATGGGTGGTTTTCTCCCATAGTTCATCACCAAGTTTTGGGGAATTGCTTGTGAATGTTAGAGTGTAAGTGATTGACTGTCTCTATTTGCCAGATGAAGGACAAACGGATTGACAAACATGTAAAAATTAAGCTGAAGTATCAATGCTAAGATAATAAGATAATGATTGTGCCCCAACAAAATACTGAAATGATTCAAGTAGTTCATAGAAAGTTATTCTACTGTATGTAGCTGAAAACCTTCTGAGTGTGAAAGTGAAATGTTTCTCGTCTGTTGTTGCAGCTACGTTTGGTAAAAGCAGGCCAGTTAATCATAGGATACTCCAAACAAATAGCCGCCGCAGGTCAGACCGATTTCCTGTTTTCATGCAGTGTCACACCTAGTCAGGTAAAATTACCACAATTGTGGAATACAAAAAGAGGATCATGATGATTATAGCATTGACTGCGAGAAGCTCACCATTTAAATAGATACCCCCCTTTAAATAACACCTCTCAAGTCGCTGTGCACGTATATGTTGGTCCTATTGTATTCTATTATACTTTTGAGTGTGTATAATGCCACTTCATATCAAAGTATGGCTGCAATGCAGAGGCATGTAAAGCATCTCATGCACCGTCTAACCTTCAGCACATATGAATGCGGGCTTCTCAATATCATTTAATCTGTACTAAACACATGACCGGATGCTAATGAGGAGCCGGCACACTCGAGGTCTGCTTGGGAGGATTAAAAGTAAGATATATGTCTGTCAGTATTCATGAAGGGGATGCATCACCCCTTGGGAGGGCTGCGTAGGGAGCAGTGAAGGCGGAGCCAGGCCATGGCTGACAGATGTGCTGTGCAGCAGGAACACAGGTGTGGGTGTGTTTAATGAGCAAAGGGAAGCCATGTGGACTAAACTCTCTCATCTGTTGCCATCACACCTATGATGAGTCCATTTTGGGGTCAGTTCCGCTCCGTTTACCCTCCTCCAGGACAAACTAGGTTTCAAACCAAGCCATATGGAGCGTAATGCGAGAGAGTGGAGCGTCTGGGCTTTGCTTAGTTGAAAAGCACCCCCCCCCCCCCCCCCCTCCCCATTCCCCCCATTCCCAACACCGTTGGGGGGTGCTAAAGCTGCTATTCCTTTAGAGGAGTGCAGATAGAGGATCTACTTCTTTTCAAGAGGACAGGGCTTGTATGCGCTCTATCAGAATAAACATATGGCACAGCGGGAGATCATGCTTAAATTAAAACCAACAATATTATCCTGCAGGCAAACTGCAATCCGAAGTGCGATTCCTGAGCCGAACATTTGAAACTCACAGCCAGTTCAATAGCTGTCTGAGGATTACCTGACTTCTTACTATCACAAGTTATAATAAGATTTGCTCCACACCACTGTCATCCTTACACGACTGGGCTCTGGCAATTCCAGATTAACAGTCATGTGGCACTCAGATACTCCAGTACTCCATGGGCTATATGAACAATATCGCATGCCAAGGATGGTAGACAAGGGGAAGAGTGCTCGAGTGCAGCTGCTGGGTTGTCTGGTGTGTGCACATAGTTCTGTGCCAGCTTCTCATAAGAGCCAGAGTGTAATAATTACATGATCCAAGCAAGTAATGGGAAATATATGTCACACAAAGTGAGGTCTGAAAATTGCAATCAAACCAAATATCCTATTTGATCCAGAGGAGGTGTTTGTTGTGCCTGCGGCTGCTGCAAAGCCAACAACACATGGGTACAAGGGCTGACCTGGAGCTATCATTACATCCATTGTTCTGTTCTGCTGTTTTCCTTCGTTTTGATTTATCACACAAACATGTCAGCTGTGAGATTCTGATGTTACTTCTTGTTACCCTTCTGGTCAAAAAGCGAACGTTGTGATTTCAGAGCAGGAAAACGTGTATTTGGTTTAAATATTTTCCAAATCTCTCTTGTTGGTGCAGATGGGTTATACAGCAAATAGACTCAGCCGGTTCACATACACATGCGGGAGCTCACACTTGGGAACGGACAGATGAAAGGTTTCAGCACCCCCGCTTTTGACAACAGCAGCTCCAGATACAGGCTTTGATGGTTGCACCCTGTTTTCTGCACCTGCCCCATCCTCCTAACCTCCTGGCATTCCCGTGGAGGAGATAATCACCATCTCTCTCCGTCCCTGAAACGTCACCATCGCCTCAGTTATTTGCCACTTTTTTATGGTCTGTATCAAATTCCTTCTATTCTCCACAATTGACTTCCTCATGTCAGGCATCAGTTCATTACCTTCCACAATTACAGATATCTGAGATTATTAAACTTCAGATGGACTGGGCATTGATTACAATGATGTGTGAAATTGGAGAACGACTGGCTCCTGGTTATCACAGTCATTTATCAACCTCATGTTGTGGGCCTATGCATCAACATTATGGACTGTGGACTAAATATTGTTTACTATAAATTAATTTATCCATTAGTCTATTTCAAGTCTATGAGAAATCACGAGCAGCAGTTAAAGCACAGTGCAGTTTATTTTCTGTCCAAGAAGGGAAGACTGTGTTACATTCGACTTTGGGAAACACAACCTTATTTCTTTGCAATGACCGCTTTAAGTAAGCTGTACATCTTTGAATGTGAGCTGAAACTCTCTCCAAGTCCATTCTCAGAGATTAAATTAAGTTAGTCTGCCTATAAAGTGGCAACACCGTGTGGAGGTCTGGGTCTGCCCTTGATGCAAAAATGAGCTCTCGATGAGAGGAAATACTGCAGGTCACTTTGTTCAAAGAAATAAAAGCTGCTCCGCGCTTTGCATTCCTCTCTGTTTTTGACCTCTGAGCAGTGCCGGAGCATTCACTACAGATGGCCTGCATGCGCCTCGCTGCTCATTGCTCACCCAGGTACCATCGCTGTCACCTTGTTACCTCCAACTCACACACACCAGTCACATAGCCAAGTGACAGGGCTAAAAGCTGGCTTGTGACCAACAGCCCAGAGCACAGCTCAGTGCAGCTGGGGAAACTCCTACACTGGAGTTCTGGCGAATCCTCTCATGACTGCCTCAATGTAAAGAGGAAGCTTTGAATGAATTAAACAAACAGTGCGCATTTGTCTTCACTCAATTAAACAAACAATCAGCAAATATGTCTATGCTTCAGTGGGATGACATTGCTCCTTATATACTATAGGCACGCGTTTTTATAGCTCCCACACCCAGTGGATCACAATATGCTGCACTTTTATGAGGTTTTTTTAAATGCTTAACTAGTAACTGCATCGTAATCCCAAGAACCTTCTGCAATATATGTCACATCAACCTGCACAGTGATTACAGAGTGACATCAGTTTGAAGTGTTGCGAGCATCATGAAATGCACTATGGAATGCTGGTTAAACACTTAACAAAAGAATCAATGCTTTGTTTGTTTCCATTTAACGCAACTTGCTACAGAATATTGAACTTTAGGTTTGTGATTATTATGGTGATTACAATCAGTCGAGAATATTCCGTCTCAATAAGACCTGAACTGAATTCATATAAGACCAGTGGTTTGTTATAATACCCTGTGTGTGATTAGGTGTCAGACGCTGCATGCTCTGCAATAATTTACTTTATCATTGCAAACAATATACATAAACTTGCCAGCTAAACATTGCGTTACTTCACAAAAGCTGTTTATTCTTGTTTATGATCCGAGCCAATACAAAACACAACACCTCATCCTTACAGCCTGTCAAACGCAATGCAACAACGTCCCCAAAATAAACAGTCGAACAAATGGACACACACATGCATACCAATCCTGCCTCCTGCAGCATTTTCATCTCAGCACAGTGAGACAGAAAAAAAGAAACAAGACAAAAGAGTGAGACACATCGCTGGAAGACGTTTCTCCTCACAATAACAACCATAGAGGAGTGCTAGTCGCACAGAGCCTCAAGCACAGATCATGAGAAAATATCATTCTAAATATGCATAAGCAGTTACCAGAAAGAAAGAAAAAGAAGCCTCTGTGAACAATTCTACTTGAATGTTGAGGAAAGACAGTTGTATTTAATATTTAATGGAAGTATAGTGCATTGCTCTCTAGTTTTCTGTTTGTTTTATAATATATATGTTCTGTATGATGAGAAGAGGACCACTGTGTTGAACTTTTATTGGTCTGTTTGCTTCAGGGTTGTCTCACATCTCACGATGTTGAAAATACACAATAACTCAGTGAGGCTGTACCTGTGGATTGCACTAAAAACAATACCTACAAGCTTCTGATTTAGCTTTAAATCACGACTTTCATTGCCTACACAGTTTTCAGGATCGGTGAGCACCCTGTAAACCTCTACCAATTAAAATTTTTGAAACAAGCAACTCAGCCTGTGATACTTGTGACTCACAATGATGAATCCACAGAAAACCGTCAGCTACTGTGAAGCGCTCAAATCCTTCACATACTATTTCATTGTGTTTGAGCTCATTGTTTTGGTTTCACACAGCCATCTCTACCATATTGTTCACTATCATCAACCTTGCTTCCAGCACCAGCCAGCAAAAACCCACTCCACTTTAACAAGTCGCCAAATGGAATTAGACAAAGTAAAAAGCTGAAGATTAGAGTGAAAACATGAGCGGCTGAGTTGAGGAAACCTTCACCTACTTCATTCAACATTCAAATTGAACATTAAAATCCATTTAGGCCATATTGACCTTCCTTAAAATTGTATTTGTCGCTCCACAGCCGGAGTAAATGGTTCTTCTGCACATGCTCAGTCGATGGACAATAACAGTGTTTTCCTCCATCGTGTCATGGCTCCCAGTCCATATTCTCCTGAGACTTGGTGGTTTTATAGTTGACAGTCACCATAATAACAATCCAACTTTATTGTCCGTCCATATGGATGTCTGTCTACTCTCCATCGCTATGGTTTATAAAGTATTTTTTCTCTGCACACAGAAGCAAGCAACTGCATCCACTGGCGGCTTCATAGGAGAAATGCATTTCTGCCATTTCTGTGCAAACAGACATCGTTTTCAAAACATTGCTGCATGAAGGCAGAACATTTCTGAAACAAAAAAGCAAAATCCATGCGTTTTCACTTGAAACGTGCAAACAAGATCCAAAACAAGCCACTCTGATTAGCCAATGTCGTTTGTGGGTCTTCAAAAGTAACATGGCACTGAGCATTTTGAAAGATGAAAATGTATGTCAGAAATGAAAATGTACCTTTCTTGTTTTTATTATTCTTGTTTAAAACACTTGATTTATTCCTTATAAAAATAAAGAATTATTGAGAACAGTTAATAAAAATTACGAGTTGCTCACTTTTTTCTTTCTTCGGCAGTCTGAATAATTTCCACGGTTTCCTTTACCTCCTATGTAAATCCAAATTCTCCTCGAGCTACACCATCTCTGCGGCTCACGCCATGAAGCATGCACGGAATTAACCAATGACAGGTCAAATAAGCAATCACAAGCCAGTGCATGTAAGAATTGTAATGCAATCACGGTAGCATTGTGTCACGGTTGTCCAGGGTTTTTGCTGTGTAACCCACCACAAAAAGAGAGCAAGAGGGAGAACACATTTCCACCTGGCAAGATGGTTATTAAGACTGGTTGATTTCACACCGGAACTGCTTCTCACCTGCATCTGGTGGGTATGTTCCAACACACCCTGGTGCTTCGTCATAAGGGAATTGGTTTCCAATGTCTTCACAAGTTCATGACATCAGTTTAGTTCTAATCCCCACAAATAAAACAATGAAACCCCCGAAATAATGAAATAACAGCAGATACAAACATGTAAGTGGCAATTTCTCCACAGCTGGATGCCTGTACAAAACAAACAGAGACTTCAAGATGCAAGGCTGCGTTTAATTAGCGGTGCATGACTGCATCAACTATATACAACTGTCTCCATCATCAAAGTCATGCATCGCACATGGTATTGTTTTTGTATGAAGTGAAACAATGAAAACAACAACGGAACACAGATAGAATTCTACTTCTGTTTGTCAAGTGATCCTCAAGCAGGATTTTGTGTTTGCGTCCCACCCACATCCAGCATTTCCTTCAAAACATTTCCTCCTCTGACGTTCTCTCCCATCAGTGAAGCAAGCGACGGAGAATCTTTTACAAGGTCAATTACTAGTACAAGACGGGAGTAATGGTGTTATTATCATTAGCGTTATTAATAGTGCCCTCCTCTCTGACATTGGCTTGTGTACAGGCCATGTGCTCAGGTGGTTAACATGTGAGGGGAGGCGTGTGTCTCTCTGCACCCTCTGATGTTTGGCTTGGTGTCTGTTGGCCTGTGTACGCGTTCATGTCTCCACACAGAGTCTACTGGGTGAGGCTCATTGTCTTTGAAGGCGTCAGGAAGAGATGAAAGGCTCGCTCTCACTGATGCTCCCCCTCCCTGTTACCCCTCTCTACCGTTCTCTTCCATACGATCCAACGACGTGCCAAGCCCTCTCGCCCTCCACCCCCCACCCTCTCTCTTTCGCACATATTGTCATATTGACATGCATAGGCCACAACACTCTCTTCTTTAAAAGGAAATGGATTCTGCTGAAGTGAGTCCCGAAGCACTTTTGCCATGTTGAAGGTCCCAGGGGGCATGTGAATGGATGGATTGTTATTCAGGGAAGGCATGAAGAGAAGAAGCCTTCTTTTACACACACATAAATAGAGAGTTAATCTTTTACCTCCACTTTCAGCTTCCCGCATCCTTGAACAACCCAGCAATCGCTGAACCGTACCTTCAAAGAGATGCTCACTATTTGCTGTTTTCTGCATGCAAAGGTGAGGAAAAGGTTACCCAAGAAAAGGCATTAATAAATAAACAAAACAAAAAAACATGCCATTAGTGCAGTCCTTTGTACCATGCGGTTCTTCCTTAAACCCCTGGTTTAATGCTGTGGTACAATGATATAACAATTCAAGGATGAGCTAGAGAAGCGTGTGAATGTGGGAAGAGCCAAATGTGCAGAACGTTTCAGAGGTGGCACACTGGCAAATAAAGTCATTTCACAAGCACAAAAGTGAATTCAACCTTGTAGGTCAAACTGAGGTAAAGAGCTGCGTAGCCGAGGCAGCACAATGGAAAGGCATAGGAAAATAACAAGAAATCTTGGTGAGTGTGAGCGAGCTGCCATTCAAATAGCACAGAGACATCCAAAACCTTTGATTACTGTGAATGTGAAGTGCAACAGCTTACATCCGGTACATCGGAACTGCTTTTCCAACAGGTAACAAAACAGGCAAGGTTTTCTAATTTATGTGATTTGCAAGAGGTAGAAATTTACTTGGCTGTCCGTGTGAACAAACCTTTAGACATGCACAGTTGAGTTACCGGACCGCTTAATTTGCCGCTACCCAAAATTTAGGTCAATACAGCGAGGTCTGCCGACAGCTCTTCTCTGCCTGCTCTCCCTACTACAAATGAAACAGTCTCAGCTGTTCAATTACTCCAGCAGCAAAGAGGCAATGACACCGGGGTGAAAGAGTAAAGGAACCAAGACGGGCTCTGAATCCCTTCCCAACTCCAAACTCGCTGTCCTATAGTATTCCGCAGCAGCAGCGTGAATGTCAAAGAGGGGAAGAGATTAGTACAGTGTCAACCCTGACGGAGGTTAATGCAGGAGCAGGCCAGCTATTTGCAACCCAAAAGGAGATTAATTACTGTCAGACCGTGCGTGTGCTGATTTGAGAAGTGACTATTTCATTCACTTTGATGTTTTTTGGGGGGTTTTTTTTACCCCACTTTTCCGCAGTGTGTGTTTGTTTGGTGAATTTAAATCCAGCCTCAGTAATGATCAGGTCCCTCCTCAGCGCTATTCTCTCTCCTGCCCTGAATCAGCATCTTGTGCACCATTAGAAAGGGCAGGCCACTTTATTTTCCTATTTTATTTGTTTGCTTTTTTTAAGGACACGGGGAAGATTGATGGGAAGTTCAAGCCAAAACCCACCCATTGCTACGCTTTCTGCATTCTTTTCTCTTTACTTTTATATGAAACTTGATCCCAAACAATCTCCTTTTTTTGTTTACTTCTCGAGAAGCACAAAATAACCATGTAGCCAATCTAACGTCAAGTCAGTGATCAATTACTCTGATGCAGGGATTCATTTGCTTGGTCCAGACAACCTGGCTTTTCAAAACTTCTATTTATTTATCATATTTGAAAGTTTCTTCTGTTTGCATCTTCTTGCCACAGTACCTTCTCCTCATGTTACCTGTTGTTTACTTGTCTTGAGTTCTTTTGTCTCCAGTTTCCTCTTTTATGTTGTTTCGTTTGTCTGTTAACAAGAGAACTCAATAACTTGTTGATAACAGATCTCACGCAAAGGAATAAGTGATTTGATTTCGGGAGAGATTTTTGGGTAAAAGATCTGGAAAAAAAAGATTTAACAAAAGAAAAAAGATATAATATGGAAATTTTGAATTTAGCTTTTATCAAATTTAATAGTCTGATGGGCCAAGCACCAAGGGAGAAGAGACTGAATTATGAGTAAGTTGCAGAGCATATTCTAGATCTTAAATGCATAAAAAAAGTATCAAGACCTATAGTATGTAGATTTTCTTTCCCCGGGATCTTATTTTCTTATATTATGTAGATGTTTTGGTATGGTCATTCAGCCTTTTATCTTCGTGTTTTCAGTCAATTTCTACTCTTTTACATATTACATTTTGTGTATGTGGCCTGTCTGTTACCACCTCGTTGTTTCAGTGTGTCTCATTGTTACGCTCTTACTCAGTCTGTGTCTGCATCATTGCTTGGACCGACAACGCATGTACCATTCTAGGCATTTTGAAATGCCGCGACCAGTATAGCAAGACATTTAGCAACGCAAGGCTAAAAAATACTGGATGATTTGCATATATGAATTTCTTGCATTTCTTAATTTCTCATCCGTTTTCACAGCAAGCATGCTCATTCGTCTCAAAGCCATTAAAGCGATTCAAAAGCCACCATGACACCATAACAGCTGAAGGAATGCTGAGGGAAGAGCATCGGGGAAGAGTGGAATTGCATAGCTTCCGGCTAAATCAGAAAAAAAAAGAGGAGAGCTAATATCAATTTATAAAATTATTCTTGCACACTAATACGGGCCACTCAAGATTTTTTAATTAGGACTCAAATGTAAAAGATCCAGGAGCATATCGAACGGTCCATTTTACATGGATACAAATTGATATACATACATTTTGCCTGTAAAACAGAAATTGGACTGCCTGAATATGAGCTTATGTGGAGCGGTAATGTACATAAATTATATATAAATTAGGTGAGGTTGAAATAACATGCCTGATATTGATCACAAATGACTCTGGGGCTGTTCTTTTAAATTTGATTATTACAAATTTTAAATGAATGATTTCTGGTACATTCGAATAACACTTTTCAGTTTTTCAAAACCAGATAATATTAAAACGTTATATCTTTTTTGTTTGATTGAACAACAACAACAACAACAAAAACAGGTTGAAAGAAGCCAACAGACTCCATTTCTTCATAAGACTATCTTTGTCCCGTATACAGTTATACCAACAAAATTGTTATGATGATTTATTATATATATTATATGATACCAACTGGCACTGTATCATATATTGCAGGCCTGTGTTCAGCATACTATCTGCTGCTAGTATAGTGCCGTAGGTTCAAAAACAGCATCTGAATTTCTTCACAACAAAGGCTTGTCTTAACAATCTTGAATAAATCTGTTATATTTATTATATGACATCGCATGTAAAACACGCTCAAAGCAGAAGAGCCTCCATATGGATCCAAGGCACAAAAGCCCTTCAAGGTCATTTAAAAGACAAGGATTTAAAGCACAAATGAAGAGGAAAGTACGAATATATTATCAAGTCACTGCAATAACAAATCCTAACCACATAATATGAGCAGCAGCTATTATCAAGGGAAATTGAGTGCAGGGGTGAACTGCAGCTCACAGCAACCACAAGGTGCAACACGTGTCTGTATTACAGCACCTGTAGCGGCGCAAAGATTGTGGTAGTAACGCAATTTGTACCCTGTCGCATACTAACTCTCACTGTCTTGTTTTATTCACCACGGGACCTTTTCAACTGATTCAACTGCAACGCGGCTGAGTCGCATCCGGCTGTTGTGGAATGAAAATTTAAAAGATGGAGGAAAGTTTGGAAAAAAGAAAAGAGAAAAAAAAAAGGGCTCAACAAGGTAGAAGTGGCTGAGAAGGGTACAATGATTTCAGCACAGCAGCACTGATCTCACAAAGCGTGTGTTTCCTACCAGAGAAAATGAGGCAGTAACCTCGTCCAACTCCATCCGTCTCCAGTGTACCTGCAAGCGTTCTGGTGCTTTGTCTTTAATCCTGCTGTGGTCCATTCTGTGTTTAGCAGGTAATTGGTTAAGCTACTGTGGCAGCGAGAATAAGCATCCCATCCAGCAGCCAATCATCGCTTCGGCCCACAACACCCACTGTGGTATTCTGGCACTATCCTTTCCTCGACGTCGGCCCTCACCAGGCTCATTTTCAGAGAAAATTCTCATTTTAATTAAGCGGTTTAATCTGGAATCAGATATGGCGGTGTTTGAGGGCAGCGTGCGGTTGTAATTAAGGCTCAGTGGGACTAGTGGCCCTGGAGGGAAGCAAGGTCTCCAAGGTCACGCTCCAATCACTGCCTTCACATGTGGCCTGCCCGTCTTCCTCAATCCCAGCTTCCAGCAAGTAACTTTATTGTCTGCAGCCTAATTGGGGAAACATGCTTTTCATTGGCAAGGCAATGGCTGGGAAAGGCTTTACAGCTATTCAAACAACAGGTTATTTTCAATTACCTGCACACCGAAGTGTTCAAAAGCCATGAAATTGAGCAGGGGTGAAAGTTTTTTTTTCTTCTTCCCCTTTTCAATACAAAGCGTGTTGATGTGCTTGAATCTGTTCATTTGGCTAATGGACTTCTTCCACTAATGACGAGACACAAAAGAAAATCAGATAGATGATCATGATTGCAAAAAGGTTCCATCTGTTGTGTGTGTAACCTTCGATATCATATCTTCCTTTTTGGTCTTGCCGTCTTCGGGGCCCACCACAGCCTCCTCTATTGTCACACCGACCATGCCCATGTCCTGATCCACTACATCCTGGCCTCTGGAGGCTCCAACAGCTCCAACATCCCTTATCTAATATGGCCACTCACTCTCTACATGTGCATCTCCAAATCTTTTTATCCTGGCCTGTCTGGCTTTTTTCTCTGGACTGCTTAACATCAGCGGACGGTCTGACCTTTTAGTGTTTAATCCTGTCCATCCTGGTCACTCCCAATGGAAATCTTAACATCTTGATCTTGTAAACCTCATGTAAGTTTGGTACGTAAATGAAGAAGAGGGCTTTTAAGCAGCTCCATTTTCACAGCATGCCTTTTCCAACTTGTGGACTTTCCTTTTTGTCTAGCTGTAACCACCATTCAAACCCGTGTCCTCCCACACACCGAGATAAGACGCAACCCAATATGTAACCACAGGGATTCAATTTGGACTATATATTAAATAACACAATGTTTTAAACCAAAAAATGTCGCAATGAAAGCATGATGGAGTAAAATCAGACTGAAATATGTTTGCTTTTTTCAAAATGCAGCCTGCTGCTTCTATACTTGGCTCCTGCTTTATCCGTTATACACAAAGCTTCTGTGTGATGTTTACAGTTTATATCTGCTTTCACTCCACCAGACAAAGAAGAAAAAGAGAGGTTTTTTTGATTGCCATTTCATACTGATAATGGATGCATGCGCATTAATTCAGTTTATATTCAGCTAGATATTATACTTGTTTCACACGACATCCTAATGGAAGCAGCATCGGTGACTATTGTGACGATTCCTCGCACTCTGGCTCCGGTTTGTCAGACCCAGTCTTGTTTTTCTGCTGCCTGCAGGTAGCGGCTATGGCATGGAGGTAGAGATGGGAGGGGCAATGAGTTTGAGCAAGGTGAGTCTCTCTCTCTCTCTCTCTGACTCTCTCTCTGACTCTCTCTCTGACTCTCTCCAAACTGACCTCAGTGCTTTGTGTGGCAATATTCCAGTTAAATAAAAATACTTTGGGTGGATTTATCAATGTGTTGCCTTCCTCCTTACAGCCATCTCTGATCCAGGTGGCAACACTATAAAGATGAATAAAACATGACGATAGCTTTGTAGACTCCAGTTTTCACATAGAAGCAGCCCCTGCCTAGATTTATTGTTTTTTTTTGCCCGTTTGCCCGCATGGAGCACTTTCTAATGTTGAAGCTTTTTCCACGTGACACTCTTTATCTTCTTCTTTGTTTTCCCTTCATAATCTTTTTTTTTCAAGCTGTGTTTTCTGTGCAGCGCGACTATTCCTCTTCATTGCAGTTCTCTGCCCTTTCTCTCTGCCCTCAGTTCATCAATCTCTAGTCACTGTGGTCTCTCCATCCACTTCACTTCCACCCTCATATGCTGTCATTCTTCCGATCCCCTGTTCCCCAGTATACATCCTCTCGAGGCTGAATTCTCTATTAATAGCGTAGCAATGTAAGGGGAGAGATGGAGGGGATAAAAGAGGGACAAAGGAGGAAACGCATAGAGGACGAGGGGGGGAAAAAAAAGGGAGATTGCACCACATATCTCCATTCTGAGACAACGACGCGGGCGCCTGTTGCAGGGCAAGCAGCCATCTGTGGTCTACATACCACAGATCTCACAGTTACAAAGAGCTGAGCTTCATCCCACACCCTCAGCCCCTAAAGGCAGTCTGTACCATAAAAGTCCTATTTTAACGAACCTGTGTGGGTTTAACAATGTGCACAATGGGGTTTAAAACGCAGGCATTCCCTCTGGACACCATGATTCACTGACAGCAACAGTTCGCATTGCTCGTCCTTAAAATTCAAGCTACAGGCTATATATATATATATTTAGTTATGTAATGCTCATCAAGAGCAATAAGAGAGAATAAATGTGCATCAACCCTTCATCGTCAACCTACCAGAAAATAGTAAGCTTAATATTATATAAAATAAGGCATAATTGGCACCAATCCGTCCATTACTTGTATTCAGTCATTTTTTAGAGCAGGAAATGTTTACTTCATTAGGACTTTTTCTTTTTTTTATCTCACCAAGACAGACAGAGTGCTTTTGTCCCTCGCTCGTGTTTGCTTACAATAAAGAAGCCGTATGAAGAGTAGAGAGCACATGAGATAATACAGCTCTGAAGGAGCAGGCAGGAGAGACTGTGTCTAGAGGTCAACCCAGCTGGGGCGCACACTCATTCGCACAGTTTAGGAATATGAGACCTTGTGTCTCTTGTATTACAATTAATTGGTTTTCTTTTTCATTTCTCACAAAACGGGTGGGGGGAAAATAGAGGAAATGAAAGGCAGCAGAAAAGCAGAAGAAAACATGACTATAAGGGGCAAAGGAGAGTGAAAAGAGTTCATCATTCTTCCACTTACAGTCACGGCAGGTACTGGGCTGGGAGAGAACAATGTCTGGTTGAGAAAAAAAAGAAAGGTGTATTAGTGTAAGAAAGAAAAGAAACAGGAACTGGGAAATAAAGGGCCGCCTATCTGAGATTGCAATCACAGAACTGCAGAGCTGGAGGCATCACTGAATGGCATATTTATCATGACAAGATGGCAAGAAAATGATCCTGTAAACTGAGGCTGAGTCTGTGATTGCGACACACAGCAAACTTGTGTTTGTGTGAAGGTGCACAGTATCTGTACGTACCTGTACGCATGTATCTGTGACGGCCCGGACTCATGTATGCACAGATGACAGTTTGTACGTCAGCAAAACCAGCGGCGACAGCACAATTTAAACCCTACTGCCATTAATCAGGTGGGCAGCTGTGCCATAAATACACGGTCAACTGTTACTAACAACTTTCAGCAGTTTCCTCCTACCGGTTTTGTGTTGACTGCCAGGTCTCTCTGCCACAAACCTGACAGTTTATTGTACTAAAATTATTGTTTTAATTGTTATCCACATGACTGTGACCAAATCATGAAGTAATAATTTTAATAGGCTTGATATTTGATTGGGTTTCTTTGTTTGCTTGCTTTATTCAAGTCATCAGAACTATTGATATGTTTGTGGAGTTGAAGCAGAAATGCTTATTTTACCATTTTATCATGGGAAATTAATTTAGTGGCATTAATAATGTCGATGAAAAGCAAATATTACATCATATCAGTTACTCCTATTTTACTAATGTGCACATAGTTATATTATATCTGCTTCTGTGACGCATTGACTGAGATGTCAGCTATAGTCTTAATTGTAATGATCTGTAATAGATGCACTATACGTTTGAGAGTTATCAGTTCTTGAAAGAAACAGATAGAGACTAAGTACACCAACATGCAGACAGCAACTCTTCTACGAATCAGAAAGTTAATATTCAATTACAAGTGTCATCGCACCACACTGTAGCTGGAGGCTCACCTGAATGATACTTGATGCACATCCTTCATGTTCCTGTAAGCATTTGTCTCAGCGAACAAGAGTAAAGCGTCAGTATTTTATTTTCTCCATTTATTTCAAATATGCATGGACCAAAATCAGGATCTCTAACGATGCTGATAATTTCAAAACAATTTAGTGCTTCAAAAAAAACAAGCAAAACCTTTGACTCATGTTTGTATTATTGACTTAGTTTACAATGAAAGAAGGCAAAAGGTTTATTGTGCATATCTGATAAATATGTGGTTATGCAAAGATTCAATTAAAGTATCCCTAGTAGAAGTAGAATTAGAAGACTCTTTAACATATAGATTTTGGAGTCAGCTTCCAGAAAAATAAAAGGCATGAGATGTGCACAGTCAAACATGCATAGCAAGCATCTGAAAATTGAAAAAGGAAATGTGATCGCACCACCAAACAAAGCTTTTCGAAATGTCCAGTGACCCTGTGGATGGTGGGGAAACAGAAAATGTGTCAACCTCAATGAAAAAAGAATGAAAACATGTGAGGTAACTACTGAAATCACAACTACTATTTGACTCACAATTGACGTACACCCTTTGAGTGTGTGCTGTGTGAGGTTTGTGTTCAGAAGAGCCAGTGGGTCAGCAAACGTTTTTCATTCAGGGTCATTTCTAAAGGTTGTGGTTTGGAAGAGAATATGTAAAGATGTGTAAAAATGTCATGTGTGATTGTGGGTCAAGTGCATGAATGATGGTAGGTTCTTCTGTTGATTCAACTTGGCTGATTTCCTGTGATTGCAGGGAAATTACTGTGCAAAGGCCATGCCGTCACAAAGCATTTTTACAGTCAGAACACATGTGTCATTCAATTCTGAGAGATCTGCTGTGAATTACATGCTTGAATATGTTCAGAAACGAAGTGAGATATAGCGAGAGAAAGCTGAACATTTCTAGTAATGGATGCAAATTACATCCCCTTTTTTGGTTGTAAAAATGCAAGACAATACATTAACGAACATAAGCGAGTGTCATATTTTGAAAGCGTTGGTTTTAACAGTTAGTATTTTCATGCCTTTCTTACATCTGCAAACCCACAGAGTCGTATGTTTGCCTTCTGGTTTGCTCTGACAAACACTTTTTTCGTCTGTTTATGTTTTCCCTCTCTGATCCTGCTGATATACACTTACATTGTTGTTAGAATTCTGGATTTATTTTGTTGTTGCAATGGTGCCTTGATGCCAGTCATGATTGCTTATGCTTTTTTTTCACTCCTTTCTACAATCTCTGTACTGGTGTCCCACCACTCATAGGTGTGCACAGCCTTACTCTGTTTATACTTCAAAACCTATTAGTCAGCCGAGAGTCAAAAGAGGCCACACAGTTCCCACTGTGTGCTGGATTTACTACTACAGACTTATTGTGGTTCTGCGTGACGATGTCCAGCCCTTCTTCTTCAACAACTGCACAGGAATACACATCTGAGTATAGATACACATCCAAGAAAACTCCAGGAGGGGAAAATGATATAAAGCTGCAATGTATCACTCTTACTGGCCTGGCCTTTTCACACGAGCTGTTGTGGGTCTCTTATCGCCCACACTTCTTTCATGAGCAGTGGCAATATTTCCACACTCAATGGCTTGGATCTAACTATACATCAGCAGAAATGATCTCGTCTCTGTAGGGGTGTCCTGGGGAGGAGAGAGAGGTAAACAAGTCCAATGCTCGCAACGATTGTGTCTCTCTTTGTGTCTGTGCAGAGAGAGCGAGTCAAGATTGGAGGAGAGGACGAGTGAGAGGCTGCGTTTGATGTGTATCCGTGCACAAGCATGCCTGATTAGACAACAGAACAACAGCACTTTGTGGCTTCATGTTCCGGCTCCTCCTCATTACTTCCTCGTTCAGTACCAATAACAAACTGTACTGTCACAGTCTGCAGTGCACGGGTAGTGAGTAACTAATTATAAATATTTACTGATGCCCAAAAATAAGCTACTTTTAGGAAGGGCGGCATTACCAAGGGGCCACAGGTATCTTATTTCTGCACAATTCTAGTACTTCAAGACATGACATCTCTTCCAATTTTCTTCAGATGAAGGGTGTAACTTTATATCATGAGCTCTTTCATTCTCAGCAAAGTCCGGATGTGACCTCCAGAGTTTTGTTGATTTAATAATTTCTGAAAATAGATGGTTTCAAATCTTGCAAATATATAAACGTGTGTGCGTGTGTGTGTGTCTGTGTGTCCACTTCCCAGCATCAAGATAGAAAGGGGAGAGAAGGGCCTGCTGCCGAGTTGCATCAAATGCAAGAATCATCATGGAAATTATAACTTTGTAAAATGTTTAGTGAATTAAATATATACAATTTATGAATAAACACTATTGCACTTGAAGCCAGGCAGTTGCTGTAAGCTTATGCATGAGCTGTACCTGCTCCGTTTTGTAGAGTTTTGAACATCCACTGTGATTAAGGGAGATAGATTAGAGTGTAGTATCCAAAGTTATGCATATTTTGGTCTCGTTACCTTGAAATGAGCGCTTCGTGTTTAGACAGGAGAGTGTTGTCCTCCACAGAGCACGTCATCAATGTTTATAAAGCAGCTCATAACAGATAAAACCAAAACCCAGGCTCAAGAGAGGCTGTTATGTATTAATAATGTGCTTCACAGTCAGTTCAGACACTTTATAAGAAAAGGATGAGGCCAATGGTATTCAATTAGTTAAAATCTGCAACTTAAATGCTATTGGTCCATGCATCACCCAGGTCTAGGAGACAAAATATCAGCAGGAAACTTGTGAATGCAGGGAGAACACACAAGCTGGCAGCTGGGTTTTCTCACTGAGTTGTGAATGTGTTGAACACTCAGCTTATATCCTCACTATGTTTGTGATAGTAAGCCAATCCTTATTTATTTCTAGGTATTTAAATTCACCAGATATACACTTGACAAAACAAAAATAAACTTCAATCGTATTTAATAAAGCACCAATAAACCGAGAAGTAGCAACAATAGTGCCACTCTGATGAGTAGCAATGGTCTGTAGTTTGGTACAATGCCTGCAACATACTATATATCCACCCCTCTGCTGCAGCATCTATCTTCACCTCCGCACAGAAAAATCTATAACCACATCGCAATAAGGTGTTTTATGGCTATGTATCTAGTTTCTGTAACCTTAAACATATCTTTGACCTCTTACCTTGTATTTGTACCTTACAAGTGTCAAGAAATTTGACAAAGACAGAGAGACATTTTCAGTTCTGCTGGATGGAGCCATCTGTCACTCCTAGTTCTATTAAGCCCCTATCTGTCTATTAACACAGCTGTCATGTTTCATATACACCTCCCATCACTTTTCTCGGCACGTGCCTGAATTTGGACACCTCGCTCTTCACCTTCCTGGTATACTCATCGCTTTCTCTCCCACAGTGTTCCAGCCAGACACAAACCTGGCCAACCACATTTGCCATCTGGTCCTTTGCGACTACAGAGTGCATTTCTTGTCAGGGTCAACTAGGTGGTCCAGTAGAGCCAAGTCATCTCAGCTGGCCGGGAAGCATTATTACTTGTTTTTATGGACGTTTCACATTTGACAAGCAGGTGCGGCAGCTTATTGGCTATAGGAGGTGGAATCACATCTCAGAAATCTCCTTTTTTTTGAATAACGTACAATGATAAACAATTCTTGGATTATTATTTTACTTTTATAAGTCACCAGAATTATTTCAATGGAATAAATCTGTATGAATAAATAATATTTCACAGATGGTCAGAAAGTCTAGAGTTAACAGAGACACTATGCTACAGAACTAGTTATGAATTTAGAGCGGCTGATAAAGTATTTATCATCACACAATGTAGTTTGCTTGCACAGACAATGACCTGGTGGAATTACAAGCACCGCAACACTTCAGATGTTGACTTGGAAAAGCCCTGAAGGAGCTATTTCCTTCGTAAGTAAAGTATGCAGATGAAGGTACATTGAATAAACAGATTGCACGGGTGTGTGGGGTCTCCAGGAATAAAACTACGAGGGGACACTGTCCTACAACAGGTGCTCCCAACCTGCCTCGGGCTGCATTCCCCCTGAGGGGTGACAGAGATCACAAGGGAGGAGGAGGCTTTGTCTGCTATGAGGGCTTGGAAAACCAAATTTCTACATTTTAAATCTTAACACGCTCTCTGGATTGCAGAGCAGACTTGAGAAACTGGCTTCATATTGCAGATTGGAGGGGAGTCCTGGGAGACCGGATGATTTGATACTGTTGACATCTCTGGCCTTTTACAAGAATCCCCTAAAATACTGGCCTTCATAAGAGGGATAGGCCTGTCAAAAATATAGAGACCAAAGAAACCTCAGTGTCTCTGTACTTTGACATATGGGAAGAAAGACTAACTGGGCTTTTTAGAGTGTTACAATAATGTTTGCCCTGTTGTAGTGCCAGTACAAAACAACTTTTGTGGTTATTTTGGGATAAGGCAGCTAAATAACTATACTGAAATTCATATTTTTGACTGTGAAAGGAAACCATAGTACTTTGGAAAAAAAACTCAGTCTAAAAAACTCTAACATACAAACTCCACAATGTAAGCTCCACTTAGAAAAGTTTCAAAAATCAAACTTCAATGGATAATATCGCTGCAAAGAGTGAAAACCCTGGAAACAGCACCATCTCCAAAATTTTGTTAAGAGTTTCTATTTGTATTATTTTATGGGGTTGATTTATAAACTATTTGACAGATTCTATATTTGCCCAACCAGTCTTTACCTGAAGTTAGTTTGGTTACTGTAACTCATTGTAACAGTGTGTACAGTATCAATCAAATTAACAAAAAAAGTTCAAATGTAATGAAATTTAACTAATGTAAAACAAAGGCCACCTGCACCGCAGGATCTATGACAAAGAAATGCAATGTACGACACAAACATATAAACCACATATATTTAACAAAAGCTAATGCTAAGGCAAAGTATGAAATCAAAACTGAGTGAAAGCAACAGTTTAGACAGTTGCAATTTGCAGAACTGTGTTATTCATAGTGGTATTCATGTCACACTGTCACGTGATCCGGGGGAGATCTGCAGCAACTCCGATAAAGCAGGAATATTGTGGAGGAAAAAAAAACTTAAACACACAAACTTGGTGTCCTTGATGCTGGCTATTATACATCTCAAAGACAGTGAGCTTTGAATTCACAGCATGCAGACATGCAGCTGACGAAGTTTGACGGTGGTCGCCATGGCAACAGTCCAGCGCTAGACGTCCTTCATTCATCGGACTGCTTCCTTTTTGCTTGTGTGTGGTCCTACAGTGTCATCAATTCAGCTATGAATGAGCACTTGAGGGAGACAAGTGACCGGTCCATCTGGGGGAGCCTCCAATCATCTTTTTTTTTTTTTTCTCAAACCGTCCACTGTTTTGGGTTGCGCTTCCTTGTTGTCTGGTTCCATTTGCAGCCATAGCCTGTCTGGCATCGAGAAAACAGCAGGGCAATCCTTTCACAAGACCCTCGAGTGTTGCATCGTGAATTGCTATGCCACACTGTGAGTCAAGCCAGAAAAAAAGGCGAGACGTAATCAACCATTTCATTCAGAGAGGAACGCGACGTTCCTCTCTGAAGCTGATTCAACCCTAACCTCCAGAGAGCCATGAAACCAGCAGGAAATGTTTCTCCTATGGCGGCCATATGAATAGCGCTGTTCAGGTAAACAGTCCCACTTCATCTCTCAAAGCCTAAAGGTCCCATATTATGCAATATTCACTTAATAACAGTTTTCTAACAGTGATATGTGTCCCTATAGCATGTGTATGAGTCCCCAGAAGTGAAAATCTGTCATCTTCCTCACCTTCTCCATATTTTAGTGAATGTGTGCTCATATAGGCGATTCAGATATTTTCTCTTTATGATGTCATGCGGGGAAATAACCACACCCTCTTGTAATGGATACTCATTTTGACCCTCCTGGTCTAGATTTTGATTTTGCTTCAAAGTGGTATGGTTGAAAAAGAACATTTCTATGAGCATCTTCTACCAAAGAGGCAGCATATAGGCGTGAACAGACAGAAACAGGGGAAATACACTTTAAAAACAATGTTGCTGGTCCTCCGATACCTTTTTGAAACTGTTTAAAAAGTATATAAAATGGGACCTTTAATATTTCCATTCCCCCATCGAGTGCTGCAGTGAAAAGGGCGGGTAATGCTTGATTTTCCTTTTCGTAAAACATTCCTTTATCTATTTTTACAACTCCTCTTTTTATATTCAACACTTTTTTTTTTTTCCGAAAAAGCACATTATAATAATATAAGTGTCCCTATTCCAAATTTGAGGTGTTTATGCACACAGCCACCTTATTATCAACTCTTACACCTTGCACACATATTTGCAGGAAGCTTTGACAATGTTTGACAATGTCAAGTCGTCAACCAAGGCTATAATTGGGTTATCGCCTCTTGAAACACTTGTGGGCAATAGGTTGACATTTTACTGTTAAGAATGTTATTCCAAAGTGGTTTGGTGACTCACCTCCTATGCAGAGACAATTAAACAACCAAGAGTTGATCATAGTTAATCCAATTTAAAATGGCCACATAAAACAAGGACATTTGTGTTTGGTATTAATCTTAAACCATTGGAAATTCAGATTCTCCCAACAGCCATTTGGGAGGTGGGCGTTGAGCTTCTACAACTCCATAGGTTGTCACCTCTAGAGATTCAGCAACTGGTGGTAATCCCGTATTTCTTGAGACCGGAAACAAATTCTGTCCTCCCAGAAGGCAGCGCTTGCTTCTAGAGTGGAGTTTATCAGATACGACTTCCAGAATTTGATAGAACAGAGAAAGAAATGACCTGCCAGCTGTCCTGATCTCAACGTGATTGAACAGTTGGGGGAGCAGCTTGTGTGTGCTGTTCATGACCAGCACAGCCACATTGACTTAATAAATGCTAGCTGTAGAATGGGATGCCACAGCAGTGTGTGAGCACACTGGTGACCACCATGAAGAGAAGGTACCAGCGTCACATGGCTGTGTGTGTGTGTTGGTTCTTCCTCATGCCACAAAATCTCCAGGCCATTCATTGAAGAAATTGCCAGCACAGTCTGTGTGTTTGCTTTTCTTTTCCTTTTTTTTAATTCTGACTTCCATCAGTCAATATACAAACAAGAATCAACAAAGATGTTGGTATTTTTTTTCTTGAGCACAGCCCATATACTCAGCTCTGTCCATCATCCCACAACTGCATGTTGTTTACAGATGTGGCACCAATTCAAACGGAAATAAAGAGGCTTTCTAATGCTGTAAAACTTATTGCCAAGAAGCATTGTTAGAATAGAGGAAGAATGTACCAAATACAATTTTCTTTGATTTTTGTCTATACAGAATTTATATTGTTAAATATGTAGGTTTTCCTCCAGGTTTTTTTTTTTTTTGTGTGTGTCATTGTGCCAGCTGCTGTTTGGTTTACCTGAAAAGCAAGAGAACCGCTTATGCACTTCCAGGTGTGATTAAGCCGTTCTTCATCAGGACAAAAGGTTTGAGAGCAAGGATCGGCTTAGATATCTGCTCATCTCTGTTTACCCGTTTTCTTTAAAGAGATTAAAAAAAAATTGTGGACTTTGCATATTGGCCTTTGTGTAATGTTTTATTATTATTATATTGATAAAAGATTTTAAGTTTTTCCATCAGTTAGTAACAAATGTGATGAAAGCTTAAGCACATGAGTGTCTTCATCTCTTAAAAAGTGGAAATAAAACCATTTTTTGGCATGAAAAATGTTCCACTTCGTCCAAATGACAGCCAAAAGTAGGCCACATCTGAAAATGTCGATGTATGCACGGTTATGAAGTTTCTATATGCACAGAAAGCAAATAGTAAGAGTGCATATGCAGTATAAGATTGTAATGACTGTGAATCAAAACAAAACTTGTAGCCACAATTAGTGTTGTACTGAAGGTTTTTTTCTCTGCATCTGACGACCAGAATTTCATTAAGTAAACCTTAGGAGAGTCGTATACCTGTCAGATAGTGCAGCTCTTGCTTACCCTTATGGGTTTTATACCAAATGATATGAACTAACACTGGAGCACATTTACTGAATATTTTAAAAGAAATAGATTTATATTCTCAGGGTCATATTCGCACACATAATGACACAAACACAAAATATATATCAATATCCTTACAATGCTCAACATAAAACAGGTAAACAAAAGTGTTTTCACAGTGGATGTCAGGTAGGATGTTTATATTTTGTCAGGAGGTAGACTGAGGTCTCCTTTAAGAGTGGGCGGGCCATAGGTCTGGGCTCTCCAGCGCCACGCCTGTGGCCACTTTCGGTAATCACCCTGCCCTATATATGTCCTATCTGTGTTTGTTCATTGTTGGTTTGTTTGTTATCGATGTCTCGTCCGTCCGGTCCAGTGTTTAAGCCTTCATGTCTGCTGTGCTCCTCGGGTGGCGGAGCGACCTGCAACGCTCGTGTCTGTATAGTCATCGCCAAATAAAAGACTTGATTGAACTCAGCCTGCCTCCAGAGTCCTGCACTTGGGTCCTGTCTGCTATCCGTGACCTATTGAAGGGATTCTATGCAAGCCAAACAATGTATTCTAGCTGCATCTTTGCTATTTAAATAATTCAAATACAAGTTATAATAATCATATTAAGCATGGGTTTTTATTGATTGCATTATTCTATAGGGAGGTGAGTAAGCGATGAATATCAGTGTATCAACAACATAGGCAGGAGCTACAGCATAGAAGTCTGAGTTATCTTGTTCAATAATAATAGTAATTTTTTTTTCTATTTAATCTGAAGTTGAAGACATCCAACTAAGAGTATAACACACACATGATTGCTCGTGACTTTTCTGTCTAACAAACTTGCACAAAATCGAGCCAATACGACACTGGGCCAACCCTCTTGTTTCACTCACATACACAGAAAAACACCGTAAAGCACAGGGAGGGAGGAAGAAAGTGAAAGCAATGAATTCCAATACTACACAGATCCCTGTCTTCCAGACAGATGACATTTTGTCAGTTATCATAGCTGCCAATACAAGTGTTTTTCCCACTCTACAAAGCGCAGTCGGTGATATTGCGGGAGACAAACAACAGGGAAACAGACGAGGGGAGCTACGCTGAGAATAGGGAGCGAGGTTGAACCCAGCGAGGCAATCTTTGGAAAGAAGCTTGAATGATAACTAAACCTAGGGAAAAGAAAGACAAAAAAAAAAAAAACGATTTCAAGTCTTCTGACAGAGTAGCATTGTAAAGAAACTTTTCAGCGTTGTCTTTTTGCCATTAACGTTCAAGACTACCGTCCCCTATACCATATATACACATCTGAAATCACCTCTACTTCAACCGGCACATGATGGCCTCTGTACAGCAGTCTTCTCTGAACCATTGCTGATCACAGACCGTCTCACTGTGGACACATCCAGCCCTGGGGGCATGCTCTGGGGGAAAGACACCACTGCATTTCATTGCAGAACTCTGATTTAGTTGGTCCTCTGATGATGGAGCTCTCAGCCTCTGTTTCTCATGGGGTGTGATTAGGTGCACACAAGCAGAATGTTTTCACATTAACATTTCGTTGGCAGCTTGTGTGGATGGATGCTCTCTAATATTGCTGGAACACACTTGCAGCATTGCATGGTGGTGTCTGAGAAGCCTGTTGATTATCCTTCAGATTGGTGAAGCCACAGGCAATTCTTAGAGCGGGGATAAACTGCTTAATGACAGGTCACATCTAAAAACACCGTCTGGCTTCATTTCACACTGCAAATCCCCGATTATCACGTTGTGTACAATGGCGGATGTGGATTTGTGCAGTCAGTCCTCATTTTGTTGGTAACTCCTTATTGTAGCTTCTTTAACAACCTGGAACCACTTTTTTATTTTCTTCAGTCCTTCTCTTGGTTAACCTCTGCTTCTCCCTCATTAATGTACATTGATCGGAATAAAGGACCACGCACCGAGATGCTCTGGGCTGCACAGTCCAACGACTTCCACCTACTGCCTCATTAAACTACTACTCAAAGTCCCTGTGGCCTTTAATGTTAAATTCATCCCCTCTGTGTTTTCTTATAAAATACCATCTATTACTGAACACTTCAACATGTTGATACTTGAAGCCAATGTGATTCCTGGTATATTCAGGGACTTAATGATAACGGTTCCTTTGGCGTTCAGTTTATAGCACGTATCGCACTGAAGGATTAAACTGTGGTGTTCTGAAGCCATGAAGAAGACCAATTACAGTCAAAATGCGTTCAAATGGGGAAAGGATTGCACAGCGAACAAATCGCTCTTAACTGCCCCTGCTTGTTTTGCATTTTGGAAACATTTATACACATGGTTGTTTTAATCATATTAAAGTATCCCCAACTATGAGACAATTATCTAAACTTAGACACTGGAAAAAAAAAATTGAAAACCAGGAAAACTGAAACATGTGGCCATTATCTATGACCATGTTAACCAATTTATGGCCCAATTTAGAGACTGTTTGACTCTGAGAAATTGGTAGGAAACACTGGGAACACGTTGCCAGTTCCAGTAAAAAGCCACAGTCATTCATGCACACTGATACCTATAAAGTATTACAAGCTCAACAGTTATTCTAACAAGTCTGTGTTTGGATTATGGGGGGGAAGCCAGTCTGACAACAGAAAGGCACCATCAGACATCAGGTTCAGACTCGGCTCTCTCTTGCTATGAAACAAGCCACCAAAGCACAGTGCAACTACAAAAAACCCCAGTCATCCGTGTAAAAGTCAGACGTGTTGTTTTTCTCTCCATCCGACCATGTATTACATCCACATGTAAATTTTGTCAGACTATTATTGTCACTTGACGCGCTAATTTATGACAACATCTTGTGGAGGACCGTGCAATTAACCATATGTTGGGCTTCCTCCCCCAATGACTCATGTTTTATTGTTTTTTTCCTGCAAGACAAGTGAGATGAGGAAAGTGTACAGAGTAAAACAACCTCTAATCCTAAATTTTGCACATGCTAGAAGAAGTGACACGTCTCAAGGGCCGAACTGAGACGGTCTTAAAAAGACTGAAGTTCAAGCATCTGCCTGAAGAGTATGCATTAAAACATCTCAGACTTAAGGAGCTATACAACTTTATTATAATTGCAAGTTGGCAATCTAGCCCTCCTCGCAGGCTCGCAGAGTATTTTAATAGCATAATTAATTTGCTTCTGATGGTTGTGTTGCAAAGTATTACAGTTATTTGAGCTTTGAGTTGCTACTTAAAGTTTTGCCCAGACACAAGTTATTGAGCTCATTAAATAGGGAACATCCTGCATACCATAAGACTTAAAGATGGACATTTCTGAAGAGATATGTGTGCTCTGGAAGTAACTTGGCAAGCTGAGGCTGTAAATAAATACCCCAGCGGTCCAGCGAGAAGTGCTTTAAGCTATAGAAAGAGCTTCTTTAGCCATCCGTGTCTCTTTCTCTCTGCGTATCTTCCTCTATTGGACTCTCTAAGGAACTTTCTCGTGTTTTCTGCACTCGCCTATTAGGGTGTACGTCCAGCCAGTGCCACATTAAAATCCCTACAACCCAGTGCTTGTGGACTCAGATAAAGATTCCTCTTCTTTTTTACTGGAGAGTTTGATCCATCTCAGACAGCACACACTACATTAATATTCTCCCACAGATCAGAGACAAAAGAGCGGCAGACCCATGTGCTGTACTGACTGGTGTGTCATCTGTGCATCATGCAGAAAGAGAAGGGAGAGAGGGAGGGAGGGAGGATGAGGCGGGGATACTCAAATATATGGTAACACTGCATGAATTTTTCATCTGCCAGCAGCTGTTTTCGTAACCTTTTTCTCAGGGCGGCTACTGTGCTTTCCGCAGTGCCAAGGAGTCATTGGCACATCAAGTTTGGCAGTGGCTGGAATCTGAGGGAGTGCAAAAACCCGAGGAGGTGGGGTCACTGGCTGTTGTGGGGGGGTCAGCTGTCGGTAGCTGTTCCTGCTGGTCTCTTGGGTTTTTGGTTGTGTTTGAGGATACAACAGGCATGCGTGTGTCATGGTGAATGGATGTCCCTGGCAGGTTTCCCTCAGAGAGAGTCAGGCAAGAGACTGGATGCTTATCCCTGGAGAAACTGCCCAAACCTCTGTGCCAATTTGGGTCCTGCTGGTGGTGCATGATGGGTAAGAAAAATATCCCTCCCTCCTCCTTCCCTCCCGTGTGAAAAGCACCCTGACCTGAATACAGATTCAGACGTTGCCCTGTAGACGAGGGCAGACACGACTTTTTGAGTATTCATCATCTAAAATCCTGTTCAAGGTGAGATTTGGGGCGTAAGGACTGCAGCATCATGCTCTGGCTAGTAAGCCAGGCGAGAAAGCACGAGGAAAAGAGGAGGAAAACACAGCGAGGAGAGAGGAAAAACAAGCAAAATGTGACGACGCAGTTGAGAGCTGCAGCCCCAGATTCACAATCATACTGGGAATCACAACACTTTTTAATAATTCAGGATGAATAGAGGAGAATTTTTTCTGCAGCAAGCAAGGAAGCCAAGGAAATGACACAGAAGAAAAAGATTCCAACAACGGTCTCCTCACACGATCTGCCAGTCTGGACAGACAGTATGTCTGAAGCAGTGCCATTGGGTTGGCTGTATGTCAGCATGTAGAGAATTCTTTAAGCATTATTTATGGTCTAAGCTCACTCATACATTCTCTAGCAACAGTCTGTCGAGCTCAGATATCTTGGTTTGAGCACAGTTACCCTTCAAAATGAGGAAATTCTCGAGCTGGCTTTAAGAATGAAATATTTAGCATCAATCCCACCTTGCGAACATAACAATTTATAAGGACTCATTTCAAGCACAAAACATTAATTGGAAGTTTGCAGGATCATCGTGGTTTGAGCTTTTAATTTGTCAAGGTGTTTGCACAGTTTCTTGCATGATTGTTTTTCATTTTAGCAAACAGAATTTGAATTTTGTGTGAAACAATTCAAAGATCTGCTTGTTCAACTTTACTTGAACTTGGCCCACCTCATAATGTTCCACTATTCTTTATTTCTTACCACTGGCGATCAGGTAGAGTGTGGGGGGAAAAAAATAGAAAATTTTCCCAATTAGCCTGAGCCCATGTGATTTTGCCACTCTTGCTAACAATTCCAATTTACATTAATTATTCATCTCGAGGCTGCACACACAGTGTCTGCCAGGAGGCGAGAGGAAGTGCTGCGGTAAAATCTAATCGTTTGTGTTGATGCTGTCCTGGTTCAAATACCACCACTAAGCATGTCTGTTGTCCTGTCTTTGTGATGTGGCGCGATGGCAGGTGGTTGAAATGTATTACATGTTGTCTAAAAACAAGAAGGAACAAAAATGTATTCAGAGCGAAAGAAAACACACAAATTCTTGGACATGTGTTGACAGGCTGATTGCAGAAAATCTGCATACGGCAAAGCGCTGGATGGGATGACATTTTTCAGGGTTCAATCTGCCCTCGTACATCTGTATTCCAAATCTGTCAGAAGCTGACGGAAAACACCTCGGCTCATTGTTCATACTTCTATCGTCTTTATACAATGCCCTGTTTGTTGTCGTGACTGGAGATAAGTTGGAGTTCGGGGAGTGTTTACAGGGCTTTCAGGGGCTGAGCATGCCGGGCCGCAGGGTCACAACACTGGTGCGGCGAGGTCGCGGCCTTTATGTTCAGACATACTCTTCAGGGAACGCCGCATTCTTTGCCCGCCGAAAGTAGAAACACAAATGCTAACGCACAAGCACACGTCTCCTCCAATGTGACTTATTAATCAGAAGCCAAAGACGAGGAAGGGGAAACACGCAGCGGGAATGAGCTGATGCAGACCTGGCAGTGAGTTTCTCCCTCTCCCACACAGATGTTGCACACTTGTTGCTTCTTGAGACAGGAGACTAATTAGCACCAAATCAGGATGGATAAAGTCCATTAATTATTTTTAGTGAACATTGCAAAAATCTCTATGATTGGTACAACCCCCCCCCAAAAAAAAAAAAAAATCACAACTCAACTCCTATACTATACATACTGGAGTGTGAACTTTAATAATATTTGACATATGAAGATATGATTTCTATTTATTTAATAGACAAATACAGTCTGGCATCTATTTTAACATGTCAAGCAAAATTGGTACTGACTTACATCAGAGACAAAGTAGAAATGTATCATGAAATAAGAAAACATGTTTTTTAATGCTGCTGTTCCTTAAAGTGACTGCCTTTTATTGCTCTTGTCAGAGGCTCTTTCACAAGTTGAATTTGACACATTATCTAATATACTACTCTGAATGATCTTGAGCATGAATGCATGCTTTATTAGTTTAGTTTGGTGTTCAGAGCTGCTTTTTATGACCTTGTCATCTGGCATGTCTCTGTTTTGTGCCAAGTCAACCTCAACTTGTTTTATTTTGGCACTGAATTATTTGAGAGGACAGGGTGAAAAAACCCCAACTTAACACACTTTTCACTGTAGCTACTTCGATCTAGATTCACTCCGCAAACATGCACATCAACACCATGGTGATGCAAACTACAGTGACAAAGCAGGAGCCTTATCAATGTCAGCACAATTTCCATTCAGAGAATGACGTTTGTGTTGTATTGTCAAAATGAGCAATACTGAATACGAAAGTACAGCAATGTCAGTTGTCGTATGAAAAAAAAAAAAGGTTTCTGTGGAAGTTTTATTTATGGAGTTGATAATAAAACATTTTGTAAAGAATTTTAGAGCATGAATTCTGATGTTCCCCACATACATGTTAACATCACAATCTTCAGGAGGATGATGTGGGCCATAATGAGGTGCTGAGCATTGTACATGGAGAGGAAACTGAAGCATTTTAGCTCTATAGAAGTGCCTGCATCTGCGAGGTAGGAGGCAGAAAACTGAAGAGGAGTCATGCGAACACGGCTACAACAACAATAGTGCGAATCTGGAAACAAGGGGAGAGGGAAATGCAGTGTGTGTGTGTGTGTGTGTGTGTGTGTGCACCTGCAGCCAGATCACCCCAGCTGCTCCCACACAGCGCCAAGAGCCGTTCTGATCAGTAGGATAATGGTGCCATCATTGCATAGTTTCATAAGTCGAGGCACTCCATGCAGAGATGAGCAACTGACTAAATGTATGCAGTCTACCAGACAGCTGCGAACCTGTTGGGCGTGTGTGCGTGTGTGCGTGGGCCTGCTGTGGAGAGGCCCCAACAGATTGGGATGTAAGTGCACCTTCTTCCCACTGCCACGTCATGCAACTTGTGTTGTACTGAGACTTTGGGATGAGGATGGTGTTTACATCATACTC
Organism: Blennius ocellaris; assembly: GCF_963422515.1. Classification (NCBI taxonomy): domain Eukaryota; kingdom Metazoa; phylum Chordata; class Actinopteri; order Blenniiformes; family Blenniidae; genus Blennius; species Blennius ocellaris. Next base: position 28,565,379 of record NC_137651.1, on the reverse strand, counting down.
AAGGAGATAAAAAATAAACAAAGCAAGATACACAAATTAAACACCGTTAGCTGAAACGCCCCCCTTGTTCTGATCTGTTTGAGCTTCTTTCTTTATGTTGATTGATTTTTTTTTTTTTGCATGTGTGTTGTTTTTCTTTTTCTACTTAATTTTCCTGCATTGCTTTACCTGCCTAGATAACGGTTATCACAGCAAGTCTAGCAAATGTGCGTCAAACAATTTTCTGTTCTTCTCTAAATATAATTATCCTTTCAGTCAACAGTGAAATCCTTTAGACTACCCGGTTTGCATTGGTTTCTCAGATGTTCTATCGCCTAAGCATTTCAACGGGGCCTTAAAAGTTAAAATGCTGTATTTTGATGGCCTATGCGGTGCTTTTAAGACAGATTACACTGGGTCCTCAATAGAGGAAGAAGAATTTATATTTTGAGTTATCTGCACAACATGATGATCGCCTTAAGCAGAAGGACTGAAACTGTTCCTGTGCACATAACATGTTGCAGTAACACTGACTTGTATGCTTAATATATTAATTAATGACTAAATGAACAAACACCTTTATTGTTATTAAGGTGCAAATGAGCAAATCGAGGTACAATATATCCACCCCTACATCTTCTATACCACTTAATCCTGTGAAGCGTCGCGGGGCGCTGGAGTCAATCCCAGTTTACTATAGGTGAGGACTGGATACACCCTCCACAGGTCACCACTCTGTCCATCACAGGACAAACACGCAGAGACAGACAACCACACACACTCACATTCACACCCAGGGACAATCAAGTGTCAGAAATTCATCTCATATGGATGCTCTGGACAATCTGATGCAACTGATGATTGTAAAATATAAAAAAAAAAAAAAAAGATTATATCTGTAACCTGCCAATATTCAAATAATGTGAAGTTCATTGTTTTAGTCTGACGTTATCTTTCTTCAGTAAAACTTTAATAACTATTACCACTGCGGATGACCGAGTGCAACTCATTAAGTCATTGACTATTTTTTTTTACGTTTGTTACTTGGTCCCTCATAGTTGGTTCCCGAAGGCATCGTGTAAACCACGGAGGCAACTAAAGTGTGGTTGGTCAGTCTTTTCTGCCACATTAGAGGCAATTTACAAGCTAATCTGATAGGCTCGATATTTGAAAAGGCTCAAATCACATCTTCACTGAGAGCCTCAAAAGACAGAAAACATGAATTGTAAGAGAAGGTAGACATTCAAAAGAGTATGAAAAAGAGTATTAAAATCCTATCAGTCAATCCCTAAACTAAACTTCTGTGCTCCAGTCAGTGATCTTAATTCCATCATTCCCAGGAACTCACAAGCTAAGGGTCTGGAAACAAGTATTCTCTCTAAACATATCTAAATTATTATGCATGCGGAAGAGTGTTGTTACCTGACAAAAAGTGGGTTCAAAGACTGCATCTTTGCCTTTACCTTCTGGCTCTTCGGTGTTTCGTGTGAACCTGAATGCAGTAAACGGTCCTCTCAAACATGATTAGTCAATATAGCTCAGGTTGCAGACGACACGCAGAAATCAGAACGCCAGCAGGACCAGAAATGTGTCCCATTTCTGCATTCCAATGCAGACATGTCTCAACAGGATTATGTGTCACGTGACTTTAACACCTTTATGTTTGTGAGCTTTGGTGTGTGTAACAGTGAATGTGCATTTGTGTCCATTGCCCAGCAAAGCTTAAACACATATGAGAGCATGGTTATGATAAATGTCTGCAGCCGAACAGCCTCATTTGGCCTTCTCCAAGGAAGTGGATGTCACCATTCGGGGTCAATGACATCGTCTTGGGCTCACATAAATTCTACCAGATGTTACAATCTGTCTCCTTTGGCCTTTATCCATTGCTCCCTTCTCTCCTTTCATGCTCTTCATTTGCTGCTGCCTCTCCATTTAACCAACAGTATACTCAGCGTTTTAAAAAAAAAAAGTGTAAGTGAATCTTACACTAACGCTCCTACAATAGAAGTTGTGCCTCATCCATTTTAATAGCCCTGTCACACATGCAAACCTCTATTTTATGAGTCTTTGACACAATGTGGGCTCTCAAACAGAACGGTTCAAATCCCTCAGTGGGCATGAAATGCACATGTAAAGGAACGTAAGCACAATAAACAATACAGCCTGAAAAATATTGGCCACATGAAACATGTCCAAACAAGCTGTCAGGACAAAAGGACCTGGGGATAGTTTGTCATCAGAATTGGTTAAAGAAACAACTGTTGTTTGGCTAAAAGAGAGTTTTGTGTTGGGAAAGGCTCTGGAGGACGTTGTGCGTTCGGCGAGCTAACTCATAGCGACTGGTAGCTTTCTCATCCATCACTGGAGAGAGCTGCTGTGACACACAAAACCTGTTTTTTCCATTAGAGCGCCGGCGGAGCCCAATGCCAGTCCGTGCACTTGCTCGCTGTCTTTGGTCTTGCATCGCTCAGTTTAAATAATGAAGTCTTCTGTCTCGTAACTTCTGTGAAGCGAGCAACTCAGGTAGCGTAGCCTCTAATAATACTTTTTTGTTACCTCCTCCTCTTTGTTTTCCCCTTGATGTCCTCGTCTTGGGGCGATGAGGGAACTTACAATGGCAATGGTGTGAATTAGTAGACAGACACGTAGGGATGAAAGACCAGTTCTCATTATGGCCTAAACACATGTGCACACTTCTGGGAATAGAGATGTGTAAATGAGCTCCACGCACCAAGTGCTGTCTTTTCTGGGCTGTTGTTTTGCTCCTTTGAATAATTGACAAGGCTGTGCTTGTGAAGACAGGGACAAATCTGCTGAGTTAATGTCCCAGCCAGAGGAATTTTAGTAGCAAACACTATCAATCGCCCCCTACATAGAATTGTTACTGCCATGGCAGTTCATAAATCTTATGTAACCCCGGCTCAGCAATATAACAAGTCCGTATTCCAGAAGTATGTTCATTTTATTGTTCCAGCGGAGACCTCACAGCGGATGACATCTGCTATATTTACCCTCTAGATTACACTCCATTCCTACAAAAAAACAAACAAACAAACAAAAAAACACTTTCACATCAGGCAGGTCTCCGCTTTGGGTCTGGGGACATTTTAACGTGATTGCTGAGGGCAAACTCTAGCCTGTTCCCCACCGTCTAGGAAATAAAGAGACTTGTAGTTTTAGTAAGAGTCGGAGCTGTCAGAGGTGCACACATGGCTCAGACAGTGATCTTTAACTGGGGGTGCCGGGGCAGAGCCGTGGCACTTTTCTCTTTCAGACTATGGCTTCTGTGTTCCCCGTTCTCTCATGGGAATTGAGCAATGTGTGATTGAGGCCTTGACTCTGAGCAGCAGCTACGAGATGCAGCATACATGGGAGTGACTATCTATTAGCCTGGCAGTTTTTTTTGTTTGTTTTTTTTTCTTGCCTCTTTTCTCGTTTTTGACTGCAGGCAAAGCTGGATGCAGCTCTCTCTTCAAGGTCTCTTGCCAACCACAGCAGATGGGTGTGAGCCTCAAAAAGCAGCTCCGAGCTTCCCCCTTTTGCTTACCTTTAAAATCCCAACAAATGACTATTCCAGCACTGCCAAGAGAAGTAAGACTATATTTGACAGTGTTAGTCCAGCTTCAGAGCATTGTATTGTGACATCTGTCTCTTTGTTTTGCCAGAATGATGGCTGCAATGAGGAGTTCTGAGGAGAGGTTTCTTTTTTTTTTTTTTTGTATACCCATTCTGAATTTGAAGAGACAGGGCCCTGGATTTTAACCGGAGCAACGTGCAAAGGAGAGCGCTTCATTAGGATGCACAACCGAAATCCTCCAGGATCAAGGTGATGGGAATGTAAAATAACTTGCTCCTGATTTCACTAAACCTCACGACTATTTCCACTGTGAGTGTGGCGCTCTCCGTGCAACGACTCTTGACTGAAAAAGAAAGCAGCACAGGAGGATCAGTTTAGGAGCCCAGCATTGCACCGGAGCACAAGACAAAACATAGTATAAACAGTCGCTGCATGCACCGTGTGTCACAATACACCTCAGAATGTCATCTGAATCCACTCTGGGCTCTTTACTCTTTACCAAATACTGGAATAATTAAAAACGCTTATCGCTGCCACACAAAACAGCACCTTGCACCTCCATTGTGAGTCTGATGCCTCGTGCTTATGATGCAAGGCCTTAGTGTCTTCAATGGCTTCTATGAGTGAAGGCCAGTGCTGAAGAGCAGTGTTTGATAGAGAAGGAAAACAGACAAATGTCAAGGACTATGGTCTTTTTCAGAGTACTGAAATTTATGAAAAGAGAGTCTTTGCACCAGAAATAGATGGCTGTAAACACCATCACAACATTTTTTTTCCTGATATGGAACTGAACTGGTGGATAAAATAAAATAAAGAGTAAATTGAATCTGGTAATTCCACTGTATTCTCATCCCGTCGATGCAAGTCTTAATAAGGTCAAAACTTGGCTCAGCTGCTGTAAATGACTGAATTTAAGACCATTCTAAGACAATTGTCAGGGATTTGCATATAAAAAGATGTGTGATTGTCGAGAGGACCTTGGCCTACATGCTGTAATTGCTACAACTCCAGCTGTCTCAGTCCTGCCTTTCAAATAATACTCATCCATTTCTCACTTCAACTATCTTCTGGATTCTGAAGTAAATCCTCTTGTCATCCTCAAGCTCCTATACAAAACAACATCTGGTACCAGACTATATATCTAATTAATTTACTGTTGGAATATTTCACTTTAATGAAAACAAGGGAGTGATGGTGCTTTTAAATGGAAGATGAACACACAGCAATGCTAAAAAAATTAAATTCATGAAAGGTGATTTTACTAAAGAATTAGCCACAATTAGCCCACTCAGTCTGCACTGGGTGACTATTGCGGGCACGTCGTGCATTCACATCAAAGGGCAGAATTAATATCAACAGGTTGCGCCAATTACCTGCAACCTGACTGTTCCTAAAAGTCAGCCTGAGCTCTGACAGACACACGAGCACAGGAAACATTAGCCAGAACACGGGTACGGCCGATATTACAAGCACTGAGCTCAGATGTGACTGTGACAGTAGCCTGTCTCATTAACGCCGGGGATGGAGAGGCCAGATCTGGTGGAGGAGTGGAGCAGGAGGTGAATGGAGCCATGGAGCCGCAGTGGAAAATGAAAAGATGATTGTTGTTTCTCTCACTCATCTCATTCCAATGACTGTTTTAATTTTGCTGAGCAGCTCAAGCAGATATTTTTTTTCCCCCTTAATTATTTGGAAACGTCTTTAAACCTGCCCACTCTGGAGACTGAATTACCCATTGTTTTCACGTCAGACATCTCGAAATAAATTAGTTCTGACTGTGATAAGGATGGAGTGTGAGAGTAATCTGAAGCATCATAAACAAGATGAATTAATGCCAGGAGTCAGATCAGTTGAGATTGTTCTGTTTGAGATTGTGGAGGATTTTATGGTCGACAGGAGACTAAGGTAGTTCGTCACTGCATACCTATCACATGCATTGGATTGTGAGCTCACGTAAACACCAAGTCTCTTCTTTTATTAACAAAGCAAAGGCAGAGAAACAGGCCTGTGAAAGACATTTGCTTCTTTCATTTTCTCTGTGGCTGCTCCACCTTGACGATACGCCACTCCGTCTTGAGGTCTGGCTCACGCTCAATGCCAAAAGGGCAAATGCCCAGGTGCTGGTGTAACTGAACTGCTGTCCTCAGCACACAAAGGCATTGTCGCCCAGGGAAAATGGCTCAGGAAAGGGGGGAGAGTTGTCATGATAACAGAAGAGCACCTGGGATTACTGTCAACGGTCTTCTGGTCGAGCCCCCCCCCCCCCCTCTCCCGTCTCCTCAGATCTGTGGCATTGTCATTGACATTGACCTTTAAACTCCAATTAGCCACTTAATCACAAATTAATTATTAATATTAGAAAAACCAACAGGGCTTAGGTTGTTTGTCTCTTTCACCTCATTATCATCCACTAATGACCATCCTTGCATCTCATTTCCACACCAAAGGCTGAGAAAATGGCGTTTGCAGAGGAATCTGATGATGTTTTATTTTTTTTTCTAAAAGGGCAAATAGAGCGGAGCTGATTTTCCTGTGCGTCTCTGTGCTTATGCAGTAATTTCCACCTCTAACTCTTGTTACGAGTCAGAATTTTGCATGGTCTTAATCTTTTAGATGTCTCTTCAGACTGCATTAATAAAAGAGTCCTCAGCTGCATAAGAGCAGCCACATCCAGTTCCAAACTCGGAGCCCTCATGACCTAATTCAGTGTGAAATGGTTGACAGGAAAGTGTGAAATGGCTCCCAGAAAAAAAAAAAAAATGTTCACGGCAAATAAGTGACATGCAGACCAGTCATTGCTGTCAACTAAATTACAAAAAAAAAAACATGCATGCTCTTGTTAATTATTTGTCAACTTGGGCTTGATGTTAAGTGTTGTCTGCATTTTCAGTGCAAGCAGTTCTGCAAGTCAGACACTAAATAAATGGTGTTTGGGTTCAAACAACCTCCTTTGGCTAAATCAGATACTTGGAATTCACCGACAGAGCCAGAGGTGAGCTGTGTGGCCGTATAATGAATGCAACTCAGTTTTCCAATAATTGGTAATGTTCTTCTGTCAATTACCTGAGACATTGTGTTTGCTGGAGCCGAGCCACAGACTACCAATAGGTCAGTTTGCTGAAATATTTGGTTTTTCTCATCCTATCACTGTGCCACTAATGCATCCCATTTACATGCGTCAACTTGATGTTTTGATTAACCAACTCCACCATTCCCAACAGAAGTGCAGAAGGTCTTTGCATTTACATTCTTAAAAACAACTGTCAGAGCTGGAGTGGAACTGTCGTCCCCCGCTCAGATTTGCTTTCTATTTTTCAGGCAGCTTAGAAAGATTTAAGGGATCAGTTGGAGGTTTATATTTTTGCTTCTCTCCACATTATCCTCTTCACTTCTCTCTCAACCCCCTTTCCGCCGAACCCCCAGCCATCAGTCCGTACGCTGCTTCTCACCCTGCACGGAAACACAAGTCGCAGTGAAAAGTACAACAATGCCGAGCTGACAAGGAGTGATAGCAGAAGGCTAACACAGTGAGAGGATTAGGAAGGTGATAATGCGAGCGAGGAATTTATTCTCTTTAAATAAAACTCTCTTTGGGCCTTGATGCTGACTAAAAGTTTGCTGCACAAACTGACAGATGGGCAGTTATTGCTTTTTGCTAAATCTGCATAAACATTTTAAGTCACAAGCACTGTGTTTGTTTAGAAACATTTATCTCACTGAAGACAATTCTCTCTTTAATGGGAGAAAAGAGTCCATTCAGACCTGACGTTAACATATGATCCGGGTGATCCGATCACATGTGGCGAGCCCTAAAGCAAAGTGTGAACAAGCACCAAAGCGCTTTCGCTCAGGCCACTTCCCAAGGTGGCCAGAGACGCATCAGACCACACAGGCTCTGTATTGTGAACAACATGCATCATAAAACCACCCTGGGACAGTGGCATTGCAGGAAAATCATCGGTTCATGTTGTGCTTTCATTTAAGAGAATGCACCGGTCCAAGTTATAGAGTCTGTAAAACTTTGCAATTTTCCAAAGAAACTATGGAAAAGATCAGGGGCCTCATTTATAAACGTTGCGTACGCACAAAAGAATGCGTACGCCACTCTCTACGCAAACCGTGGGATTTATAAAAAGAGAACTTGACGGGAAAATGTGCGGTCCTCCACGCCAACTCTGACCCATGCGTACGCACATAACTGGGGGAAGGAGAAACTGCGCCACCGATGGCAGAAGAAAGAAACGGGAGAAACTGTGTGAAACCGATCGTGTAAAATAAAGTTATATGACCTCTCATATATGGACAGTGTATTTGCAAGAAGTGGATAGTAAAAAATAAAATTTCTACAATGAATATACAAACATACTCCCCGGAGTGCACACGGGAAACATATGATTAAGACAATAGTAAGACAACAGTATTATGTTTACACTGATATGAATGCAGTGTAATATCCTATATCATATAGCTCATATAGCAGTGTTGGGCGCAGACTGGAGCCGGCGCTGTACGTGATGGGTGGCTTCTCGGTACGGATAATTAATGTGGAAATCCTGAGACTTGCAATTTTGTAGGAGTGTTTAACCCGTTCACCGACCTTGCAGGCGACAGTGGAGACCCCCTCAAGCGGTGGCTGCTCACCCCTTTTCCTCACCAACAAGGCGCAGAGGAGAGGACCTAGAATCTGCGCCACAGCCAGGCGCGCAGTATTGTGGAGCGCACCATCGGGCTCCTGAAGGGCAGGCGGCGGTGTCCCCAGGGCCGCCCCTGGCCAAGTGGGGGCCCTAAGCAGGATTTTATTTTTGGGGCCCCCCTTCCAATAACATAATAATACTAATAATACTACTACTACTACTACTACTACTACTACTATTAATAATAATAAGAATAATAATAATAAATTTAATTACTAACGAATCAAATGAACAGCCTCTATCAACAGTGGAACAAGAACTTTATAGATCAAAAGTGGAACAATCTTTTTTATTTCAACAACATCCCACCTTCAAGTGAAGCACGAGCCTCTTCTTGTTTGGACTTTTTCTTTCTTTTGCTAGCTCCTGAATCGTATTGACGTTTGGAAGCCGTCTGTCTGTCTGTCTGTCTGTCTGTCTGTCTGTCTGTCTGTCTGTCTGTCTGTCTGTCTGTCTGTCTGTCTGTCTGTCTGTCTGTGTCTCTCTCTCTCTCTCTCTCTCTCTCTCTCTCTCTCTCTCTCTCTCTCTCTCTCTCTCTCTCTCTCTCTCTCTCTCTCTCTCTCTCTCTCTCTCTCTCTCTCTCTCTCTCTCTCTCTCTCTCTCTCTCTCTCTCTCTCCTGCCTCGGATGACTTGGTGGCGGTGCTCTACGTGCCTCTCGAGAAAATACACGCGCATCTTTTGCGCATTTGCAGAGAATGATGATACTTTATTGACCCCGAGGGAAATTCAATTCACTTGCGCAAAATAGGGCCCCCATGGATCGCGGGGCCCGACGCACAGCGCGTGTTCTGCGTGTAGGGAGGGGCGGGCCTGGGTGTCCCCCTCCACCTCCGTCACCACTCCACTCAGGAGGGATTCCCCGATGACCCCCGCCAGTGTTTCCTCCAGCGGGGTGAGCTCCGGAGGGCCCGTTCCCCCGCCCGGGGCACAGACGCTCTGCCAGTGTGACGCCAGGCGCTTTTTTGTGTCTACTTTGATGTCGGACCACTTTTTTTTCACGTCAGCCACACTCCGACCTTCTGAGGCCACAGCATTGACACCATCCGCCACATGCTGCCACTCTAGAGCCTTTTTGGCATTGGTGACCCCAACACTGTGTCCACCAAATAATATCGCCTTCCTCTTCTCCACCTCCCCGACGAGAACTTCCACCTCACACTGGGTGAAGTTGCGCTTCTTGGCTTTCCTTGCTGCTTTCGGCATGCTGTCAGTCATGAATCCATATTCATGAGAGGCGTTTCTCTGAATATTCATGAACAAATATGGGCGTGGTATGACCCGCACACAGGTGCGCCACATTTAGAGTGGATTGTGATTTATAAAGGGAAATCGGCGTAGGACGTGCGTGCGCACTGTTTTATAAATCAGGATATTTTTGTGCGTACGCACTTTCTGTGTTTCGTGCGTACGCCAATTTTGACGCCAATCCTACGCACAGTTTTATAAATGAGGCCCCAGGTCTGTGCCTGGGGGTATGTGTGGCACTATGTGTACGTTCATAATTAGAAATAGTTGCCCCCCCCTATTTTATTTTATTCTTTATTCTTAAGGTCATTTTATGTTAATGAATATCATTTTAAGAGTTAATCCGTGGCAATACTAGCTAATATAGGGTTCGCCAGTAGAGGGCACTCGGTGCGTATCAGTGGCTGACCGCCGGGAGCGGAAGTCAGAACGTGATGCGGAAGAGAGTGAATCACCGAGCGTGCTCCGGACTGAACAATGTGTTTCTGTGTTGCAGGTAAGCTGGTGTTAGAAACTAGGTAAAAGTGATTGCCAACAGTCGTGCATGGTTATTAGTGCCTGAAAGAATAATTGATGTCAAGTGTAAGATTGTAATGAAGTTATGAAGGTATAAAAGTTACCGCGTTGGAAACCCAAAATGGCGGAATTGTATGCCGTCGCGGGCACATTAAAATACGTAAGCACTGTTATAAGTTGGATGTATATTACAGCAGTAGTTGGTATTTCTTTATTAATGTGATCCGTGATTGAAACTTTATTTTGCACGTTTGTACTTTAGGTCTACATATACATTATGTTCTTCTTTGTTAATAAGCGAAAGGGTTAAGATACTGTATGTGTTTGTCATGGAATTGTGGTTATGAGTGCACGTGTTTTACAGTATGGAGCGGAAGTCAGAACGTGATGCGGAAGAGAGTGAATCACCGAGCGTGCTCCGGACTGAACAATGTGTTTCTGTGTTGCAGAAAATAAATATGTTGCATGGGAGATGAGTGGCCCATAATTCTCATAAGTGTAACATATTTTGGCGAGCCAGCCAGGAGGTGGCGCTAGTGAGTCAACATCACCAACCACCTTCCTTCCCAAGAGACGAACCTTCATTCAAGACCAAAATGGAATCAACTGAACACCTACGTGATCAAGTGAGTACGGCTTTGTGGCAGTTGGATAGAGGGCTACTCGTGGACGTCTGCAGGCGACTAAAATGTTCCGGCCTGGACAGCGGAGACCCTCACAGCCAGACCAAGCGCACACTCATCAAGATGGCGGAAGGTATGTTTGATGAGATTGAGGATAGTGAAGAAGAGGATCAAGTGGAAAAGTTTTATAATGAGACAGCCACATATATCCTGGGATTAAACAAAGAGGAGAGCCAATCAGTTGAGAAAACCCCATCAAAAGAGTCAAAGAAGGACTCTGAGGACACCTTACCACAGGCCATTTCAGTAAAGATGACAGAATCTCCACCCAAACCTCGACCAGAGCCAATACAAACTCTACAAGAGGTGATGTTGAGAAGGGAGTTTAAAATCTGTGGGCAGATTGGAGAGCCTGGACAGAAGGAGAAGTTATCTTACCTCAGCTTAGTCCGCCAGATTGAGAATGGGACTGAAAAAGGACACTCAGAGACTGAAATAGTTGAAGCAGTAATCAGGGCCATTTGTCCAGGAATGCCCCTCAGAGACATGTTGGAGATAAAACGTGGGCTTACACTCACCAAACTTCTGACCATATTAAAGGGACATTACAAAGTAGATAGCCCTACAGAGCTTTACCATCAGCTGCTCAATGTTTCTCAAGAACCCAGAGAAACTGCTCTCAACTTTGTGTTTCGTGCAATTGAACTCAAAGAGAAACTGTTATGGAAAGCAGCAAATGAGGAGACTGATGAACTGTACAGCAGGGCCACCATCCAGCGCAAGTTTCTCCGCTCCATTGAAACTGGGCTGCTCAGTGATTCTATTAAATATCAGTTACAGCCCCTCCTCAACGACGTAAGCATAACGGATGAGGAACTGATCGAGAAAATCAATGAAGCGTCAAAACTAGAAAATGAGAGATCAGAAAAACGAAAAAGGTTGACTGCAGCTAGGATTCCAAGGGTGCAGGAACTCCAAACAGAATGTCAGGCAGCACCAGCACCTGTTCAGAATCAATCCAAGCCCAAAGGACCTCCCACTGCAGTGTCCATGAAGTCAGTGAGGGGGTCAGAGACCAAGACAGACACCCAACAGATTATGGAAGAACTACGTAAAGAAATGAAACAAATGTTTATGGCTGCTATGGAAACTAATCCCCGCTCCATGAGACCCACACAGAGGGAAAAAGGCTGTAAAAGGTGTAGAGAAGAGGGAAAAGGAGAGAGCTGTGGGCACTGTTTCAAATGTGGGCGAGATGGTCACTACTCTCGTGGATGTCAAGCGCAGAGACCGTCGTCGGGAAACGGAGAGGGACTGCTGAGATGGGACCAGCAGTAGTCCAAAGTCAAGGGTCCCAAAGCAAACAGCCAAGCCCAGCACCAGCCACCAAAGGAACAACAGCCAACACCCTATCAGCCGAAACTGAAGTCTGCTACCTACCACCTCAACAAAAATCAAGGTTAGTCAGTCTAGTGGGCAACAGATGCATGGTGAACTGTGTTATGGACGATCAGCCGATCAAAGTATTATGGGATTCAGGGGCACAGTCCAGCATAGTAAATGAGAACTGGCGACAAAATTACCTTCCTCACACAGTTGTCAGACCTGTGTCAGAACTGTTAGACAACGAGACACTTTCAGTATTCGCTGCTAATGACACGCCCATTCCCTACATTGGCTGGATAGAGGTACGATTTAAATTGAACAGTGATTCGTCCTCCACAAATGAGCTTCAAGTGCCAATCTTAGTTTCCAGTGACTCAGCCGTGGCCGGAGACCCCATCATTGGATACAATGTTATTGAAGCTATTGTCAAACAAGAAGACATAAAAACTAAAGATGGAAGAAAACAGCTAGCCCACTACATGAGTAAAGCATTTGAAATAACTGTACGAACAGCTCACAATGTTGTAAAGCTAGTGCAGAACAGCAGTGAAGACTCAGAGATTGGTGTGGTACGGACTGGAGTAAAAAGACTGTCATTGCCAGCTAACCAAGTCACCACAGTCTACGTACGGTCACACGTTAGTCCACATGCACGAGGTCAGGACATGCTGTTTTCACCTGATGTGACTAATCCACCACCAGAGGGCGTAATCTTCAAAGATGTATTGGTACAAATCCCAAAGAGAAGAGTTCCTTATGTGCCCATCTCAGTGATTAACACTACAGACCACCCCATTTATTTGGAGAGTCACAAAGTGATTGGACACCTGGAACCAGTAAAAACTGTTTATGCAGCAGACATTCAGTCAAAAGTAAATGAGTTGAAGAGACAAGATATGAACAATACAGAATCTAAGTCTCCCAACCCAAGTGACACACAGCTCCGAGAGAATAAGCCGAGACCAACGTCATGGGATCCGCCAGTGGATCTCCAGCACCTGACAGAGAGTCAACAAGTCATGGTAAAGCAGATGTTGCGGGAGGAATGTGAGGCGTTTGCCTACGACAGCGACGATGTGGGCTGCATACCATCTTTGAAAATGCACATAACCCTCAATGATACAAGTCCTGTTCAAAAGACCTACATGTCTGTCCCAAAGCCCCTGCATAAAGAAGTTAAGGAGTATCTGCAAGACCTGCTGAACAGAGGCTGGATCACACCATCACGGTCCCCATACTCATCGCCTGTAGTATGTGTCCGCAAGAAAGATGGAACACTACGCCTTTGTTGTGACTTCAGAGAGCTTAATCGCAAGTCAGTTCCAGACCGCCATCCGATACCGCGAATTCAGGACATGTTGGATGCACTGGGTGGAAGCTCGTGGTTTTCAGTGTTAGACCAGGGCAAGGCATACCACCAGGGTTTCTTGGATGAAGAAAGTCGCCCCTTGACCGCTTTCATCACACCCTGGGGGCTCTATCAATGGGTACGCCTTCCCTTTGGCCTGAGCTCCGCACCCGCTGAGTTCCAGAGGAGCATGGAACACTGTTTGTCAGGTCTCAGAGACACTATCTGTCTCCCGTACCTGGATGACAACCTTGTGCACAGCTGCAAATTTGACGAACACGTAGAACACATCCGCCTTGTCCTCCAGCGTTACAAAGAGCATGGTGTTAAGTTGACTCCGAAGAAATGTGAATTGTTCAGGCACAGTGTGAGGTTTCTAGGCAAACTGGTAACAGGTGAAGGTTATACAATGGATCCAGCAGAGTTGGCCCCAGTGATGGCTTTAAAGGAGAAGACACCCACAACCGTTGGAGAGGTGCGTCAAATGCTTGGTTTCCTCTCTTATTATAGGCCTTTCATCCCCAACTTCTCCCGTGTAGCCCACCCACTCTATGGTCTGCTTAGTCCTCCACCTGCTGAGAACGACACTGCCCCAGTCTCCACTGTCAAGTCCAAGAAAAGAGTGAAAAAAAGCAACGGTCACTTATCATCACGAATGCCTATTAAGTGGACCAGCTCCCACCAAGAGATAGTGGACCAGCTCGTAAATGCACTTACCAGACCTCCTGTCCTTGGGTACCCAGACTTCACCGAGCCTTTCGTGTTACATTGCGATGCATCACAAGTTGGGCTAGGCGCTGTTTTATACCAGCGACAGCAAGGCAAGATGAGGGTCATAGGATACGGTTCTCGCACCCTGAGTCCAGCAGAGAAGAAGTACCACCTCCACTCCGGCAAGTTAGAGTTTTTGGCGATGAAGTGGGCCATTTGTGAACGTTTTAGGGATTATCTGTTCCATGCTCCATCATTCGTGGTGTATACTGATAACAATCCACTAACATATGTGCTCACTACTGCCAAGCTCAATGCCACAGGTCACAGATGGGTCGCAGAACTGGCCAACTACAACTTCACCATACGCTATCGTCCCGGCAAGACCAATGCCGATGCTGATGGTCTGTCGCGTATGCCCTTGGACATTGAGAGCTACATGGAGAGCTGTACAACACAAGTGGGACAAGAAGCGCTAAGTGCATCAATGGAATCCGTATTGGTGGAGCAAAGACTCCCTTGCCAAGGAATTGGAGTCATCCAGGTTAGTGCTTTAACATTGATCAAAGATTCTGACACAAATCAGTCCCTAACACCAGACCAGATCCGCAGAGCACAGGAAGATGATGAAGTCCTGTCAAGAGTGCTCTGGTACAAGTCACAGGGTAGAAGACCAAGTAGGACAGCGGTGAAGGCAGAACACCCCTCAGTAGCTGCTCTGCTTAAGCAGTGGTTGAAACTTGTCATCGACAAAGATGGTGTCCTACGCCGCCAAACAACCCGCCGAGTACAGCTATTGGTTCCTAGAGCCTATCGTCCCCTGATTTTCAAAGAGCTCCATCAAGACATGGGTCATTTAGGAGTGGAAAGAACACTCGACCTGATTAGGGACAGGTTCTATTGGCCACAGATGGCGAAAGAAATTGAACACTTTGTTACAGAAAAGTGTGAGTGCATCAAAAAGAAGAAGCCAAGTAAGCAGACGCGTGCACCTCTGACCTCAATCCAGTCCACTCACCCATTCCAGCTTGTGTCCATAGATTTCCTTCACCTGGAAAAGTGTAAACATGGCTATGAGTACATATTGGTGGTCATGGATCACTTCACGAGGTTTGCCCAAGCTTACGCGACGAAGAACAAAACAGCTAAAACTGTCGCTGAAAAGCTCTTCAATGATTTTGCACTAAAGTTCGGCTTCCCAACGAGATTACATCATGACATGGGCAAAGAGTTTGAAAACAAGCTAATGGCCAGACTCAAAGAACTCTCAGGTATTCAGGGCTCTCACACGACACCCTACCACCCACAGGGTAATGGACAAGTGGAAAGATTCAACCGTACCCTGTTGTCCATGTTACGGACCCTGGAAGACAAGGAGAAAGACGATTGGAAAGAGTCACTGGCAAAGGTTGTTCATGCATATAACTGTACAAAGAGTGAGGCAACAGGCTACGCCCCATATTACCTCATCTTTGGACGTTCTCCACGCCTGCCCATTGACTTGTTTTTCAACCTGAAAAATGATGAAGTTCATGTGAACTATGATGACTACGTTAGCTGTTGGCAAAAGAGAATGCAGGAGGCCTACACCGTGGCTTCGAAAACAGCTACCAAAGAAGCTGCTCGAGGGAAAATCTACTATGACAAGAGAGTTAAAGGGAGAGATCTTCAAGTTGGTGATAGAGTTCTCCTTCGGAATCTCACACCTAGAGGTGGGCCTGCAAAGATCCAGTCCTATTGGGAGGACCAAGTCTACATTGTGAAGGAGAGGAAAGCAGATGACAGTCCAGTGTATCGGATTAGTCCTGAAAATGGTCGTGGTCGAGAGAAGGTGGTACATAGGAACCTCCTGCTGCCTTGTGACTTCTTACCTGTTGAAAAGCCACCAACACAGACTGCTCAGACCCAAAAAGACTCTCCATGTGTTACAAGGAAAAAGTCTCGACCTGCAGGGAGACAACAGCAACAGCAACCAGAGAACAATGACACGTCAGATGATGACAACAGTGATACTGGTACTTACCTGTGGCACCTCAGACCTGTTCCAGGAAGAATGCAGAGGAAGACTCGACTCAACCCCCTGGCGGAGCCATTCCAACCTCTACCAAGTCTGCACCAAGAAGAGGATTTGCCACTCCAGAGCGAAGAGGATTTACCACTCCAGAGCGAAGAGGATTTGCCACTCCAGAGCAAAGAGCCCGTGACAGAACCACTTCAGAACTCTGACCTTGAACTTGAAAGGTCATATAGTGGTGAGCCTCATATGGACATTCCAGGTGTGAATGAGAGTGAGACTGACACTGTGAGACAGCGACCCCAAAGACTGAGACAGCAACCAACAGTTCTGAGTTATGACACTTTAGGTCAGCCGACGTTGGTTCAAAGGGACTTGAAGGTTGCAAAGACTCATGTTATTGAGAGTAATGCCTTTTGGAGACCATGGGCTGTGGAAGTGTGTTAAAAGTTTGTTGTTGACTATGTACTGTAAATAGAAATGTCAGGAGACATTTAATTTTGTGAGGGAGAGTGTGGCACTATGTGTACGTTCATAATTAGAAATAGTTGCCCCCCCCTATTTTATTTTATTCTTTATTCTTAAGGTCATTTTATGTTAATGAATATCATTTTAAGAGTTAATCCGTGGCAATACTAGCTAATATAGGGTTCGCCAGTAGAGGGCACTCGGTGCGTATCAGTGGCTGACCGCCGGGAGCGGAAGTCAGAACGTGATGCGGAAGAGAGTGAATCACCGAGCGTGCTCCGGACTGAACAATGTGTTTCTGTGTTGCAGGTAAGCTGGTGTTAGAAACTAGGTAAAAGTGATTGCCAACAGTCGTGCATGGTTATTAGTGCCTGAAAGAATAATTGATGTCAAGTGTAAGATTGTAATGAAGTTATGAAGGTATAAAAGTTACCGCGTTGGAAACCCAAAATGGCGGAATTGTATGCCGTCGCGGGCACATTAAAATACGTAAGCACTGTTATAAGTTGGATGTATATTACAGCAGTAGTTGGTATTTCTTTATTAATGTGATCCGTGATTGAAACTTTATTTTGCACGTTTGTACTTTAGGTCTACATATACATTATGTTCTTCTTTGTTAATAAGCGAAAGGGTTAAGATACTGTATGTGTTTGTCATGGAATTGTGGTTATGAGTGCACGTGTTTTACAGTATGGAGCGGAAGTCAGAACGTGATGCGGAAGAGAGTGAATCACCGAGCGTGCTCCGGACTGAACAATGTGTTTCTGTGTTGCAGAAAATAAATATGTTGCATGGGAGATGAGTGGCCCATAATTCTCATAAGTGTAACATATGCAGAGACAAGGTGCCTTAAGACATGTTTCTACTGCACAAAAGGTGCAAGGGATGGAACGGTGCGTTACAGAGCAGTAAGGCAAAGCTGACCAGAGCCAAATCTGGTGCGTGTTTCCACCACAGAGAGTGCGGTTTAAATGTAGGTGGGGTTTACATCCTCCGCTTTGCACTAGTCTTTTTTTTTTTGCAGCCACAGAGCTGCAGCTGCAACTTCCGTGTAGTTTCCGAGAGAGTGAATGTTGCCCCTGTGAAGTAACACCGAAGTGTGCTCTCGTTTCACAATGCCGGTTGGTTCTGGCAGAAATCACTGACGCGACGCGAGGACAGACCCCGGGGCTCGGGGTTCGGAGCAGCTCCGGTGTCCAGGTGCACTGTGCGTGGACGCGGTTCAAGTCCGATCGTTGCGTTGCATCACGTTGCACATACCGGCAGGTTCCAGAGCTCCAGTATTGGGGAACCGGAGCTCTGGGGCGGCACGCGGCAGCCCACGCATCGGTCAAAAAAAAATAAACAAACAAACAAAAAAAAACAACCAGTGCAAAGCTGAATGTGTTAACAACAGAGGATTCATACAGGTGACATACTAAAATACTAACGGCGTGTCGTAAATCACTGACCAATCAGCAGACAGCTCTGCAAAACTGGACACATTCAGTCGTCCTGAGTACCTCAACAGGAGGGTGACGGAAAAGCATCAACCTTTGGAGTGCTTATTTACTGGAAAATCCCAAATTCTTGTGGTGGAAATCTGAACCGTACCAAACCACTCTATTCCGGCTCTTTTTTCCGACAGTAATACAATCTGATCTCAAGTCGTTCGCCTGAAACACAGCATATGGACAAGTATAAACAGTCTGCGTCAGGGCTCGAGACATGTAATTGGATCATCCAAGATGCATGTCAATGCCAGGTCTGAACGGGCACACAGAGAGAAACCTTTTTTAAAACTCAGTTCAATAATGATCAAAATAGCACTTGATGTGTTTGAGTCATACCATTTTTAAAGTCAAAACTCTCTCCCTGACAGTGGAGAGGAAGCCCCTTGGCATCTATGGCTGTTACATATTGTGGAGAGCAGGATTGGAGTGTCTCCGACTCCACCAGCAGAGGTTCACAGGCTGCACAGGTAGAACACAGAGGAGCAGAGGCCACAGGTGTTTTCCTTGTGCTGCAGTCATTGTGCAAATCACATTCATGGCAAATCCTCTGCAACTATCTCTGCTTGTGCTAAAAAAACCCAAAACAAAACAAAACCAAAAACCCGCACACAGCAACACGCCAGCAATGTGCTGCTTTAAAGTCAATGCTTGTGATTGCAGCTGATTTACAAAATATGATTACTGGATGCTACAGCTTGTCGTAATCGCTACAAGTAATTATCTCTGCATATTGTCAGTCATTGTAGTTGGAAGATTATAGGGCAGACTGAGTTGTTTTGTTTAGCTTCAGATGATAAGTTTACCACTGTTCAAAATTGTATTTAATTAATATTCGCGGAAATTGTTGACGCACGTGCCAACATAAAGCTTGCATGATCTGTAGCCTTCCCACAATCCCCTTTGTTCCCCTTTCAGCTAAAATCGATCAAAAATGCTTGTTATATTAAATGAAGTCGGTGCAAATGCATTTCCTAATTAGTCTTATCTTGCAAGCCTGACAACCTCAGTGTGTGTGTGTGCGTGTGTGTGTGTGTGTGTGTGTAGTACAGTTCTTTCTATCTTGCCTTCAGAGCCCTTTTTTTTTTATTCAGAAGTTGGATTTATGGTTCATGATGAATTATCTTAATGTTCATGCACAAGGGCTGAGGTAAGACGTGTAGCGCCAACGCTTTAACCTGCTTATCAGTACTTTTGCACACTGTTGCCTTCTATGTACAAATTATATTTATGCTACATTACAGTTGAAGCAGAAGAGTTTCCCGAACGTGACATACATTGAGTGACTTGGGCAGCCATCCAGTTCATTTTATGACTGAATTTACAGTGTAAAGATTTAGAAACAGAGACCAGGTTTACAGTTTACTACCTGTACAGTCATTGTGTTGTGAGTATAGACACACAAGATGACTTTATTTTGAAAAAGACATTTTGAAATTTGACTAATTGTATTTATGGACTTCTATCTGTATGAAATGTTATATATAGCCATATGATGTGCATCTTGCCTTTATGTGCTGAGATCTTTCAGTTCAATCAACTGCAAGGTTTTTAGGAATCTCGGCACCACTTCAAACAATAGACTGCACTTCTTTCTCTTTTGCAGCCTCACCTCAAAAACAGTCAGGGTCAAGCCTGTCTAATAGTGTGTGGCAGCTTTGGAGAGAACAGATTGCAAAGCAACAGAGGCAAACATAGCTCTTTTTATAGACTGCGACATTCAAATATCATCATGACGTTCCACTATTTAGACTTTTCAGCAGTGAAACGCCACTTCCAGCACCCCCGGAAACTGAAATGAATTCATTTCCACACCAACAACAGCATGATTAATATTCTCAAGCATGTATCAAGTTTTCACAAATGGATTTTTTTCTGTCCTGCTCTGAAATAAACATAAATGCAGTGCCTTGCCCAAGTATGAGCAGTGTGAGTTGAATAGCTGTCAATGAATGACTGCAGTTGTTATGCGTCCCAAAAAAAACCAAACAGAGAAACTCTGCTGAGCTCCTTCCAATAATTTTGAATCACATGTAGCAGCAATTACAGTCCACCACAACACGATATATTCAGTGGACATCTTGTCCTTTCCATCTCAGAGCTGTTCTGACAGATCATCCCTTGTGCCCACTCCATGGCTGACTGCTTTTGAGAGAAAGAGAGATAGGGAAAGCGAGACAGACAGTGAAGTCAAGATAAAGATGGAGTGACATGTGTGCGTGCACTGGTGGATAAATGTACACATGTACTCGGATGGGGACGGGGCACACTCCCACATGTTCCATAAGCCACAGAAAAGACATACACGCAACCAGAACATAACTGTGACTGCTCAAACAGAGATAGGAGAGTCATGTTGGCTCACCTGCTCATGAATACACACAACGCAATTAACGTTGAACATGTTGAGAAATATTTGTGGATTGTAAAGACATGACCCCGTGTTGCTGCAGCAATAACCAACCTGATCAGGCAATGGACCAACAATGAAGAGATCAATTTTCCGGAGACAAAGTGTTAGCCAAGAGACCATCGTGAAATCCATGTGTCCACTCCATTACCATGGACATTAGGTCCACTGTGAAGTCAACCTGGGGGCTGCTGCCAGCACGTGTCACCTAATAGAATTTCCTTCCCTGCGTTTGTGATTGGTGACTCCATCACAGGAAATGCACTGACTGATGCATCAGTCCTGGAATGTGTTATTTTAGGTGCAAACACATTCAAATTCACCAGAGAACTTCTCCAGCCGTTCCTGGCAAAGATGACGCATCCTTGCTTCACCATTGTAAACTCAGACATGTTGGCACACTGAGCACTTTGGGCAGACGAGTGAAAGACGTACTTTGAAGTCATTTGTCTTGAATTAAGTGATTTTCCGTCCGACTCTGTGCACTGGCTGGACAGCCGATTCACATATACAAACCCTGGGCGAAGCAGGGGGTTGAGCGTAGCGCGTGTTTGTTTGTATTATAAAGGCCTCAGATGTCAATCACCTCTGCACCTTTCAGTCCAGCATTTAACCCTCAGCATTAATGGAAAATGAATGTGTGCTGTGGGAAATCTTCTGTTTGATGGTCTGTTGATAATAACAATATATTATCACTTAGGCCTTTACCAGCATGCCCATTAGTTTGACACAAAGCACAGACATATTTGCTCATGCATTAAACACTAAAGAGCCTCTTCTGGAAGTACATTATGACTCATATTGGTTCTCCCAAAAACATCCAGACACAACACTTCTCATAAAAGATGAGGAGACATTTCTTGTAGAGCCAGATCAGTTATGAGAAACCATCAGGATGCAGGTTTCGGCATTAAACCTTCCCTCGAAGCTGCTCCAGCTATAAGCAGCCATCGCCATGGCATGTTTCATCTTGACTGTTGGAGCAGTCATAATCGATCTGATGGCAGCAGGAAAAAAAAACATGTTGTATTTCTCTGCCCCTGAGGCACAGCAGAAACAAACACACCCTAAACAGATGTTTTTTCACAAGACAAACTGAATAAATAAAAACACAGCGGAAGCATTGCGTGTGGGCGGCCCCCAACAAGCATGTATCTTCTGTGGTATTTGGAACATGTTACATATCCTCAACATTCATTATTGTCGAATATAAATTCAAGTGGGTTGGTTTTATGCCAAGACAAAGTGATAAGCACGTTTAAGCCTAATGCAGCAGTTTCTAAAGTGGAATCTAGGGATCTCCAGGAGTCCCTGAGGGGTCTCTTGGGGGTGCAGCAAATTGAGAAACTGTTTAATTTCCCCATTTTTTCACTCCCTTACTAATAGCACAGTGGG
Source organism: Blennius ocellaris (assembly GCF_963422515.1). Classification (NCBI taxonomy): domain Eukaryota; kingdom Metazoa; phylum Chordata; class Actinopteri; order Blenniiformes; family Blenniidae; genus Blennius; species Blennius ocellaris. The sequence goes on along the minus strand of NC_137651.1, from coordinate 28,543,516 downwards.
AGCATGCAGTGCTGTAATCCATTCTCATTAGAGGTTTTGCTCTGTCTCTCTACTGTTGTCAGACACCCAATGCAGGCAGACAGCTGTACACCACTTAAAGCCTGGAGTGACAGAGGCACTTTCCTGCAACAGAGATGATCAAGTTGATCTGGTGTCTGTCTTTCTGGGAGATCTTGATATTAAAACTTTGAGGAGCTCCTCCTTGTTATATGAGGTGCCAGAGGTCTCCGGTGCTCATATACCGTGTAGCCGGTGGAGAATAACCTTGTGAACTGCGATTTGATCCATCACATCTGAATGTACTGAGACGCACCAAATAATAAGGCTTTGAGCAGAGCGCGGCGCTCAGAGAGATAGCCTTGTGACCCAGGTACAACTCATAAACTGCAGTGCGGCATCAGCTGGATTAATATCGCACAGCAGTCCCCATGTATCCTGACACACATGTATATTTAATTCGCAGAGACCTTTTGGTGCTTGTGCGGCAAAATTAAGAGATGCGCCTCAAACAGAGCGTCAACACACGTGCGCGTGATGATGTGGCTCATAATGACGTTTAAACAGGTTTCATCCGTGTCAAAGACAGGAGCGTCAAACCAGCCCAAGAGGCGTCAGAATTCAAGCGAAAAAAAAAGGCAAAAATAATTATTCGGGTCAACAAAACTTGAGCCTTACTCACCCCTTTTGAACATTTTGGAGGCCTAGGTGTGCTTGGTCTTATGTCCTTTGAGAATCATCTATTCTTATATTCCAGACTTGAAACTTGGGCGCTTCAGTTTGGGACTTGATCCGGAGCTCTGGTGGCCGTCACTCCTCTGGATTTCCTGGCGATCCTCCGGGGTTGAGTTGAGTCGCAGACTGCCTCTGGTTTCGTTAACGTTGACAAACAAACAATAATCTCATTTCCCCACCTCTCTCTCTCCCCTCCAAGTCTGGCAGACCTGTCGGACGCACAGGACGCGGGGCGGTGATCGCTGTCAAACAGCCGCACTGAAAGCATCCGTCCGAGATTACGATAACTCCAGTCCGTGTGTGTGTGCGCCCGCGTGTGTGTTAGCGTGTGTGTGTGCGCGCTGAGCACAAACGCACAGTTGTCCGGCACAAACCCTGACAGTCCAACTCCTCTCAGACCTAAAAGCCCGTGTGGGGCTTCAGATCACTTCTGTGGACGATGCGCACAGCCAGACTAAAAAAAAACCAAAGTGTCCAATCTTCCATTCCTGTCTCGGGGCTCCGCAGCCGTTAAAATCGCATCATATTCGTTAAAATCTCTAATTACCATAAGTTATTTGAATTCACATTCCGCCTCTGATGTCGGATTACGCACGCAGACTCCTCAAATCCTTCTTAATAATGTAGACTTTGATGCGTCGGTTTCCTTAAAATCCCCCTTTTCAGCTCTCCTCTCCACGCGTAATTGTTAGATTTTCTGTGATCTTGTCTGTGAGGATCTCTCTGCCTTCCACCTATGGATGAGAGCCCGATGATACACACTGGAGGAGGAAGAAAGTCAGTTTGTGAGCTTGCTCCATCTCTCACACACTGCCCTGCTCTTCCTGCTGCACCAGCCTCGTGCGCTCTCACACCACAGGTTCTCAATAATTAGAATAAAAAATGTAAAAAATCATACACTCATCCAACATTTTTCAAATCTTCTGGCGGCTCTCGTGCAAAAATAAAATAAAACGATTTGTAAAGCAAACAGCCTCCATCCACCCAATAACTTATAGATAACAGATCAATGCGTTATTGGAGATAATAATCCGCCGCTTTGCCTGGAGTGCTTACACCTTTTTTAAATAGTCAGATTGTTTTGTAGCGTACAAGGAATTGGTGCAGTAATTATAATTATGCATAATGTGAATTATATATCCCATTATACTATGTATACAAACATTCATAACTACATGTTTATTTTTCATTATTTATATTTTCATTAGCATCTACTAAATAATGTCATTAAAAAAAGCTTACTTGCTTCTGATGGGGTTTTTTTTTAATCTCCGGGGATCAGTGCTTTATTTAAAATTTTCATTTTGTGGTTTTGTTTTGTTTTGTTATTGTTTTGTTTCGTTTTAATTTTTACGCTGTTATCCTGATCCTTGATTTATGTATGGTTTTTATTGCCTCTGAACTCACAGAAGAAGCCCCCCGTTAATACCCTCCTTCTGTCTGCCCCGCCTGTCCCGTTCTGTCACATCGATTAAATCGGCGCTCGGAGTCTCTCGCCTCAGCTCAACAGTCGATTAGTTTTCCCTTGCTTTCAACATGGCGGCGCCCGTGACCGATGTGCGGATCGTACCTTCTAAAAAGCCCACAGGTAAATATTGGCTTCTTATATCGACGTCTTTTGATTTAGACGTGTCGCTACAGGTTCTCAATGTACTTTAAAAATGATTTATTTGTCTTGTGTTGACGAGGTGTCGTTGATCGCTTCCGGTTAAGCGACAAAGTAATGCAGCGTGTTTATAATATTCAGAGTTATGTTCATCCTGGTGAATAAACTGGTAAATAAACACGACAAACCTTCCATTCCACTAAGGGAAACGGTGTGCGTTTTGTTTGTTTGTCGATTTTTACGAGATGCTTTTGGAGAAACATGTCCAGTATTTTTTGGATTTTTCTAATGATCATCTGTACTCGATCTCAAACAAAAGTAGGTAAAGCTAGTCCTAAAATGAACTACAGATGTTAGTAAATAAAAATCTGTTGCTCGATAAATAGCTTGAACTTTCAGAAAAGAAAAGCACATGCTGACCGAGAGCTTAAGGAACAACTTTGTGTTCAGACGCTGGTTCGATTCCCACCGCTGACAGTTTCTTCACTGTGGCTTCCTGAGATCCCACGACCCCCAACATCTTACTGCTCTTCTTCCTATGTGAATTTAAGGTTGAATGCGCATTTTTAAATACAAGATAATCGTAAATGCATGTTTGTGAGTCACCTGCCTCTGGCAAGTAGCATTCATAATTTTAGACTCGTGTCTGAAAGGTGGCCAAAGTTCACCTTCCTTTCCTTGCAACAACTGTGGTGATGTAGAATGTGACCGGAGTGCATTACGACTACTGTCCCTAAAGAAACAGCAGGGAAACTGTCCTGACTGAGAAAACCCTGTGAACGCAACACAGTGTAGTTTCTACAATTCAATAAAACAAGCATATCTTTTTGTTCCATATTTCTATGTTCTTATCAGCTTGGCCAAATGTTGAAGTCTGGTTTTCACAGTACACCACACTGAACAATGTAAAAGTTACAGGAATGCAGTTTGATTCAAAAGATTGGACACATTTCTAGATGCATCTAAATGTTTGTGAGATTTTCAACCTTTGGGTCGCTGAACAGTCACCTTCAGGTCACAATTGACAACATGGAATCCTTCTTCTACTAGAATCTGTTTTTATGGTATGAAGACGGACCATAAAAACATACCAGCATTTTATGGTTTAGGGAAACCCTTGAAGGGGAAAGTCCCCCTTTGGGAATGCTCCTGCACTGTCCAGTCTGAAAAATGAAATCCTGTGCTAAGATAGATGGCCCAGAACTGAAATATACTGTGCTTGGATTTTAGATGATTTTTTAAAGAATCCCTTAATTCTTAAATACATTGCTATTTAATTGGAACCCACCTGGGTATATTTGTGCTTAACTGCACACCAGTTCATCATTCTAAAAGATATCTATTTACAACTTTGCTGTTTTCCCATTATTGTAAGATTACACTCATTGCTGTGCATTCTTGTTGTTTTAGCACACTTATGAGAGTGATGCAAATACTTTATTGTCAGCCCACAGAGACTCGGTTTATTTAGGTGGAGCAAATTTGTTGGGCCGAAACCTCCGTTGTTCACTCTCTTCTGACGAACGGAGGAGTGTGGTGGGGGTGGGGGGTGGGTGTGGGACGGGCACGTTTTTCTTGAGACAAAAACCTGGTGACCGCATTGTTGAAAGAGATTGGTCAAGATCCCACGATCACTCCAAGACGAACCGACATTGATGCCAGAACCGGGATGTGTGCTCGGGCCCAATTTAACCAATTTATTCAAATTTAAAACATTTTATTAAAATATTTTTTATTTAACTTTAATTATTCAATTACTTTATATATTGTTGATGAGTAAATGACAGTTTACTTCACTAATAATCAACATTTTTCACAAGTTGCTTTATAGATTTATTACTTTCAGTAATCTATTACTTACAGTAATTTAATGCTAACGACCAGCCATAAATCCCAGCATTTATGGAGAGAATGTACAAAAAAAACATTTCCTTTAAATCCAGAATTACACACTGTATAATGCCTAAATTAATCAGTATAATTACAGTGTCTGAAGCAGCTGTGGTTTAAATTGTCACATATGGTAATAATTGTCCGCTGTCAGGCTCTTTGATGCCGTTAATACTGATACAATCATCAGACTTTCACTTGTGCTTCACATCTCTGATGTTTCTCTGAGTTTTAGGTATTTATATATATATATATATATCTATATATATATATAGTAGTCCATGATTAAAATATGTAAATGACTTGGTGCTGTTAAAATATTAAAGTTAACTTTTTCTCATTTCCACTGCCAAAAGATAAACATCATCATTAGTTTCTGCTGGCAAAGATTTATCCAGAAAGCTGCGACATAAATTTTAACTACTGCTATCTTTTTGGTTGTAGAACAGGTTTCACATTTACATATTTACAGGCTAATCAGAGAAAATGACATAATTTTGTCTGCCTTCTTTATTAAAGTCAACATCGAATCATTGATTTGAGTCAAAGTGATGCAGTTTTTTGTGACATCATCATCAATCGGTTTGCAAACTTGAAAAACCAGAAGTAAACGAAGCAACAGTTTTAATACATTCTTAGGGGAAATTAAGAAAGTTTAAAGTTTTTTTCTTTGTCGTGGTTTTATCAGCTCAGCGTTTGTCATTCATGACCTTGAGAGTGAAATTGCATTTGATCATTTTACTGTCTCTGTGCTCCAAAACACGTCACTCAAATGGACTGATCATCATTAGGTACTTTGAAGCAGCCTGATGAGCGACCTGCAGTTCCTTGGAGGTGGACTGTGCCGGGGGTTCGGCCACTTGAAATCTTAACACATTTACTGTGAAGGGTGTACTGAAAAATGTTAAATTACAGCAATGGAAATTGACAAGTGAGAATATTCATCACTCTCCCCACATAACCCGGAAAAATACAGGTGCTGGTCATATTATTAGAATATCATGAAAAAGTTGATTTATTTCATTAATTCCATTTAGAAAGTCAAATGTGTAGAATGTATATATTTATTCCAAACAGACTGATATATTTCAAGTGTTTTTTTGCCAAAAAAAGGATGATTATAGCTGACAACCAATGAAAACCCTAAATTCATTATCTCAGAAAATTAGAATATGGTGAAAAGGTCAGATATTGAAGACACCTGGTGCCACACTCTAGTTAGCTAATTAACTCAAAACACCTGGAAAAGCCTTTAAATGGTCTCTGGGTTTGATTCTGTATGACACACAATCATGGGGAAGACTGCTGACCGGACAACTGTCCAAAAGATGACCATTGACACTTTAAAGAAGGAGGGCAAGACACAAAAGGTGATTGCCAAAGAGGTTGGATGTTCACAGAGCTCTGTGTCCAAGCACATTGAGAGAGAGGCGAAGGGAAGAAAAAGATGTGGTAGAAAAAAGTGTACAAGCAAGAGGGATAACCGCACCCTGGAGAGGATTGTCAAACAAAACCCATTCAAAAATGTGGGGGAGATCCACAAAGAGTGGACTGCAGCTGGAATCAGTGCTTCAAGAACCACCACGCACCGACGGATGCAAGATCTGGGCTTCAGCTGTCGCGTTCCTCGCGTCAAGCCACTCTTGAATAAGAGACAGCGTCAAAAGCGTCTCGCCTGGGCTCGAGACAAAAAGGACTGGACTGCTGCTGAGTGGTCCGAAGTTGTGTTTTCAGATGAAAGTACATTTTATATCTCCTTTGGAAATCAAGGTCCCAGAGTCTGGAGGAAGACAGGAGAGGCACAGAATCCACGTTGCCTGAAGTCCAGTGTCAAATGTCCACAGTCAGTAATGGTCTGGGGTGCCATGTCATCTGCTGGTGTTGGTCCACTGTGTTTCCTGAGGTCCAGGGTCAATGCAGCAGTCCACCAGGAAGTTTTAGAGCACTTTATGCTTCCTGCCACTGACCAACTGCATGGAGGTGAAGAATTCATTTTCCAACATGACTTGGCACCTGCACACAGTGCCAAATCTACCAGTACCTGGTTTAAGGACCATGCTATCCCTGTTCTTGATTGGCCTGCAAACTCACCTGACCTCCACCCCATAGAAAACCTCTGGGGTATTGTGAAGCGGAAGATGCGAGATGCCAGACCAAACAATGCTGAAGAGTTGAAGGCCTCTATCAAAGCAACCTGGGCTCTCATAACACCTGAGGAGTGCAACAGACTGATGGACTCCATGCCACGCCGCATTGCTGCAGCAATTCAGGCAAAAGCAGCTGCAACGAAGTATTGATTGCCGTGCATGCTGAAACTTTCCATGTTCATACTTTTCAGTTGGCCCACATTTCTAAAAAATCATTTTTTGTATTAGTCGTAACGAATATTCTAATTTTCTGAGATATTGAATTTGTGATTTTCAGTAATTGTCAGTACTAATCATCCAAATTAAAAGAAATAAACATTTCAAATATATAACTGTGTGTAATGAATTGATATAATGTGTAAGTTTCACGTTCTGAATATAATTACTGAAATAAATCAACTTTTTCATGGTATTCTAATAATATGACCAGCACCTGTAAGTGCTGCAGCAGCAGCAACAAAAGCTGTGTTTATTTTAAGGCTGAGAGCAAGTTTAGGGTTTTAAAGTTATATGTACTGACATTCAACAGCCAGAAAGGAGAGCGAAGAACTGAAAGGCAGTCCATAAGAATCATGATGATGAACCTATCATCTGAGTATGTGGCGTCATCGCAATCTTTCTAAGACAATCTTGTGACACTGCCAGGTAATTGGGATGGTGATCTTGCATCTTCCACTGTGACTACAGCTGCATCCTACACATCCCTATTAATAGAAATGCAGAGAAAGACACTCACACAACACCAGAGCGTAAGATTTTAAGATTGCCATCGAGCCAAAGCTGCTTGATTGTTGGTTTGTTATGCACCTCTTCACAGCACTGGTGTTTTTTTTGTCTCTAATAAAAATGAACATCTTCATTCTCTGCTTTAAGCAAAGCATTGCAGTGAAGTCAAACAATTCTGCGTTCCATTCATACACATGCACATTTTACGACCCGTGACCTCGGCTGCCACCTCCACCGAGGTCCCGGCCTTCATGCTGGAAACCACTGACAAACGGGAAACTTTTATTCTTGCTCATTTGCATATGCTGTCGCAGTTCCCACCTCGGTTCAGTGACGGTTGACATTCTTTAGTCTTCACATATCAATCTTGATGCTGCTTCCACATTCATCACATCCATGTCGTAGTTTGCGGCATGCCACCCGTGAAATGCATAAAGCATGTGAGGGCCTTCGGGGTCAAGACTGAGAATCCCTGCATTACATTAAACATCATGGTTTTATTGAAATCCTGGCTGTATGTGAAGGAGGGGTTTAACAACGAACTGAAACAAGTGCGTCTCTGCTGCTCCCTTCAAGGGTCACAACAGTGCACCATGCGATCGGGCAATTTTTATATCGGATATCTTTCCTGATGCAGCCGGACCTGTCGTGGGCTGAGGGCTTTGGTCAGGGAGACACAGTCATGACCTCTAGGTTTCTACTGCTGCCTTCACAACTCAACTCAAAAAAGAGAGAATTATTTCTTAGCATGCAGCTAGCGTTTCAGCCTGATGACTTGTATAACACTAATTTGAAAACGTAGTGAATGGTGCTCTCTGATGCTCGTTCTCTATGTGCTTTATTCATAAATTCTGCATTTGCATAAATTAATCTTGTGTGTTTTATCTGAGGAGTTGGCTACTTCATGTATGCTTTGGGATGTGTTCGCCATGTTGCTAACAGCTCAATAATTGAACTCTCCCTCCAGCCCGAGGACCGCGGCGGGTTGCCAATCAAATCCCAGATGAAATCCTCCAAGACCCCGAGTTACAGGAGGCAATCAAAGCCTTGCCGGCAAATTACAACTTTGAGATCCAAAAGACAGTTTGGAGAGTGAGACAGGCAAACGCCAGAAGAGGTGAGTGCTATTCTTTCCTAATACACTTCATTTATTTTGCACAGGATGATAGGCTCAGACACAGCTGCTGCAGTTGCCGTGGGAAGGTTGCCAGATTTGTAATGACAGCAGAGCAGGTGCAGAAGGCACTTTACAGCCAAGGTGAGTCGCAGTTTGGGTCGACATCTCTCAAGAAAGCTGGAGCTCTGGCACGACACAGACACCAAGTAAAAACGGATCCGGCCATAATGTTGCCGTGCTCACGGCCAGCCGAAATATGGAGATGTTCAGTCTCGGATGCACAGACATCTGAACTGTCTGTGCTGGGAGGTTTTTTAATGGCACCGCTGGCTGCTGGATTAACTTACTGCAGCTGAATTGGATCAGAGGCTGGATGAAGTTACTCTGAGGTAAAGGATCTGCATCTGTCTTTTGCACAGCCTGTATTTAAACAAGGGGAATGCTTTTCAATTTACAATCAAATCAAGTAACAGGAACGGCAGCCATTGTGCTGCACCACCCGAACCTTCATCATCCCGATTCACAAATACTAATTTCAAGCCTATTAATGTCAGCATCTGATACAACTCAGCTGAAATGCTATGAAACAGTGGAGTCCAACTGTACAGCCCTGTGTGACTGCATTAACAATTACTTTCGAAGTTTGAGGAGCATTAGGCGTCATGTGAAGGAAACAGTTTGTAAAAAGCTTTCACTCACGATGCCATCCGTGTGTGCGTCTGCCTTTGACCTACTTGTACTGACCGTTATAGAGTTGTTGACCTGCACCAACTCTCTACCTCTGTAGAAACTAACGTTAAAACCATAAAACGTTTATATGTGAAATAAAGAACACATTATAAGCACAAAAAAAAAAAAAGGTAACACAAACTGGCTTCCCAAGAAGCCCAATTAGGCAGAAACCTGCCCAATCTGGCAACATCGATTTTCTCCCTGAGACGGGCCTGGAGTAGGCGTGGACAGACGCACAGAAACAACCTCTCAGTAGAGCTCACCACAGGGATTCTTAGACTGGAAGAAATTCAGGACCAAGGCCGGATTTGGGGAAATACACTTTGGATATGATGTTGTTGGATGTCTGACACCTTTGTGAAATGTTGAAAAAAAATTTTTTAATATGGGACCTTTATGTATTTTTATCATTCTGCTTATTTTACATATATCAACGGCTGATAGAAATTGACAAACATGGTTAATTTGTGCAACCTTGTACTGCATTTTTGTTGTTACCTGCCGTTCAGCATGGACACTAAGGAGTCAAGATGTTTTTCACCAGCGCTTCTTTCCCACTATATTTTGCTGTAATTTGTAAAGGCGATGTTTGTCGGCCTTCCTTGATCTTTAGTGGGGTGTCAGTTCCCCCAAGGATTTTCCCTTCTGTGTAATTGATGGCTTTGGAGGGCTGCGCTCACACCACAGTGGACAAACCTTTGCTAAACATCTGCATGCAGTTGTTTTTTTAAAAATTAATAGGCATTTCCAAAACTCTCTCTCAGAATCATTTTGAGAGCAGCTCAACTTGAGCTCAGAATCATTTACCAGTCTGACAGACTGTCACATCTCGCAGAATTTGTCATTAGTTTAATTTTAGGATGGAGGCCATGTAAACACAATTTTACTATAAAGCCAGTCCAGTCAAACAGAATAATACAATCAGAGAAAGAATATAAATTGAGCACCAATTTCTACATGGGGGGGGGGGGGGGGGGGGGTGAGCATTAAATAAAAAATCCAGCACCAGATTGTGAGTCAGATGTTTCAGTATTCTATTCTCCTAATGCCCTGTGTGCTTCACTTCGTGCTCTCATGCTTCACTGCTTGTATATTTTGACTTTTCCTGATGTTAGCTTTCTCCTGTGAGACGGGTCAGAGGTTAATGCTTTAGTGATAGCCTCTGGACGGGGGGGGGGGGGGGGGGGGTGGTATCATAGAAATGTAAGATATGTCATATTTTCCGGTCCCTTCCTGCCTCGGCTGGAATATGCAGATGGCATGCCAGAGGATTGAATCATATATATTTTTTAGTGGTCCCTGGTGGAGAGCATGCACGTTTACTGCAGCCTGCTGGCTTTGCCTTTTTGTTTGTTGTGCGACACTTTTTGTTTTGCTTTTTAATCAGAGCGCGTCCTCTCCGTCTCGTTCTCCCTTTTCTCTGAACTCGAGTGCAGAACTCACCTTATCATCCCGTCTGTCTCCGTTCCTCTTTGTGCCCATCTGTTTCTTTGCCAGCCTTTGAACTTCTCCTGAGTCCCGTACAGTTCTTTTGAAAGTGAGCGCTCAGAAGCATACAGTGGAATTTTATTTATTCTGTGCCCAGCATCTCCTCTCTGATTTTATAAATAGTCAAAGCTTATTTGTTGCTTTGCCTGAATTTTGTCATCTCAGTCTAATTCTGTGTTGTTTTGATATCATCACTTGAGCATTTCCCATGCAGTATTATCCTCCAGCAATGTTTGTTGTTGGCTACTTGCTGTCCTGGTTACATCACATGTTTTTTTGTTTTGTTTTACATTTTATTTATACAAGTTTTACATAACAACACACTGATGCATACAAAAAAGTACATCACATGTTTTGTTAAAATAAAAATCAAAGACGACAAAATGAAATTGAGAGATAATTTGCTCAGTCAGGTCTCACATTTTAGTCTGAAGAAGAAAAAAAAAAAGACCTAAGAACAGTACCATTTCAATTTTCTTTCTTGTTTCTGGGTTTTTTGAGACGAGATGGAAGCAAAGTGTTTTACTCTTTAAAGGGCACTTATTGAAATACTTGACCCTCAGGTTTACAGACTGATGTTTGAACACATTTGGCCGTCTTTTAAAGTTAGATTAGTTAAAATGCCACATTGGTTTATTAATATTTCCTTAAAAAAACTTTATGAGAGGTCACCACTGTGGGTTTGTGAGTGTGACCTTTGACCTGCAGCAGTCCACTGCTCCCATATATAAGATGGATTAAATGCAGAGAAATTACTTCCCCAAGAGGATCAATAACACATACAAAACTTAAAAAGCAAATTGCAGTCCATCACTTTAATTTATCATTTACCAAAAAAACAACCCAAGGATGAGTCGCTGGACTTATTTTTCTAAATTTTCCTTGAATTGCTCATTCTTGGATCTTTCCATTAAAAAATAAATAAATAAATAAATAAAAAATAAAAAAATAAAAAAATTCTATTTCCTTTGCAACTTGACAATCAAAATATAACAAGTTATATTGCATTTTCAGGCAGATATTGATATTTTGGAGAAATGGAAATCCTGTAGTAACATCTTGTGCAAAAAAGCTTTTCATGCTAATAGAACAACATAATAGTGCAATACAGACTCATTACAGTTATTATGAAAAACGCTCTCAATACACAATAACGTCTAACCATTCACTTATCGTAAAACATTTAATTCCACGCTCGTCATTCTGCTCTAAGAGAGTCATTTAAAAACGTTCATGTAGGACACACTACTGGGTATATTTTGATTCATTATTGTAATAGCACTTGAGTCAGACAAAGGATCTGTTTATAAAAATTCATGTTTTTCTCCCTTAGTTTTTTTTACGTCTACATTATCGTGTGATGAATCAAATTCATTAAACAGTGAATGAAAAGTGGCACTAATTAATATTTGATCCCTCCCATGTTGGAGTTGTCTACACAAACCCCTGAGCTGCTCCTGTACTGTATATCTGCGTATTCTTTGAATATTTGAAGGCCGTGTCGACATTCAACCCATCCTATGTATGTGCGGAATCAGCTGTTCAGCTACTGCTGTGTGTCTTCAGGTTGCAATGTTTTGACTTGAGAATAGTTAAATTTGAAGGTAATGGTTTTTGAAGCACAGTTAATTTCACTTCTGACTTTCAACAGCTGTTCGACTTTGTACATGCCATCTTAATCCTATCTTGCAGAAACTTTGAGACGAGAGATAACAAAGATAGAGCCAAAAAAATGCAGCACGGCCTTGAGTCTCTTGAGGGACCTTGAGTCTGAGAATGCCATTCTCTGGGGTAATGTAGTACTTTCTAGGGAGGAGTTCTGTTTTTCAAGGTCTTCTCTCAACTAAAGCAGAGATAATCAAAAGATTAGCACAGTTGACACTTTCCCTTAGATGTTACCTTGAGCTTCAAGACAATAAGCACCATATGGAGCATTTAGTTCTTTTTTTTTTTTTAATACCTTTTAATATCTGCAGTTACTTTCATGTTAGGGGGGGTGTGGGAAAATTACAAGAAAGTTCACATCTCAAGAGCTCTCCTAAGGCCTTCAGAAAAAAAGGGTTCCTGCTCATACAGTGAGAAAAGGATTCTAAACATTGAACCTGCAATGAAAGCTATACCACAAACACTGGGAAATATATGAAGGAAGGAGCCAGCAACCGCCTGGCTAACTGTCAGGTTTAGGCTATAGACATTTATTAAATCTGCAAGAAAGAACAAGACAACAAGGGTAAGTTTCTTTTACTCATGAGGAGAACGAGCAGGAAGTGCTCTCGTCACCGTTCCTGACCCGCTCTGAGCTTCTGCCGTTCTCCTGTGCTTTTTATTTCGATTAACAAATGGGAGGGTTTACAGGATATGCATCATAGAAATAGACAAGTTGTTGCGCTTGACAGTTATCAAGAGTAAGCACAATCTCAGGGCATCCTCTACGCGTGGATCACCACCGAGGTGGTGGCTACGGGGAAGACACAATGTTCCTGTTTTATCAGTCTTGCACAGAGTGCTTCTACCAAAGCTCAGAACACATGGTTAGTCAAACTTAAACAACAGCGCCTGAGTGACGCTGCTAAATAAAGACAGAAGAAATAAGACTGAGATTAAGCATGAATATGGTAACTAAATGGAATAATACTCTAACACTAACCCTAACCCGAGTCACAAAGGCCACATTTCAATACCACTACAAAATGAAGGAGCTTTTTGAAACAGGCATTCCATGCAAGAAAAGTCTTTTAGATTGTTGAGAGAGTTTTGCTTGTGGGAGTAGACTGGGAATGTTAGGGATGAATGGACAATTGTTCCAAAAAGGAAAGTTAATCTTGTCAATAATGTTAGTGTATAGTCATAAGTCTGCAGAAAAATATCCGCTTTACTCTTTTAAAGGGGTCATATTATGTAAAATTCACTTTCTAATGGGTTTCGAACAGTAATAATCAGCCTCATACCTGGAACGATGCCCCAGATGTGAATAAAGTGTGTCCTCACTCTCTCTCCTTGGCTTGTTTCAGTTTTTTAAGAAGTGTGTCGCTCCAACCAGCCAATCAGAAATCAAACCTTATGTCGGGTAACTGGGGGTTTAGCCAATCATAATCAAGGTAGGCTCCTCCCTTTGACTCCTCCCACAATCAAGCAGCTCTGCATTGGCACATGGTGCCACAAGAGGAAGTACTTCCTCCTCTTCCCAAGATGGGCATGTGTGGGCGGAGCCATAGCAGATTCTGAATGGAACTCCTATGATCCAATATTCAAATGGAAGAAAATCAAAGTAAAAGCAATAAACTTTTGATACAGTGTTTTTGGACCAACGAGACCATATAGAAGTGTTGAAAATCTGTATAATATAGACGGTCTCATAAATGACCATAAGTTGAGGTTCACTTTCAGTAGGCCTACCTGTCCAGCCTCAACAATTGGTTTTGTCCTTGTTACTTAAACATCTTCCAATTTTTGATACTACACATTTCAAAGTTTAAAACCATTCATTGATCTCACAGCTCATTGAAATGTTATGCTTTCACACATGCAAATTTCAACTAAAACCTCACTCTCTCACCTTATTCTCACCTTTCTTGCCATGACCTTCCTTTAGAGAAAATGGAGGAATCCTTTGGCTTTGATTGTTCACCAGTAAATGTGTATTTGAAACACTCTGCTAGTTCTCCTCCGGTCTGTATTAACATAAAGCCACATGCTGATGTCTATGAATCTCTGCAGCCATTAGTCATACAACAGTCAAATGATTTTCAGTTCAGGAGTAAACCAAAGTTTTCTTCACGGCATGTTTAGAAGATTGAGCAACGGTGTGTTGCATTAAGAGATGTGAATTCATAAGCAGGGAAATGTTTATATATATAAATATATATTTCATGGGGGGATTTGTGTATAAATACAGTGACTGAAGTTAATCCATTCAAAACATTCAGTGTGGTCTGTTTGTTTGTGCAGAGATGCACTTTCAAAGGCAGAAGCAGCGCCCTGTGCTTCTGTGCAATTTCAAACATGCATTTCCACAGCCAGGGCTGCCTCCAGCGTCTGACTCACCTTTCACTGGGAGCTGCAGATAGAGAAAGCTTTTTGCTTCTGTCAGTCGAGGCAGAAGTGTGCCGTGAAACCTTTCTTTGTTAATAAACTTGCCCTTTTCCAGGTAATGACCTGTCTCTCACTGTCTGCATGAGCGCCCGGTGATCCTTTAACCTTTCATCAATAAGAAGTGCTCTCGCTCCTCCTTTCAGCACTGCTCCATCTTTTGCTCCATCTCATGGCCGTCCTTCGTCAGCCTCCTTGGCCTTTTGTCCGTCCCAGCCTTTTATTGTTTAATGCTGTCCTGACCGAAGTCTTCAAATTGTTTCAGGCCTAGTCATGTGAAAAGGTTTGTGTGGTGAACTCGGTGTCTTCCAAGTCCTCATGTGTCCTCAGAGACAATGATGGATTTATTGAAGTAAGGTGTGACAGACTTTGACTGAGAGAAAATGTCATGGTTGAATGGAGCAAAGCCGTTGTCCCCAGGTAGTCGCTCACTTGGACCACAAAGCTGGCGCTTTGCATGTTTGCAAATTTAAAGGCTATGAACAGTTATAAAGAGAAAGAAAAAAGTAGTAATAGTAAATGGGTAAACCACTGAACGTAGGGGACTAAATCAACACAAAAAAATAAGAAAAAAAAGAGTTGTGACCTCTCCTTGTGTAATGCGACTTTCCATGATTCACAAAATCTAAAATTAAAGTTTCAATCTTTTCAACCAATTTTCAACTTCACAAAACTTCATGTCCATGCATATTCTCATTTCTCCATGTAGTTGGCATGTTAAAGAAAATTGAATTGGGTCAAATGGACTTGGACGATGAAACGATGACAGGCTTCAGGGTTGAGGGAACATCATGAACCAATGAGGCCACTTGGATCAGGGTCAAAATGCTTTCTAAAGACATATGAGCAAGTCCAGTTGGCCTGATTCAGTTTGTTTTAAGAAAACCCTTTATGTTTCAATCCTGCTTTCATCCATCTCCAATTGGAGTCACTAGAGGTGAGGCTAATATGTGAAGAAATGCAGGGTACACCCTGGAAAGGTCACCTGTTGACGGCAGGGTGACCACACAGAGTCATAATAACAGCTGAAGTCGGATTTGTTCCATCCGCCAGTTCAGAGTCACAGTTCAACCTTACAATCATGTCTTTGGATCGTGGAAAGAAGCGAGTGTTCCCAAATAGTACCCACAAATGTTGAGCAAAAGCATGCAAACTCAACACATCTGGCAGATTTGAACCATTTCCCCAAGAAGCAACATCACCAACCAAACACAATCCCATCATTCGTCCACCGATCCATTCTTCTTTTATGCATTGCTTTAATGTGTTTCTTTGTAAAGCACTGTGAATTGCTTTGGTGTATGAATGGTGCTCTATAAATACATTTCCCTTAATATTGCTACCACAGAAGAAGAAGATGGCAGGTTGCAAGTCCATCACAAAGCAAACACAGAGAGAAACAATCACATGGGCATTTCACATCCAAACATGGATTTGTTTGTATCTATAAGCGAAGCATTTATTTGCACTGTAAAGCAACAACTGGTCTGAAAATTGCTACAGAAATAAATGATCATTGTTGTTCTTCTAATACCAGTTGCTCTTTTTAATCACCCATCACCATGTCATAATTGTCATCGTGTGCTTGTTTCTTCTGTTTTGATTGTCTAAAACTTTTTTCTGGAAGAGCAAATTAAGCTGTTTTCAAATGGACTCAACGACAAGCTAGTCTTAAACCCCGAAAGTGGACGCAGCATCAGTGTGAGCAAGTTCACTCCGCATCGGGAGCAGGTTCAGACAGCCTGGAAGGACTTTCCTGGGTTAGCGGCAGCTTTATGAACAGCGGATGCAGAGGTGGGCGCAGCTCAATAACAAGCCACAAGGAGCAAGTGGATAACATTGACAATCCTTCAAAGATGGTTCTGACCTGGCAAGACACAGAGACGGGCGAGCTTTTGTTGGTTTTCTTCAGGGGACTGAAATAGACGCAATATTACCAGGCTGATGAGAGAATGAGGCTCTGATTGGATGCAGATATTCATTCATGTCCCCGTCTTTTACACAAGAGGGAAGATGGAAAGCAATGTTTCCCTTCACTTGATTGGAACCCGGTTTGGTTCAGCGTGAAACCTCCCCAAACCACTTGTGCTGTACAAACCCAAACCCACTTACAAGATGTCCTTTTATTTGTTCTAGAATTGATCAAATAGATCAGTTATCCAGCAAATTGTCATTGGCAGCAAGGGAAATGTGAGTAATGCCAGTTGTATTATGAAAGTGTGGGCTGTCTTTTTGAGTGGTGGAGTGAACATTATACGGATAGAAGAAGTTCAACTTGTACATGTGGCTCTGGGGATATTAATATGGTAATTTTTCCACAAGTCTGGCAAGGAAACTACCAGTAATACAATTATCAATGAACATGTCTTGAATTAAAAAAAATGGTTGAGTTTTCATTAAACATTTTTAAAATTGCACTTTTAAGTGGGGTAAAAAAAGCCATATTGAAAAATCAAAATCAAAAAGGGATACGCTATCCCTGTGCACAATATTTGCTTGTTCTACTAATGTACTGTTTGTCACACTGGGCTCTTCCTTCACGTCCTACATGCTCTGATTCCTCCTGTATTCCTTAGAGAGTCCATTTTGACACCATCAATATCTTAGTCTTTGGTACAAAGATGTCATTATGTTTATTTCATGGTGAGCTGGCAGGATTAACGTATACTGGAATATTCCTGGCTTCTAGATGTAGTAAGCCACAAAGAATGTTGGAAGAAAAAAAATACACAAGATTCACATTATAGGAAATCTTTACAGGATATTTATTGCGTCCGTCTGTTTTACCTCTTTGTTTGTCTCAGGGTTGCGGTGGACTGGAGCCTCCCAGCTAATTCTCCTGTCTCTCTGTCCATCACAGTCTTCCATGCCATGTTGATCCACCTGTTTACAGCTGGAGCAAGTCATTGCTCTCAGAATTAATATGCATAAAGCAAGTAGGTTAATTTCACTGATTGTAGGCGGAGTGCACTGGTGCTGATAGGCACTCTCCTGCTTCCTCGTTTGCTTCTTTAATTAGAAAATGCACTGGGCTTGTGAAATGAGGCACAGACCACTTCCTGAATCCTGCCTTGAGCCAGGTGTTTCTTATTTTTTTTCCATTGGTTCATCTCAGGAGGTGGTGTTGCATTTCAGTAAATTGGTGGGTCTCCTGTAGTCAGCGCACCAGCGGCCCCAGTGCAGCCGAACTGGTTGCTTGATTTCAGTTCCACCAATTTGTCCACATTAAAACTGATCTTTTTGAGTGAGAAAGGGAGCTGAAGCGGTGAAACTGCCGGCCAGCAGCTGCAGAAGCAGATCTGTGGCGATTGGTTTGGACTGCATTTCCAACAGCCCGTCACCCGCTGAAATAAACCAGCAGCAGAACTGTGGAAGAGGGAAAAATTGCCCTGAAATGTCACTGTTGCTGTCAGGGGAGCTCTCTGAACCAGTGGCAGCAGCTATGTATAGCTGTGCTGTGAGGATTTATTAAATAACATGTTGCCATCACTCTTAACATATGCTTGCAACTTCTTATTTTTGTTTGCCTTTTTCCACCCCCCCCCCCCCCCCCCCCCCCCCCCCCCTCCCAGTTGCTCTGCAGCTTCCAGAAGGCCTGCAGATGTTCGCCTGTGCCATTGCCGACATTATTGAGAGGTAAGGTGCAGCTTTTATAAAATCACATGCAAATGAAGATGTATTTGTAATTTCTATCTCTTGTTTTAATTCCATTACACAGAAGACATTTATGGTACATTATATTAAGCGTCACAACATGCAACAGTTCACCTGACCAGTGGCCTTTCACAGCAGGAGGTTAATGCTGAGTTTTAACACACTGGCCCTCGATAACCTTAACAGATATGGAAAATAAAAAGTTTGCAGATATGTATTGTAATTCCATGTCGTCACATTCAATTTGATTCAACTTTATTTATGGAGCACCAAACATAATACAGTCATTTCATAGCACTTTAGCAGAGAAAGACCCACCGATTCTACATGAGCAAGCATAAACAACAGTGGAAAGGAGTGGAAACTTCTCTTTAACAGGAAGAAACCTTTGCAGAACCATGCTCAGAAGCAGAGGCTTTCTGCTATACCTCATTCATTTACTTTTTTGTTTTTGGATTAATTCAATGTTTGATATGTGGATTAAAACGATCAAACGCGGCAAAATGTCACACCGAATGACCACAAACAATTGCTACTGCTTCTTTATTTAAATCTGTTTTCCATTTCATGAGTGGTTCATATGAATCAATCTTAATTTAAAAAGCACCTTTCAGACAATAAGATGTTAACCAAAGTGATCCACAGATAATTGCTATATACATTACAAGGTTAAAGACTTGCAAACATACATATTTGCAGATGGATGGTATTGGTATTATTGCACATTCATATTTGCATGCAAAACACTCGTATACGCACAAATGTACAGTGTAATAGAAATTTAATGGGTAGACTAATATGTATATGCCTGAAGCCATCAAATAAAATAAGCTATTAAATAGTGGGTAAAATTGAGAACTTTTTAGAAAACAGCTAAAAGCCAGTCAATAAAAGGCAGGGCATATAAAAATGTTCAGCTCTAAAAAACTCATTGAAGAGTTAATTGTGGTGCTAGTTATTTCTACACTCAGAGTTTTTTCTTCTTCTCATTTGACCTAATATTTATAGCATTTGGTTAAAAAAAAACATCATCGTTATTATATTGTTTTGAGATGCTGTATTTTACATGAGTTAGAAAGCCAAAAGCTTAGGATATTGTAAATTAAGTACGATAGCATTGAAATGTATTTCTCTACATAAAAATTCATTCATATTCAAATTGTTGATGTTGCCCCTGAGTGTTGAAACACTATGAAAGCTGTTGTCTTTATTTTAAAGGTTCCACATGTTTAATGGCTGCAGACACATTAAATTGGAGGGAAGAATGGATAAAAACAGACCCATTTAGTCATAAAGGTTGCAGGTGTCGAAGCCGAGCGGTCAGCGCACAAAGTTTAACCAGCAAAGCCACTCGGCGCTCATTAGAAGAGATATATAATGTAATTCCCCTCCTTGGACTGGATCGAGGCTTCAGCTGGAAATGAGACACGATTACGCTGCTTTTGGACAGAGCAGATATCAGAGGTTCCCTTGCTCACATTGCGGAAGAGGGAAGATATATTATTCTTGTTAATTACATCCCGTTTCAGTCTGCATATGCGCTGTTGCGCACCGGCTCTCGCTGACGCCGACACCCAAAAGGTTTGCTCTAAATCCAGTTGTGAGATCGAAGAAACATTAATGGGACCAAAGTGTCTTTTATGCTACACAAAGGACTGCTCAGTGCTCTGTACAATTTTGTAAAAAAAAAAAAAAAAATGTATCCACGTGTAACTGAACATGCAAAATCACATCTTTTTTTCTTTTTATAAACACTCCCATTGTTGATCTACAGTCTCATGTCACCTTCAGTTGGCCTATTTTTTTTTCCATAGCAGCACTGTCTGCTAAGTGGTTTCTCAAAGAAAATGGCTGCTATCATTAACCAACCAGAGTGGATTTCTTTCATATGTGTTTAGTCAATAGCAACCTGATTACG
The DNA here is from genome assembly GCF_963422515.1 of Blennius ocellaris. NCBI lineage: Eukaryota > Metazoa > Chordata > Actinopteri > Blenniiformes > Blenniidae > Blennius > Blennius ocellaris. Next base: position 28,523,417 of record NC_137651.1, on the reverse strand, counting down.
AGATGGAGGAGATGAAGAACGACGGGCCGGGAGCTTCCATAAACTTTTCAGGCTGAGCGGATATTTGATTTCATGCAGGAAACTTGGATTACATCAGTTTTGATACATTAGTGTGGTCTTTACGATTGCATGCGCTTTATATTACCCTGCCAAGACACATTTAGAATACACATATGGGAGCTTCCTGTTGAACACAGTGTTGGAAAATAGGTTTTCTATCAAACTCGCCATTCTTGTGTACGTTTGCTTACAAGGCTATCGTGTTTTTCATCTCGACTTCAAACTTCCTGTATCCCTGTATCAATCTTTCATTCCCTTTACAGTCATTTCTACCATTTCTATTTTATCAGAAGAAAGATGATGTAGTGAACTTTTGATAAGGTCCAGTCTTATCGGGCTCATTGCTATCAGACTGAGAGCTACCGCTGTGTGCAGCACCGCGTTTATACCGCACATCCACCCCGTCCACATTTATGTGTGTGAATTCCGTCTGTCCATCATGGATTCTGCCAAAATGGGCCCCATCTCATCTAATGAGAGCAATTAGCAGGCACTAATTGCTTTTCTCACTGACTTCATACCTTGTTTTATATCACTTGTCACTGTATTTTAGAGCCTCGCATCACCATCCCTGCAGTTTCTCTCCCAGAGAGCAGCAGACAAGATGCTTCTTTTGGCTTCCCTTCATTAGCTCCTGCTGTACAGTTTCTCTCCCCTCATATATTTTCACTTTGCTTCCACCATGTAGCCTAGTAAGGCTTGCAGTTCTACACTTTACAGATCTGCCGGATGCATTTTTTGATTGCTGCGTGAACATCAGAGAATGTACAAACTACTGAGTTATCGCCCATCCTGTGCTCAGACTGATGGGTTGCTTTAGATCTGTGAAATGACACGAGCCGGGTTTGAGTGACGACGTCTACCCAGAAAACTAACTGCTCAGTGATGGACATCTATGCTGATCTTGCAGGACCACTCAACCACTTTTAAATGTAAGTGTTATCTGAACAGTTTAGGCCATAATTTCAGTTTGTTTTGGGGGGCTTGTCCAAATGAACTGTTGAAACGTGGAGAATGGAGCAGAGGTGGTTAAAGTTCAGTACAAGTGGCAGAGCAAAAACCTTGCTGCTGATTAAGTTTTAAGTTTATCACCCTTATTTTATTATATTTTAGAGCGAATCTATGGGGGGGCAGGAGTTAGCACTGTTGGACTGTTCCTTGTTTTAACCCGCTGGCTGACGGAGCCTTTCTGCACTGCAAATTAATCGACATTTGCCAACATTTAAAATCGTATTTTTAGTCATGATGCATAATTGAGCTTTTATTGAAAGCTATTTACTTGTTTCTAGTATTTGATTTTCCTACATCTTAAATCTAGCTTTTAAAATCTTAGTTCACGATTACTTAAGTAAAATGTACTTGCTCCATGGACAGATAATTTCACAATTTCATATATAATGTTTATATCTTATTTATAGGCTACTATTTTTTGCAGTGTACAGTGGTTTGTTTGTTCTCTCTCTGCCTACATGGATTTTCTCTGTGAACTTTGCCTTCCTTTCACAGACAAAATACTTTATTAGGTCAGTTGGTGTGTTCGGTTATTCCATTCTATTTTAATACATTCTATTCTATTCTATTCTATTGTATTCTATTCTATTCCCCATGTGGGAAACGGGGTCCTTTTTAAAAATGACGTTAACCCTCTGTACAAGTTTGGCTTTGCAAGCCCTTTGCAATCTGTGCTGAAGTCTTTTCACATCAGGAGACTTGTAAAGTTGCCTCTCTGCTTTTGCTGATGCCTTTAGTTGGAACAAGTTCACCGTAGGTTTTAAAGAAACCCAGCACCTGCATCTTGCTGTGGCAATGTTTTGCAACACCATTGCCGAACTGAGGGTGTGCGTCATTTTTAAAAAGCCCCGGTTCAGTGCAGTCCAATTTAAGCAAACATTATTTTTCCCTCCATGATCACTGTGACGTGACACTCGCAGCAAGTTTCATTTTAGAACAATCTTAAATAATGCATCCAAAGGAATTGGGTGTGTGTGCGTGTGTGTGTCTGTGTGTATGTGTATGTATATATATATAAAGTGTTGCTGTTATATTGTAGGTCAGTAATGAAATCAGGAATTATTCTAAGGGTATACGGATAAAAAGACGGTGACAAGGCAGCATTTGTGCCGATATTCATGCATGGTGAGGCCCACAAATCATTTGTTGTCTTTATATAGATAATTTCTCCTGGCTGACCAAGGATGTTCTCTATATAGGCTTTGTGTTCTATGTGTGGCTGCCCGACAAATGACCATATTACTGACCAGCCAGATCAAGTCTGTTTCTGGACTTGTGGAGGCAAACAATGAATTTTGAGTCAACACTGTATGCTGGCTTCTTAACACAAAATATTTGATCTGGATGTGAGGTTAGTATTGCCACATTTGTCAGGACAACCTGAAGGTCTTTGGATCACCGGTTCAAATCCGTTTCCACTTGACACTGTAAACAGAGAGGCGTCGCCTTCGAAGTGAGAATAATCTTGATAACAATCTCAACATGGGGATCAAAATTTGGCCAATCCCTTCAAAGGCTTAACCTGCAGGTGAAGTCTGTCTGTCTCGAGATGTTTAATCTAACCCAGCCTCGATAGAATTGCTTGCTTGAGAGAGAAAAAAACCCTGCATTTCCTGCAGCCTTCCAGCACTTCATGAAATTTAAAGCGTCTCATGTAAAACTTAGCAATGGTAAGTGACAAACTAAGAAATATTTTAAAAAGCTGCCATTTCAGAGCATATTTAACAGAACAACTGGGACAGATGTGGCATTCATTTAAAAACAAACAAAAAATAAATGCAGCAGATGACATTACTCAAGCTTATTTCTTTCTCCCACGGGGGTGGACGGGTTGCATGTCGAGAAAATGAATGACGTTAATGTTGGGGAGTTGCCACAGCCTGCAGCCTGACCTGGTGTCACCCAGCTTGCATTAAGGGCCACTGCAGGTCCCAGGAGTGGGAGCGCTCCACCACTGCCATCGCTGCCATGGCTGTACTCGAGAGACAGGGCTGAGGTCCATATCAAAATGGGGATGAAAGGGCTAAGCTGCCCTCAGTGTAAGAAGCTTCGGTGGGATAGACTGCTAAGTCTTAATGAGGACAAGCTGCCCTGAATTATGGCCTGCTGCAGCCAAAATGCAGCCACTTTGCATATGCACACATTTAAAGTTACAGTGTATGTGCTCTTGTTCTCAAATTACTGCATTTGCAGTGAGTCTGCACTACAGACTACAGCATCTTATTGCTGCAGAATAGAGTGGCATTATTTAGAACATGGCAAAGTCCCAAAAATGCATAAATCATGGTGGATAACAAATTAACAAGTTTGTTAGATTGTGTTTAAATTCATGCGAGGTTAGTAAATCAGCCAGGCTGACATGTGTCTTCGAATGTGTCCTTTCCCCCCCCATTTTGCTAAAGAATTGGCCCTCTTCAATGCACCTCCGAAAAATATAATTGTAACAGTCTTCCTCAGTATCACTTAGCTCTCAGCAATTAACCTCATATGAACACAAGGCTATTTTTGAACTGTAAATGCCCAGGGGTTTCATTTCCATGAGACTGCAGGCTCAAATAGCAAACTCCACATTTTCTTCTTTGCTGGTAATTGTGGAGATCGTGTCTCTAAACAATTAGAAAAAAAATACCTGACATTTGTACTCTGGGATTTTAAAGAGTTTGCATAGTCTCAGCATATAACAAATCCAAACAAGACATCAATAAAATATAAGTTTGTCATATAAAGTATCTGTGCAAATGTTAGATTTCAAACATGACTTACTACTTTGAAATACTGTGGTCATCTTTAGTTTCCATTCCCAACAACCATGATAAAACATTACATCCAGCACTATCAATCTTTATTAGATTCTCCTGTTTTACTATTTTCTTACTCTGCCAGCATTGGCATTGTCGTGTGATTTTAAAGACTTGTGAACTCTGCTTTCCCAAGCAAACAATGGAGAAGAAGCTTTCAAAGCAAAGATTGTGTGCCGGCAGACATTGATGTATGTGCTGTCAGAACACCATATGTTTTATTGCGTTTGATGGTGTGCCAGCTGTCTGGTTCTGCGTTTGAAAGATACTTTTATGAACTTACAGCAGTATTTACTGCTGCTGCCTTTGTGACAGTGGAGGAAAATAAAGACACCAGCAGGGTTGGTCTGTCCTGTACAGTGACATGTTGTCGTGCTACTCTATTTAAGGTCCTCTTTTCTGCTGCTCAGCCTTTATATGATAAATTTTCCAAGCACTCAAGACCAAAAGGGTTTGTCGTTTAGTCAGAAAGCAACAGCAAAGACTAAGTCACCTCTGTCCACATGTGAATTGATGTCATCAGGGTGTTCATAGATCACAAAACACAAGATACCATGTATTTCAACCCATAAGGACCTACAGTGATGCTGCTGTCAGACATACAATAAAAGTTCCTTATACAGCTCTACTTTGTCAGACAGCAATTGCATTTTGAATAAACAAGAGACTTAACTTATTTAATTGCCTTTATCTTAATTAAGCTTTTACCTTATTCTTCTTTTATGCTGTTTGCGACGGTACCTGGAATATGCTGAATTAATATTTGTGGGTATTTTTCTGCCACCGAATTATTTGTAAAGGCTTAATGTCCTTTTTTATTCCTTTTTAAAGCATTGTGAATTACTTTTTGTCTGAATGGTGCTCTATAAATACATTTACCTTGCCCCTAAATTGCCAGGGTGAAAAAATGAGTCTTGGTTCTTTTGGTAAAACTGGTTGTGGTGCCATTATCCTAAATGTCCTTTTTTGGGAAGGGGGACTACTATGGCCTTTGGAGGGACGGTTAGAGTTATAAAAAAAACCTACCAAAAGATTAATCAAAAATACAAAACAAGAGCCTTTTTCCCCCTGTGGTCCGCTTGTGTTGCATAGTCCCTCAGATTTCCCCACTGTACAACTCAACTGACAACATTTCTGACTCACCAGTGATTGGCAGAGAACAGACTGACTGAAAGGATAAATTCACTACACTTATATTTATATTTATGCCTCACAGTGCCAGTAAAGATGGTAAAGTTCTGCAAATTCCATTAGACAAGTCAGTAACTCTGCTACGAGTCGCATTAAGGCCTCAAATCCTCAGTGACATCGGTACATCATAAAATGTGGAAACATACCTCCGCTATCTGAAGAACATGACTGAACTGCCGTGATGAAAGAGAAAAAAAACCCTCATGTTGCATACTTTCAATTAGTTATTTGTGTGCTACCCATCTGATTCCACACAGAAGCTCTGGTTCTTTCTTGTGTGGTTGCAGCAGAGGCTCCACCAACTGAATATTTTCTGTCAATAACACAAAATCTGGAAGGCTGCCTGTCAGTCGGAATGATGAAAACAAGAAGGTTCAGCACAACGTCTGATTGTATGCAATCCGTGTTGCGTTTGTAGTATTGACATTGGATTATTTTCCTGGGCAAATTGAAATCATACACATTTTAATCAGTCATTCCTTTATTAATATGTACTTTATCCCACCATTTTGACTGGTTGTGGCTTGATGAGGGATAATAAAAGCTGACTTTGAATGTCTTTCAGGATCTGCAGGTTGTTGCTCATTTTTACCTTAAAATGCCCCTTGAGTTATATCGGCTCAAAACGGTTGCTAATGCGCTGGCTAATTTTAGGGCAAGGCCTAAATGCTTTAACAAAATTATGTGATGCTGGCAATTAAACTACAGGTTACATCGCCCTGGGGTATGTATTTCTTTACTTTTGTTTCACAGCGTTCAAATTGTGACCTTAAAAGTAGTAAGTACAGCTTTAAAAAAAAAAAAAAAAGTACATTAAGAAAAAGGAAAGTGGAGGTGGTAAAAAGTGGTCAATTAAAATATGATGAATAGCCCACATAAATCCTTTAGCTAACAAAATGAACCCCTGAACCCATTTGCACTTATTGGGTCTTTCAGTTCAAGTGGTTTTCTGCATAACAATAGTCAGCAAAAAATGGTCCCAGCAGGTTCTGAGACTATTTTATTATGAGCCCAACACTTCTAATTATTATAGAAGCACCTGGAGGACAGAAGTGTTACTGAAGATTTCCTTGTAAATGAAGCTGAAACAATGATTGCTGACTGTAACAATGAAACAATGAAACAATGAAAACAGCTGAGCTTATAGACTCACAATATATCGCCATCATAACTTATAGTTGTCAGGAATTTTAATAAATCAAAACAGATTTTTTTTTAAATAATACTCAAATGTCTGACAGAGTTGTTTTTTCTTAGTTTGTCTCTATTTGGTGTAAAGGCTGTTAAACCGGTGCAACATTTCGAAATGCTAGCCAGTTGAGAGGATCTAATTTTAAACTGGTGATCAATCAGGGGGTCTCTGAGTTAATCATTTTGGCCATTATTAGATGAGCTGCTGTGAACCAACTATGATGATCATCGTTGTCCCCACAGGATCCTTCCTATTGACTTTTATTACCTCTCAATTTACTGGTGGCAGATTAACATCTCTGACCTTTCAGATGCCTTCCTCAAACCAATGGATCATGAAAACCAAAGCATCCCACCAGTAGTATTGTTGTTGAAGTCACTACCTTGATAGCTTTGTCTCGCAGCATCACCTTGTCGTCAGTTTTTGTTTGTGTAAAAGCTTATTAGTGGTAATGTTGCTCCCAGACAGTGTACAGAGTCTCTTTTGTTTCAACTGATACTTTCAGTGCTCGTTCTTGTATTCTAGGACAAATTAATTCATGGTGGATATCTGTATTTGAACACAGAGGTATTGCAATGCTTAATATTCTCTGGCAAAGGCTTCGTTCTGGTACAGGGATCAGTATGCAAAGTTGGTTTGTGTGTCTTTGTGTTTTTAAAGGCAGCAGACTAATTTCCCTGAGGGCAACATAAAGATCTCTTTGACCTTTTACCTTTGATCTGGATGAATCAATCAATCAATCAATCAGTTTGAGCTGTAAATGCTCCTTTCAGCCAGTTTAGTGCCACTGGAAGTGTTTTACAGATGATTGTTAAGCCAACACAATTGAGGAAAAGACAACAAAGCAGCAACATATTAATTGGGAAAAGCATTAACAGGCACACTACGGCAGTTATTAAATTGAGTTTGATGAGAACTGGAATGACAATACCTTGAGGAAGACAAAATGCAAATGAAGCTGATGGCAGACAAGATGAAATGAGAAAACCAAAGGAAATGTGAAACTGACATTGAAATCTAGATTAAACTTAATTTCCGGAAAAAAATGGAAAATAAGAGCATAAGAATAAAACGGAAATGATAAAAACTGTTGAGAGGAATGAGGCAATAAACATGTCATTGTTCAGAAACGAAAAGCAGAGCTGAACAGGTTGCTTTTAAATTCCCTTTGAGGACGTCACATGATCCCCTGCCTGAGCTTTTCTGCAGTGTCATCGTGAAGTTTCAACTTTTCAAGTGAATTACACGACAACAGTGGAATGATTTAATTCAGCTTTTGGCACAGACAATCAGAGCGAATTGTCGGCACTTAAGCGCTTCTTCAACTTATTGTCTGCTGCCATCGCTGGCTCAGAATCTTAACAATCGGCTCAAAATCATACACTGAGCTGCTGTGGTTAATTCTGGATATGGAGTTGAACTGTTTTCTCCATGCTTGTTTGATTTTCTATAGATACTCTGGTTCCTAATGTTAACTTTAACTGATGAGTGTGTTGACCAGTGGTTAGGACGTGTTCTTGCCCTTCTCTGAGCTTGATAAATAAAATGTGTATTGCTGGGTGGATAGAGGGATGATTTGCTGTCACAACACCTTTATTTTCTCGAATAAACAATGTGATAGTTTTGGCAGTATATCCTCACCAGCAGAGTTTTTGTCAGTGTGTTTTATAACATGCTGTCGATCTCTGAAACAGTGAAAAAGACAAATGTCTGAAACTGTTTGTCCAGCGTTGCCTGGACTGTCAGCAGACGAGCAGGACTCAGTCAGATCTGACCAGTGAGAGAAGCTGGAGTGCAGGCACTTGCAATGTTCGTTGCTGAGCGATCTGGAGGAGGTGAGCGCTTGCATGTATGATTCAAAAAGCCATGTGATGGAAGACATTCACTCGGCGATTCCACTGGCATACTGTACCTGTTTTCTGTCTCTCTTCGTTACGAAATGCGCCAGAAAGCTGCCAGCACAGAGCAATGACGGCTCAACTTGTCAGATGCAGTGTGTTGGTAAATCAAGGTACAGTATGCGCACTCGGCCCCCAGACGTCTTCAGGTCCTTCACCATAGCTGTCTCCATCCATCAGAGGAGATCCCTCTGTATTCGTCATGGCAGCTTGACTCATTTCTGTGGGAGCAGCAATCACAGCCCACAGCCTCTCGGGGTGAATGTCAAACCTACCATTATGAAGAAACCTGGTAGGAGCTTCCAACGCCTCCTTGCTCTCACACCATTGCAGTCTTCACTGCACCCACAGCTGAGCTGTAGCAACAGATTTGGGTGAGCAAATGTGTTTGGGTGCCAACATGTTTGCTTACGCATGGTATGCATTTATGCTCATATGTGAAACATGGTTGTTTTCCGGTAGCAAACTTGGGAGGAAAATGAGGAAGGGTAAAGCTCCCACCCATTATTATATGCCAGACATTTTGTAAGAAAAAAATATAAACCCAACAGCTATGTACATTTGTAGGCATTTGAATTTGTCTAATATATTATGTGGGGTCATCATAATCAATTTAAAAGCCCGACATACTGGACCTCAGTATAACAAGCAAAAGAAAATGACAAGGCAAGAAGCCCTTACAAACCACCATCACCACAGGTACTATTTTTCTTCCATTTAGCATGTGCTCCACCATCCAGTGATGATATAACACAGAGGCCGTCACAGGTGGATTATCTTGTAGTGTCAGATAGTGGTTCAGAAGAGTGTAAAGTGAAGCAGACACACTTATGTCTCTGTGCACATCACAGTCAAAGGCCTAGAGGACCACTGAAAAGCCCACCAGTTCTCCTTTCTGAAATTGATCGCGTCTAATCTGGAGGGGAGGGGTCATCCTGCCCTGGCAGTCTGGAAATCCTGGTAGGTGCTGACACTGTGTAATATGATATCTTGAAAGATGGCACCTTGGAAATAGCAAAAAGAACAATTGATTCCCTCCAGAGGCACGGGGGAGAGAAGGAATGAGCACTCCCACTGTAACTTGGGCAAGAGTAGGCAAGCCATGCGGAGGAAGAAGTGTTATTCTGAACGGCTGTACTTTGACTTCTGAATGAAACAGACCGCTTGTCATGTGCTCAACTAGATTTTGCTAATTTCATAACTGTTTAAACATGACCCCATCCCCCTTCAGCTGTGCCAGACACAGATACGCCTTGTTGAGTGGCGAATGTTTCAGCCCCTTTTCTCCACAGTTTGCCTTCCAACATAACCTCTCAGACAGGCCGTAATCGTTTTCATTTCAAACGGCAGAGTCGCAGGCACATGCCCATGTAATTACACTCCAAGACACCCGTACAAAACTATGCGTCGCCTGGAAAAGATTGCACTGGGAGAGTATTGCATATGGTTTTAAAATGTCCTCACACAGTGATTCAGCTGTTGTTGCTGTGGCAGTTGAAGGACACACATTGCACAGTCTGCAAAGCGGAGGGAATAAAAACAACCACAAATGTATGAAAGCATAATTTGACATTGAGATTTGCTATTTAGTGTTTCACACAAGTGTGGTAATCATTTAGTATTGTAAACCGAGCCAGTGTTTCTGTACAAAGCGACAGTGCTAAAAACCCATTTTTTCTTTAATTAAAACATGAGAAGTGTTTATTGAACATTTCACATTTTAGTAACCCCCCGCCCACACACACACACACACACACACACACACACACACACACACACAATGTTTGTTTATACGATTATTAGAGATTGTCCTCATTGTGGTTATCACTTTCCACCTGGGTTTGATTACAGTCTGAGAGCCTTTCTTGCATGTTCCCCCATCTGTCTTTGTGTTTTCTCCTCCAACGCGGTAAATAAGTAAATTGCTGAGTCTAAATGGGCCTTAGTTGTCAATATGTGTTTGGCATTGTTGTTGACCTGTCCATATTGCAGCCTGCCTTCTTCCCCTTTGTCTGCTGGGATGAGCTCCAGCCCCCGTGAGAGTAACATGAATAAAGTGGCTTTAGATGAACGGGCGGATAAAAACAACCCCAACAAGCACTGAAGTGAACATAATGGCATGACTTAAAAGAGGATGTACCTTGCAATGGATGGCTCTGTGATAAAGCAGGTTGTTTGTTGATGCGACATTGTGCAACACACTCAATTCAAACGTTGAGGTGTCTGAATCTTTTCTTTTTAATGTCCTTTTAATGTAATAAAAAAAAAAAAACAACTTGAAATTTATAGCGCACCTAACCCAAGGCAACATTACATGAACGGATAAAAACACAGACAGGAAGATATGCAATGGATTTACCTGGCAGAAGCTCGAGGTTGTGGGCCTGTACAAAGAGGATTTTTAACAGGGGGCGTTTCCAGAGCTCTACTTGGAGATGGTTTGGGGCAGACACACTGAAAGAAAAGTTGGAGAAGCATACTTCATCAGTCCCCTTGTGGAGCCTCCCTTTTTGCATTTGACCCTTCCTGTATATATATAACCTTAGCTACACTTACAAGCAACAGTAGGTCACAGCCCAGGGGAGCTTGAGGGGGGGTGTCAACAGGTGGAGGAACCCCAGCAGGAACCTGTCAGCGGTGGGATTCAAACCTGCAAAATGGGCTTTTGTAACCTCAGGGCCAAGCCTTCCCCACCACTGAAAGCCCTGTCCCAAAGACCTGCAGACTGGTGTGGGGGTTGAGCAGCTGACCCGTTCCTGAGGATCGCTGCTGCCATGACGGTATCGACGAGGTCAGAGGCGTTCTGAGGTGCCACAACTTAGCAGTCATATTAAATGTCTGTGTCCCGAACGGTGCTCTTTAAACCTGGCTTGTAAGTCTTTGCCTGAGGGTGACGATAGACAATCCTGTAAAGCACTTTAAGATTGTTTAAGCAGGGAATTGCACGTTATAAGTGAAGTACTTTCCTGTTTTATTCAGTGATTTCACTGTTCACTGCTACTATATTCATTTTTTAAATTGAGCTATCCAGACGATAGAGAAGAAAAAAATTACTATAATATGAAATCATTAAGTGTTCAGAGATATGTAAATGGCAACTCAATCCTCACCATTAGAAGCATATATAGAATAATGAGATTAAATATACTGATAGACTGCAGCTCAGGAGAGGTTGTGACAAGAAAGGAGTAAAAGAGACAAAATGTCTGATAAAATAAAAAGAGGAGGACTGTGAAATGACTTAAGGGAGCCATGTGACAGACGAAGGAGGGATGTCTGACGGGCAAATGAAAGAGAGATTAGATGGATTTGACCTCATAAATCCCTACAAGAAAAGGTTTTTTGAAATGTCACTTTTTTGAGTTGACTTATGTCGTTAGAATTCTTGGTAGATATGGTGATTTTGATAAATATTGTGGTCCACACTGCAATTCACAGAAGCAGCTTGTAGGTTGTCTGCAGTGGGGTTTGGCAAGGTGGTAAATACTTTCAGATATTCCTTTCTAATATGTGAGTTGGACCTTTGTGCAACTTTACTATTACTGTTGCATCCCAGCTCAAGTTGTTTTTTTTTCAATTTGTTTGCTTGTTTGTTTTTTCTTTCTCTATCACAACATTCTTTATTTTTTTTCAACTTTGTGCATAAATAGCGTCAAATTGTTGTTGTTTTCTAAATTGTTAATTTAATTGTAACTGTGTGTAATTGTTTCAGCTTGTTTTGATCCAAATCCCCTTTAATGCTCCAAAAACAAAATCTCAGGTCTCGTTAAATAATCTTTCTACGAAACACTGCAATTCTTTTTAAGTTTTCATTACGTTGATAGTAGAAACTAAGAATGTATATATCTTGTTCACCTGGGGTATCGAAGTCAGCGGTTCTCTGATTATTCTGATAATCTCCTCAGATTAATATATGAGATATAAGAAATGCATCAAAAGCGTACTGAGACTTTTTCCAGTTATCTTTGAGACACTTTGCTGCAAACAGATTGCTGTTTTAAAGGTATAATACTTTGTTTTTATTCTATTGAGGGTTTCATATTTTTGTTCTTCCTTATTTGACTACTTTAATGTGAAGTTTGGATCCATCCTTTTATTCTCATTTCTTTTCTCGAATTGATTTGTGCTTTATGGTAAAAAAAAACAAAATTAACACATTAACGTGGATTAATCCATCGTGATTAATCTGACTAAAGGTTTCCAATGGAATTAACCCTTCTGCAGTGCACAATGAAGATATTTGTCCACAGGACCTGTCAATTTCCCGCTTCCCATTCATTAATGCTCCGCAGTGCATGCTGGGTGCAGTGTGGTGCATTCTGAGTGTTTTGCATCACCCTGCATCTCATTTGCATTACACAACATCATTTATGCAAATGAGGCATGGGGAGATGATGTCCGATGCATCCCGGAACTTTTGTAAAACATCAAAACTATCTGTAGTGGAACCACAACGAGGACAGATTCAGTAACTACAGATTATTTCTCATCTTGAACTCTTTCTGCAGTAGGTTTCGCTGAACGCTTTTAGCAATCAAAGAGCAAGTATGTGACCGAGCCACTGTCTTGGTCTGATTTGAACTCCATGAGCAGGCAGCTCTGTGCTACGCGTCTCCTATCAGACAATGTCAACAAGGTAGTTTGTCTTAGTAGTTGCTGATAAAGGAGTAACCCATCAATGTCGATAAATGTTTGTTTGAAAAAGAGAACCCATTTTTGTTAACACGAACTGTTAAAGTGTTTAATAGACACGTTAAGTGCATATATATTCTCTTCTTCCGAGAACGTGTTTCCCCTTCAAAAAGGATTAATATTGTTTAAAAATCTATGATATTAAATTGTGATTAAGCAAAATTAATCCACAGCAAGTCTGTAAATAATCTGATTAAAATTTTAATCAGTTGGCAGCACTGGTAAAAATTTAAAAAGTAGTAAGTAAAACTATCACTGGCATCTATTTTAAATAATATAGCTATGCAAACGCAAAGTTATTGTGTGGTTATCAGGACATTTATCACTGAGTGGCGTCCGTCAGTGTGTATTTTGTCGTGTTGATATTCAAATCAATCTCTGTTCCTCTCATTCTCAAAAGTACCAAATACCATTTTATTCACATCAATAAAAATGCCAGTGAAATAAATGAGTATCTCCAATGAAATAAAGAAAAGTGGCTATAAAAATCAAAGCTGCAACATCTCTGCTCAGATAGAAGTGAGATTTGTGTCCCTGGGATCAATTGAAATAAAATATTTCTCACTGGCTAGACTTTCAAAGTTTGCGATGCTCCAATTGCTGCTGTGTATTCAATACTGAAAGAAAAAAATTGACATCTACCCCTTTAACCAAAAAATAAAAATATAGCCAACAAACCTTATTTCATAAATGCTGCCAGTGGAGCCTTTGACTCAGTCGTGTTTGTTTTGACTGACAGAATCTATGAGCTTTGTCCAAAAGCAGCTCGGTGAAAGGAAGCCAAGTCTTCAGGCCAGAAAATGACCAAAAGAGAACAAAATTAATCCCCCTCCATTCACTACATCGATCGGAGCTAAAAGAAGGTGCAGGCAGGATACGCCTGCAACAGGTCAACACATCATAAGTCAAACAGAGAGAGGGATACTTTAAACGCTCTCATTCACAGACACAGTCAATTTAGAGATACAACTCACTTATCTAATGTTAAAAACTCTCATCCACAGGGAAAACATTCAAACTCCTCTCTGAAATACCCCCAACCTCAGACTCCAAGTGAGATTAACTGTAATGAATATATTTATCTACAGTATCTTTTTAGATTGGTACAGTTATTTCAGTATTTATTCTTAATGTTTTTGCAAAATATCTAATAGTTCAAACCATCTGGTTTGGTAAACAGGCAGGATCCTTTCACATGGAGCCAGAAATGTCTTTGACATGCAGGATTTTCCAACGTGAATTTGTGATTTGACTAAAATAAACGAGGCTAAACAAGATGTGAACTAAACCATTTGAGTCCGTAACAGCAGTTTCAAGGAAGCTTCAGTGTCCCTGCACTGTTAATATCCCCATTATCTGTGGTCTTTCTTATCCCCCATGACTGTCTTAATGCCCTCACAGATCTGATAACTACTGTGTCAAACTGCATTTAGTTTCCTCTATTATTTTTTATTTATTTTTTTTCGGATTTGCTGAAAGATTAGATCTGCTCCTGATTGTAGGCCCGGCCCTGAGATTTCACCTCCTCAAGCAGCAGCAGCAGCACAACACTTATCACCTGTTATACCAGCTGCCATATCAGTGTTTCCTTTCTCTGTTAAATGGGATTGTCACTCTCTTTAAGTGTGTGCCGCTCTGCTGCATAGTTTGGGGCTCCATCTTGATAAAGCTGTAGGCTTTCCCGTAATGACCCATGGATCAGGCTTTTGAATAAATGCCGTGGCAAATAGATGAGATACACTCACAGAAATAGCAGTAATGATCTTGTTTTTCAGGGAGTTAAAGGATTATCTAATGGCATTACTGAAAACATCTGTCTGAGCGTCATTCCACGCTTGTTCCATCTCCGTTTTGTTTACTCGCTGGTGGCAGATGTTCAGTGGCGGCAGTTTGACTGTCATATTATATATATATATATATATATATGGGGGGGGGGTCTATATATTTTCTCGAAGAAAGACAGGATCCATGTATCAATATCAGATTGAAATTAAGTGTAATAGTAATAGAGAGACCTCAACTGCAGTAGAGATTATTTAATCCTCCAAACCAGTGTCCATTGCCAACATTTTTTTTTTTTTAGATAGCAATACTTTGTCAGGGTATTTGATGTGTAGAAAGTAGATTATAGGTATCAGATTTGCTAATATTGCATACCGGGTACCAAATAGCTCGTCTCCCTCATTCGTTCTGGTCTGGCCTCTCCTCTTCAGTGTCAGTGTCGTACTTATTTCGGACATTCCCCTCCCTCAGACCTCATCTGGCTTGGCAGAAACACTCCTACTTTCTTCTGCTGTTTGTCAACTCGCGTCTATCTCTGTGCATCATCCCCCTCTCCACCACATTTTTACCTTTATTTCTTTCACTCGAATTGAATCTTTTTTTTTTTTTTTTTTTCCTCCTTCCTCATTTACCTCAATTGAACTCATTTTTGGAAATAACGATTGTTCATCACTGTTGAGCTATGCAGCTACCTTTGGGAGAAGCCTCTCTTCCTCGGCCAATCTGCTTGTCCCCCTTATGCCAAAACCCACTGGCTTGCACACAATGGGTGGATGGTGGCTGATGTCTGGAATGTAATGGAATAAAATATGAGCCCCTGCCAGATGTACAGAATAAATCACACGTGTTTTGTGTTCAGGGGAAGGTGAGCTTGTGTGCATACGTTCGTGTGAGTGCATGCGAGTGCGCACTTGAGATGCAAACACACCACATATGGCTCTTTTGAGCTGGCGGCCCACAATGGCAACTGTGGAGGAGCAGTGCTGCTGTACCGGCACTCACTTTGCTGACCTGCTTGTCATTCTGCATCCTCTGAGGGCCAGTCGGCTACTGCTGCTATTATTAGATTTTCAGATGTTAAAAAAAAAAAAAAAAAGGGAAAAATCTCACTGGCAGCTCAGTCGTATGGCCATACTCACTGAGGAGAGTTAAGCCTTCGTCTCACTGCTGGGAGAGATGGTAACAATAAAGACGTTCCTCGGTGGAATCAGAGCAGCGCCTCTGGTCAATCCTAATCCTTCCTTTTCATATTCATACTTTCAGCTGTGTTTGTCAAGGTGTGACACTGGAGACTGTACTCGCTTGAAGCACTCGTGTCCAATTTTAAGACATGTAAGTACTCTATGAAAATCTCAAGCACGGATAAAAAGGGCTACCTTGCCCTTGTTAAGACGTGCATGGATTTATCTCCATCCTGCTGCCCAGTGAGTCATCTTTGCCTTTCAAGTGAGTCCACATAAACATTTGCAAAGGTAATCACACCTGGGTGTCACAGCTTACAAGTACATTCCTTTTCTCCATAAGCCAACATGTTTGAAATATGTTTTAATTCCTCTATCTAAACCTTTGTGGTAAATCCCATGGTTATACGAGTACATTTAGTATTCACAGCTAAAAGCCAAGTGTACCATTTATTATACTCATTGCAAAGCAACAATTCAGTTAGTGGTTCTTGCGTCATACAATTTTCCTGCATAAAGACTTTCTATTTGAACTACACCAATCAACCAAAACATTATGACCATCTGCCTAACGTCACATAAGACCTCCTTTTGCTTTCTGTATGTGACAAACCGGGATGCTTTGTGTGTTCTCATAGCTTTCAAAGGGGGCCAGCATAAATGTCTGCAGAAGTTTCAGCTTTAGTAACTCGTCTGTTTGCTTTGACCACTGGGGCTGCATGCATCAGTGAGCCTTGGCTGTCCAGGACCTTGATACTGGTTCACTGCTCTTCCGGTTATCTTGCCATCATAGCTTCGCTCGTGTAAAACTTCAGGTTTTTTTTCCCTCCAATTTGAGGATAAAAAGTTAACTTGCCACTTTAGATATCTTCTCTACTAATAGTGCCATTGTAAGGACTTCACTTCTGCTCATAATGTGATGGCTGATAATCGCAAAGCATTCCTCCTAAATCTCACACCGGCACATGAGTTAGTCTCTTCACCATATACAGTAAGTAATTTATCAAAGGCCTTCATGTTTATGAAGCCCAATGTACAGCTAATGTACTATATGCACCATTTACCTATCACACAGTTAAAATACATTTTATTGAAACAAGTGGAGCTCTGACCAATAGCAACGATAATGTGAAAATCTTTAAAAAGTGCGAGCTGAATCTGAATAACTGTGAATCCTTGGGAAACCTCAGATCATTATATAGTAAACAAATACAGGAGCAGCTAAAAGAATAGTCTGATGTGCCCACACAAGTTTGGCACTTCAAAGTCTCTTCATTCGAGGACATCATGTCTTGGTACCAAGGCGAGGCAAAGAGAAAAAGCAAAAGTGTGCTGAGATGCACATCGAATGTTCTCATAACACACCGAGCAAATCTATCAAAAGGCGGCCATGTAGAAACAGTATGAGGAGAAGAAAATAGCTGACTTCAAAGCTTCGGCTCATGTGAGATTGATGTAAAGCTCCGACCACTTGGTCAGCTCTGTACCTCTACCAGTCAGCCGTAACATTATGACCAATGATATGTGTGCCGCTTTGCAGCCCTTTACAGCTCAAGGCTCCACTAGACCTCCTGCGGTAGTATCTGCTAACAAGATTTCAGCACAATATCTTTTTAAGTCCTGGAAGGTGAGGTGGTGCCTTCATGGGATCATGTCAGCCCTGGTCGCTCGTGACCCTGTCGCCGGTTCACTACTTTTCCTTAATCGGACCATATTTAATAGATATTGACAACTGCAGACTGGAAACAGCCCACAAGAACTGCAATTTTGGAGATGCCCTTGACCCAGATCTTCAAACTCGCTGTTCAAAACTCAAAAACATTAATTTGGTCTTTCCTTGCTTGCTTCTAATGTATCAACGCTGAGGGTGTAATAATTGCTTCCTGCCAAATATTATCCACCTGCCAACAGGTGCCATGATAAAGAGATAATTAGAGTTATTCACTTCCCCTGATAAGTAGATGCTTATATATTCAACTACTTATCGAACCACATGCACCCGGGGGCACATTGCTGATGGTTTTTGATATTCTGTCAATTAAAACTGATTTAATGTGAGGTACATTAAAGTCCATCTGTATATAAATCAACTCAATAAAGCTCTATAGTAAAAAAGTGTTGCTGAACAAAACCAAAGTCAGATTTAATAAGTTTAGTAATAACTACCACAGGGCTCGCATCCCCTATACTGTGACCTGACTTTTTAAGAGCACACAGTGGCACAGCGCCTTGTAAGAGTGCAGGAATCTGTCCCAGCAGTGACACAGACTGGTCAGATATCCGATCTGTCGTTGTCAAAATATTCACCACTCTGCTTGGCAATTTAAAATCACAAACCCATTTGCATGTGTTTGGAGTGAGAGAGAGAACACAGAGCCTCGAGAGGAAATCCACACACCCTCTGGGAGAACATGCAAACTTATTATAGAGAGGGCTTTGGCTGAAGATTAAAAACAGAAGCCTCCTTTTGAGAGGGCCGCGCTAACTACCAAGCTGTTCTGCTGCCAAGGTAACGTGGTTGGTCGTTGGTATTCATGGCATAGCTTGATTTCTTTTTAATTACAGAACCTGATGGCGAATTGTGTGTAGATATCACGAAACTGAACCAATAGCTAACATAAAAACACTGCTGTTTACTACAGAATCATATGGATAGAGATGTTTAAATTATTCAAATCTTCAGATGGCAAGAGAGCGTTCTCAAAAAGTACAAAATACAAAATGTAGCGCTTTCTATGTAAAGCTTCTACTGAACATCTGAGATCAAATCAGTGTGGAAATAAGGAGGAAAACCAATTTACACACTGGATCAGGCCACCTGTCAAAGACAGTGTTCTTTAATCCGCTAACTCTGTTGACCATCCACACACTTGCTGGTATAAAATGCATATAAATTAATGGAAAAGCAGATCTCATGCAGATTTTGTGAGCTTGTCATTTCACTTAAATGGCTCAATACCACTCGTCACAGAAGCATCTTAAGAGTCACGGGAGCTTGTTTTCACATTAGCAGACCATCAGGAAAACCAGGTTTAAGATTCCAATCAATATTTTGCCTTATCTTTAGCAAGGCTCTTCAGTCATTTTCTGGTTCTGTTGAAATCAATCAGAATATATGGGAACATAAACTATCAAGAACATATTTTTTTCAATTTTATTGATGTCAATACTAGATATACTTATATAGCATTTTGAAGCCACAACAGGAGATACGTTGAACACAAAAAGCATAGTCTTTGCTTTGTCATTACATTGTAATGCATAGGTTCTATAGAGTGCTTTTCTGGACACTCAAAGACGCTTTACATTGCAATTATTCATTCGGTCCATACTCGGTGGTGGTAAGCTACGTATGTAACCACAGCTGCCCTGGGGTCGACTGACGGAAACCAGGCTGCTAATCTCCGACCACCACCAATCACTCAATCTCACTGCATTTACCCAGGCTTCCTGGTGTTCCCTCACAGTCCCCCATCCAGGTACTCACCAGACCCTACATCACTTAGTTTCAGAGATCTGACGGGATCGGGCATCCACAAGGCGGTATGACCATGGCAATTATTTAACTTTGAAGGCAATTCTTTTTATAGCCCATAGTGGTTGTACATGTCCTCTCTTGCAGCCTTTGTTGCAAGACTACAACATGAACAGCAACCAACACATCTTGATAATGGTCTGGGAGGAGATGTTGCTTCATCTGTGCTCTGTTCAGACTGTAATTGTGCTTTAAACAGCCTGTGTGGCATTCATTTTGGAGCATAGTGAGGGTTTGCTTTTAAAACATGTTTGCTGTGCAGCAGTGTTTGGATTGCAGCATTTGCACTTCAATAAATGGTCCGCACTCATGCAGGAATCACACCAGCCCTCATTTTAATTGGGCCAAACCGGAGAAATGTCACAAAAACCTTAAGTGACAGTACAGACATATAAGCTCACACAATTGCTAATATTTTGACAGGAGTTTGGTCTGGTGAGTTATTTTCTCATTCATAACAGTCTAATACGGGACCAGTGAATGATGCAAAGCATTCTAGGCATTACACCTCTAAATATATCTTGACTGGGAATTTAAAGGACATCATTACATTAGTGTTCATCTGTCGTAACAACAAAATAACATATCATCCTTTGTCAGAGTGAAAATTGATTTAGAATTGATACCCTCCAAATGCTGGAATGTAAAGTAACTTTAACCATTGTACTTAAATTACTCCTCTGTCAGTCACATTGAAAACTGCATGTACAATTAGCCACAAGACAACATAAATATGAATTTACTAATCAATCCAGTCTCATTTGTCTTCTAACTTTCAGGCACATCTGTGCAGCAATGTGCAATAACTGCAATCATCTTATCTTGTTATGGAGTGACAAGAAAAAATGGGTGTTGTTAGTCGTATAATGACATTTTGAGTAAAGCGGAATGCAGTTTCCGATGCAGTCTATACTAGAAAAATGCCCATGCCACACTTTCTAAATTGTTCTCAAGCCAATACCCCAGAGGAAAAAAAAAAAGAAAAATACCTGCAACTTCCCATCTTACCAATGATTACAAACCTTCCATCAATAGTTATTCAAACAGATGGTGCAACCCTGTTAGTTAAATTCAGTCCAGTCATTTTCATCAACAGATAAGTGCCGTTTGCCACAGAATGGCTTCGTGCAGGCTAATGGGATGTTTCAGAGACAGGAGAAGTTTTTCATTCTCTTTGACTGCTGCAACATCTCTGAGCTGTAAGCCACCAGTTTCTTTTTCATGGTGGCATCAGAAGAAATTCCTGTCAGACTAAGTAAAGGGATATCATCTCCAGAGGATTGAGCAAAAAGATTAATTTGCCTTCATGCCTCTCCTGCACCATGAGGAAAATAATGTGAGTGAGAGAGATATTATTTATGTAACACATTTCTTGGATTTAACCTGTTGATGAACAGTACAATTAGCTGAAATCCATAGCCTGTATGTTAATGTGCACATGTTCTCACGCTGCACTGTGTATGTCGGCCTGCATGTGCTATGCTTTCATCGGGTTGTAAACTCAAGGTTGTGTTTGCAGCACACAGAAAGCGCAATAGTTTTTGCAACAATGATTCCAATCAGTTGGCAATTTCTCACACATATTGAGCTGTATGCTAAAGAGCTAATTAACAAGAGCTGCTATGGCGTTCACAAGCGCCTCTGACATCTTAATTAGATCTTAATGACATTTCAGCTGGAATGGCTGAACTGAGTAGCCTGAGATGAGGCAGAAACTAGTGCTGATATACTGAGAGAAATGGAAATGACAGACACTATAAGGACAAGTGCAAGAAGGAATTGAGAGGAAGAGTAATATTTATGGAGCTTGAGAATGGGATAAATGTAAATGAGGAGGGACTGGGGGCTAGTGTTGCTTTATACGCACCCAGCAGTCATGTAGTATGTCCTGGTTTGAGATAGTGTGCCAGAAATAGGATTTGATTAACACTGATAAACTTTTCATTCTGTCATCCGCACTCTGACGCTCATTCACTCCATCACCGTCCTTGCCTCTTCTCCTCCGCCCCAGTGGGACAGGGGACTATACTTCGCCCGGTAATTACTCTGCTCGTCTCCCAGTAGCGTCACACGTCTCCTATCGGCCTCTTAATCGGATTCTCAGCATTTATTACCATGAAATTTCAGTGTACTCACTCTGGAAATAACACTTCCAGTGGAGATGGTGTGATAATGATATTTCTGGCAGATAGATGGCCGATTAGATACAAGTAATCTTCTGTAGAGCTGTGTTTTGCATTGTAGATGGTTCTGCAGTGGATTGCAGGGAGTAATGTTTTGTTTTTGTTTTTTTGTTGTTTTTTATTAACTGGTGGGCAGGATGTGTATTTTTAGATAAAAGGCGGATGCACATTTACACAACTCCATCCAAAGTCAGCAAACTATAATAGAAGAACAATGGGCTCCAGTGAATAAGGAAACCTGAGCATCATGAAAATGGGAAGAGAAAAAGAGGGAAACCAGAAAATACTAGGGGACAATGATGAGGAGCCCAGAGAACACAAACTAGAGATTACATCAGAAAAACCGAGGGAGGAAAAGCGAAATAGAGAATTTATCTGAAGCCCCCCCTTACGACCAAGGAGCAAAGCAAGGAGTCAACATGAAGTGAATGTGGGTTGAAAGATTGGGCAGCAGGAGACACATTACCAAGAGTCTTGGTTTCTACAGATGCCGTTTCAGTGTGCAGCCACGTTTGTTTATCACTTACTTCCTGTCTTACCAAGCCCTCCATCTCATATCTATTCTACCCCTTCTGTCTAGCCTAAATCTGTCAGAATACAGCCACAAATACCTGGCAACAACCACCTTTTACAACCACCCCCTCGCCTACCCATCTATCCTGCTCTACGATGCCTCAAGATTCTGTTCCTTCGCTCCTTCTCGCTTTTACTCTCGGCTTTTATTCATTTTACTTAGCCTTTATGGGTTTACTTAGCATTTTATTCGCCTATAAAGGGCGATAAAAGAAAAAGGCTTGTTTTCTCCTTGCGCAATCTGCAAATCTTTCGAACAGATCTGGGTCCACAGATGCCTGGTTAATTTGTGAGTTGTCCTCTCAAGAAGGCCGAGATTAAATTTTTCTTCTGCAACAGCTGCAAAGTGGAACATTAGAAGCACACGGTCTGCACTAGACTTTCACAAGCTACTTGTGGCATAAAGCATTGAGCCTGAATCGTTTATTTTCATGCAGTAAACACAGACTGTTGCTGAGGCTGTTCCCCCTGTTTCCAGGCAGATGCGTAATAAATCTAGGCCATGGACTGACAGACAAAGGCCACTGCTGACTGTAATCTCCTTATTTGTACTGTTCATAGCTTTCCTTGTATTTCTTTGTGTAGCCTCCTCCTTTTGCAGCCAAAGTCACTGATGACCTATTAACCCATGCCTGGCAGAGCTTTAACTACCAGACAGCTTGTGCTGTACTTTGGCCATGAGCTGCCAGTCATCAGGAGCAAAAGAATAGTAGTGTGTCACCCTGATGTGCCGTGAGTCAGCCATTGACTGCCACTGTTGTCAGACACTATACAGACACTGTATCTGCAGCAAGTGGATGGGGATTGATCTCGTTCAGCACTGCCATAATCCCATCTTGTCGGGCATGCTATGTGTATCGATCTTCATGGTAACAAACTGCGAGAGGTGCGTAACTACTGATTACTGTGTGGCTTCATCCCAGGTTTACAGAGGCAGACACCATTGTGATGGGCGACGTGACGTATGGGGCCTGCTGCGTGGACGACTTCACTGCCCGAGCCCTGGGAGCGGATTTCATGGTGCACTATGGCCACAGTTGTCTCAGTGAGTCTCTTTACCGTCCATTTTTCTCTCTCTATCTCTGTCAATGTGCAGGCGGGCTGCGCCTCTCATAGGAACACAAAGTAAGAACCTCATCAAGGACTCCCACTCATCCAGCGTGAGTTGCACAGAAAAACGAAGCACCAGAGCAGAAAGACAGACAGACGAGGGTATCGATCAATGGAAAACTTAACTAGTTAGTGCAGTCCGCTCACTCTAGTATGGAAAAGCATAAGAGACCTTTGGAGCCTGGACATCACATTTCTCCAGCAGATCAATGGGGAACATGCACTACAGTCGTCCTTTGAAAGCCTGGCGCAGTTGTGGAGGACCTTCACCTTCGCCCCCACTGTCTGTCTCCTGTGAAACATGGGAGGAAATGTTAAATCAATACTTTTGATACATCTCAGCAGAACAAGCTCAACTCTCCCAAATACCACAACTGGCCAACAGAATCCTAATGCAACTCTATGACTTTGTTTGTTTGTTTGTTTGCTTGCTAATCATGGATGCGGGTGCAGATGTGTGTTTACAAGAAATCAGACACATTTCAATTGATGGTGAGATGAATCTGTCAGGCATGAAGTTGAAGCAAATTTGAATTGATCTCCAGGATTTTCAGAGAAATCAAATGAACTAAAGATTTGTCAGCGAATAACAAGCCTGTGTGTTTCTGACCTCCAACGCTCAGTCACGACGACGGCGTCTGCAGCATTTCCCCCTGCTGATGTCAGCCACCTGTGGGAGATAAAAGACACAGCGTTCAAACAGAGACACTGACTCTCCTGTGTTCCTGCATTTCTCTTTCATTTCCTTTGTGGTATTGGCTTCTTAGTTTTATTGTCCTCTCATGCAGTGTTTCGAAACTGAAAAGCACCTCTATTTTGACAAGGACAACATGGGGAATCACCACAAAGGCACGTTTTAAAGTTTTAATAAGGTTCACAGATGTGAGTGACAGGCATTTTTTTTTTTTTTTTTAAACCTTGTTGACTTTTAATTAGTAAGCATCACAATGGTCACAGCAAAAAAGCCAAAGATACAAACTGCATAAATACAAAAAAAAATACCAAACCAAAAAAAGAGGTGGCAGGAGAGCAATACAGAAAATAAAACTTTTTATGTTATGGTTGTTTGCCTCCAGAAAAACAAGGGTAGGATGTAGCAGCCTTGCTCGGATAATGAAGGCTTGGCTGCCAGAAAAACAAGAATGACTGGACCAGGACTGGATAGTCTTACAGTCCAAGGTTGTTGGTTCGACATCTGTTCTTTTCTCAAAGTGTCATGGCTCCCTGAGGTGCTCCAAACCTTCACATTGCAGTTTCATGACCGCTGGTTTGAGTAAACACAAAAATATGAGCACTTCAAGACCAAATCGGCAATAAGTATTTACCGTGTACCGACAGCAAAGATGGGTTCTTTCTGCAATCTTCGGAGTGGATCACTGGTTAACTTTGGTACAACAGTACCCAGCAGTACAAAGATCTTTCTCCACTGAATCTGAAGTGACCAAATACATGCAATACATGCAATAATTAAAATGTTGTAACTCCTCTCACTGTAGCATGATCAGAAACGTAACCACCATGCACATGTGCAAAAACAAGGACATTTTCCAATCTATCTTGACCTTTCAAAATTTGAGTGTCTCAGAAACACGAGTGTTGTTAAATGAACATTGTCAAACAAATTACTACTAAACCAACATCCTGTATTCATTTATAAAATTATACATAGTTGGTCTATTTTTGTTCAACAGCAACTCTTCCAGGAACGCTACAGAGATCTTCCTGCTGATAATATTTTGGGAGATTTCTGTGATTCATCCATGAAATCACCAAGGTGGCCAGACACATTGACAGCTACTTGAAATCAGCACCCTCTAATTATCCAAACAGTGGTTGCTTCTTATTGTGTGCAGATCTTTTCAAAAGCGTCATCAGCCTCTGAGGCATCTGCAGCCTTTCTCCTGAAGGCCTTTCAGATTTCTTGGTATAATGTCACCGTACATGTGACTAGCAGAGGGGAATGCAACGCCACCAGTTAAATATAATGTCAAACCTCTGCAATCATTTGCTCTTAATCCGAACCCTCCAATATGAATTGAAACCCTTGATTTTATATAATCCAAGAAAATAAAAACAAAAGTACATAATGTAAATTTTTACTCAGTTGTCTGCTGGTGTCACTTTTGTTTATAAGCACTGTTGTAGAAAATGTTTTCTTCTTTCTTCGTGTGCATGGATTTTCTCTGAGTACGCTGGTTTCCTCCTTCAATCCTTCCCCGAAAAACATTTTCATTGGGTTTGCTGCCTTTGTGTTGAGTTTGCTGGTAGGATGAAATGTTTGCTGCCCTAAAATAAAAAAGTTTCCAGACTTTCACGTAATAATCCTGCTCTTACTTCATCATTGTCCAGCAAAAGAAAGAAGGGCAAAAAACTATTATTCCAGCATTCTATTTGAAAACTTTTCTCGCGTGACCTACTTTCTTTTTCTTAAGAGAACTGCAAACGTAACAAACATTACAAATAATTATGGAGACCAGAGTCTTGTTTTCATGCTCACTGTTCTCTTTTACTCAGAAGCAGGTCAGACTTTTTCTCGATATGACATCATATAGGTATGAAAACAAACTCACGATATGAGTAAGTTGTTGCTTCGAGGCGACGATTAGTTGAGGACTACATATAGAAGAAGCTGCATTTTTTATGATATTGAGTCCAAGTACAATATGGAATTGATCCTCTGAGTGTATATATATTGATTTTTAACAAACCATTAAAAAAACAACAACAAAAAAACAGCATGCCGCGATGTCCAACCTTTTCTTTGTTGTGCTTGCTTTGATTGTTCCTGGTATTTGTTTACATGAGCATTGTTGTTATTAAGTAGCTGTGCTAAGTGACCTTATTGCTGTGACACATAAGAATAAACCATAATGGGGCGAGTGAGTCCTGTCTGTCTCACTGACAGTGCCTCTAATTGCAGCACCTAAGTGCTCTCAGGCTACCATGCTAATGTGAACACAGATCGATGTCACTTTCCTCTGCCCTTTATGTTTTGGAGTGCATATAAACAAGCAACAGACAGCTGTTAGTCTCAGTCTACTTTTTTTTTTTTTTTTTTTATTCTCTCTTCCAGCCCTTTTTAGTCTCATGATATATTTAACTCCCTGCCTTCTCACTCAACATGTGGGCTGCAGCTTAGTCAGGCTTTTTAAATAGCATTCCATCTGTTTTCCTCTCCATCCCTGTTCAATCACAGGCCTATTCATCATTCCTTCCCCCCCCCCCACCCCGTTAATTGACAGCCCACCTCTCGCGCTCCAGCCAAACACACATCCACACCCTTGCTATCCTGTTACTTGTTCCACTCTCATTTACCCCGCCAGCCGTACCTTTCGGACTTCATACAGATAATTATGAAACCCCCGACCCCAACCACTGAATTAAATTGCAGTGTTTTCCAGTCCACTTTCAGACTTAACTCAACTTAACATCCCATCTCTTCTCAGTCAGTTGTAAAGACCAATTGTTGGTTCTCTGGGCCACTCCTTTGTTTCTTGTCACTGTATTGATGACAAACAGCGGCATAACAAAAGTCAGACAGCCCCCCCCCAGAGGCATAGCATTACTGACATGACACAAACTCCATAAACTGCAAAGGGCACTTCAGCATATGAGAGATATCCATGAATAAAATAATATTTTAAAACAATATGAAATGATAAAACGGTAAAAGCTGGGCAGCCATCCTCTTCGGTGGGGTGGCTGGAGCCTGGGCATGGCGGGGTAGATGACAGGCCCTCACTCTGATTAAGCACTTTGAAGCTGTTGAGCATGTATGTAGGGATTAGTGGGGCTGTCTCTCTTTCAATTGTCAAACTGGCCTCAATTTAGGCCGGCGTTGTCCAGCCTGGGGCGGTGAGGTGATGCAGTGGTTCCTCACAGGAAGACTATTCCTCGTTTAAGCCCTTTCACATTATTGACAATCATTCAGCACAGAGTCACACACACACGCACACGCACACACACACACACGCACACGCACACGCACACGCACACACCACATGTCTTTGGATTGATGAAGAATTGGACTATCTGAACAACAAAGACCCATGGAGTATTTCCACCCATATTAAGTGGCATCATCTCCCTGCAGCTCCAAATATTAGAGAAGCAAGTGTACAAGACTAATAGACAGATGTCCAGTCCTGGTTCTGGACGGCCACTGCCCTGCATGTATTCAGGTTGTGCTTGCCATTGTCATGAGCATCTCTTTATCACCCTCTGTGATACATTTAAATGGAGCACACTGATGTAGGCCATTACATCCATTACAATTTTTACACGAGAATGGATCACTTGCTTAACTATAAAAGAAAAATGTCCTCTTACTCCCAATCAGCAGTGTAGACAAAATACCAAAGGAAGAATAATTAGAATTGCCAACATAAACAATAATTCTTTTTTTCCCCGATCCTCTCTTGGATTCTCGCCTACTTTATTCATCAAAATCTAACTTGGCACGTTTATGGCTACGTCTCCTAGGCTCGGGTGCGTAGCAAATGGCCTATGAAATTAATAGCATTAATAGTAATCGCATGTGTCCCTCTCCTTCCCTGAATAATAGAGGTCTTTGCATCAGTTCAGTGAATCGCTCTGCAGGAATCTCAGTTATATCACGCAGGCGTCCACTCTCACATATATGTGTGCATGTGCTGCGTCTTCTCATAGCTGTGTTGGGAAACATGTGCAGCACTTTAGTGTATGAGGGTGCATCAATTGTGTATGTAACTCAAGCTTACCTGACATAATATTGTGAATTATTCATCTGTCTTTCTTTTGTCTCTGTCTCCTCCAGTCCCCATCGACTCCACGGCAGGTATTAAGATGCTGTATGTGTTTGTGGATATCCAGATGGACAATGCACACTTCCTGGACACGGTCAAGTTCAACTTCCCTCCTGGACAATCTCTGGCACTCGTCAGCACTATTCAGTTTGTGGCAGCTCTGCAGGTAATTAAGCTGCGTGTCTGATTGTGTGTATGAGTGATGCAAAAATTCAGCTGCGCAGACAAAGAGGGCTGAGGCGGATGGATTCTATATATTCACTGAGCCAATTATTGCCGCCTGTGTGTATTATTCAGTACACACGAGTATATTTGTGGTGGCTCACTGCTTCAACGTCTCTCTAACTGTGCCTCCTTAACAGTGCTTTGCTTCCTGAGTCTCCTGTTAAACTATCAATCAAACCACTACAGTGGCAGGGCTTGTTGTTTTCCCCTTGGCTTATTCATTTTCACAAATCAAACGTAAGGCGAGACAGTGCTGTCGCACTTCTTAGCCTAAAACTTGACTCTGAATCATCATTTCTGGGGCAACAAAATGTAGGTCCACCCTTTTGTTCTGTTGGAGCGAATAACAATCTGATTAATCATCTATCTATGGTTTGCACGCTCGAACCCAGGGGATGTTTGGAGCTGGAGGCTCCTATATAATCTCAGTTGGGTCAGGAGCAGAGTACACCATGAACATGTCACATACACATATTCACACTTAAGGTCCATTTTCAGTTAGAGGACCAGGGGGAAACTGCACAGAGAAAACATGCAGACTCCATACAATCAAGGCCTGAAGCACAGAACTGGACAGGCTGCTTCTGGTTGCGCGAATAAGGAAATGCTTATTTAACCCCCCCCCAATGTTTTTTTAAGTCATAACATTTTATTGAACAATTTTCAGTCAAGTTTTGTATGAGCACCTTTCTTTCAACAATAATTCAAAGTGCCTCACAATGATTTCACAAGGCCTCTGAAATGAACAATAGATGCAAAAAGGCACATGCATAAACATCAAATAAATATAGAGATGTTTGTCAGTGTGTGCACGCACACACACACTCACACACTCACATTTATATAAGTAGCACCATTCAGACAAACGATTCAAGATGCTTCTCAAGAAGTGAGGAGCACAT
The DNA here is from genome assembly GCF_963422515.1 of Blennius ocellaris. Classification (NCBI taxonomy): domain Eukaryota; kingdom Metazoa; phylum Chordata; class Actinopteri; order Blenniiformes; family Blenniidae; genus Blennius; species Blennius ocellaris. Next base: position 28,494,300 of record NC_137651.1, on the reverse strand, counting down.
TAAAGTAATACATTAAAGATGCATCAATTTGTATTTGAGATCCTTAAAAGCAAAAAGCTAAAAGCAGGACAATGGACAGTTTCAAAACTTTGCAGAATTTACATTTAAAAAAAATATATAAAGCCACCACAGTCAAATATGAAAACAATATCTACAGATGATCCTAACGGTAAAATTAGTGTTTTATACTCTGATAATAATGAGCTGGAAGTTTCACACAACCTCAATTTGTTTTGTTCTTATTGCATTATGATTAGTAATTATAAGTTTGACCATCGTTATAAATGTAGTTTGAAACCAAAACAAAAAGTGATGGCACCAGTGTCGGTAAACACAACAGGAGTACTCACATATACATTTTTACCATTTGTTTTGTTTTTTTTAAAGATTCTCTGCTTTTTCTTTTCGAACAAATTCACTCTCCACACTTAAGCTCGGTTCAAGTGTGGGTTTGACAAATCCTGCAGCAGTATATTTTGGATTTGAAAGGTGAAATGAACTCTGGGAGGCCTTTCAGTTCAGTGCTCAGCGCTGCTCTTTACATAAGGGATGGCTGCAGCTATACTATTAAACTCGAACACCCTTCTTTCAAGCTCACTGCCTCCTGTTTCCATAATGCTTTTCGCTGCTTTCATTTGCCGTGTTGAACCAACTCTGCTCTGAGCCTCTGCTAATGTAACCGGCGCTATTTTTAAATCGCGCTCTGCTCTCGTAGGTTGTATTATATGTTGGGGAGGTTTGAGAGCATCTGTGTGCATATATCTTTGTGTGCCTCCGTTGTGTACTGTGTGTATGTGTTCCTCCACCTTAAGTCTTCTTGTCTTATGTTGTGTAGGCTTGTTGAGGTCACACAGTATGGGCGGGAGGCACTGGAGTTCACCCAAGTTCCCTGGGGACCGCCTTAAAGTAGCCTTAAAACATTCCATTTATGTCTCCACCTCAGGGCGCGGGAACTGTTCATGTTCATTTTTTGTCGGAATTGTTTGTTGTCTTCTCTTCTCACATTCTAAATGATTGAGGGTATTTACAAGAGTATATTTTTCCCTTGAAAATTAAACTCATCTTTTCAGTGAAGACATCTTTAATCAATTTGGTTCTCTTCTGATTTACATATTTTGTCTATATATGGTCCCATTGCAGTACTGTAGGCAGGATGAGACTTATTCCATTCCATGCACGATTCGCCTCAGTCCGATCTTCATCTTTTTGACCCCCCCCTCATACACAGAGTGCATATATTTAGACAGCTGCAATATTTTCTTACTCGGGCTCTGTGCACCTTCAGTTTGAAAAGAAGTGATGGACACATCATTAAAGCTCCAAGTCCCAGCTTAAATTTAAAAAAGGTCAACACTTTCAAACGTAGCCAGACGCTCGGCGGTGAGACTTTGTTTGACTTTGGATTTATCTATTCAATAAACATTGAATACTTATTAAAAGGACTGTACCTCTCAAACATAACGTCATTTACAAAAAAGTTAGGAGAACAGGTAGTATAGATACGAATAAAATGAACATATTGGCAACAAGTATGCGAAGAAAAAGAAAACTGACATTTGCTATTCAATGGTAACAAAACATGAAAAAAGCTGTAATGGGACTTTGTAGCGTGTCCCATTTTACTAACAGCCTGATCTGAGATGTCTCGGATTATCAACTCTGAATTTGTCATATAGCTTCATTGAAAAGGTCAAATCCCGTCTTGCTTTCACCATGTTTCTACATTGTGCTGTGAGTTTCATCAAGAAACCTGATGAGCTGAAGCAAAGAAACTGTCGGAAAACAACGGTGATGAGATGATTTATAGATTTTTATTGAAGACAACACATGCTTGGAGAAGTAATATGGCACGCACAACCTACACTACAACAATTCTCAAGTGGCTCATGGCATATTTATATAGCTATGTGTCTTCGAGAATGAACGATGACACACAATCCAATTAGTCGTGACTATTACTATTCTTGGTTATTTTCTGAAATGGTTCTGCGGAGTAACAGAAGTGTGTACTATCCATAGTCAAAGGGGAGAGTGATCTGTAACCCTTTTAGTGAAGATTGTCAGTCAGTTGGAGAATAAAACAAAGAATTTGGAAACTCCTTGATAGATTTCCCTGATTGGAGTGTGCAATAAACTTTTATTGTCTTATCTTTAGTACAAAAACTTTTTTCCACCTAATTAAATGTGTGGTACAAGAAGGTGGAAGTGTCAAGCGTTATAAATGGCCCACCCAAAAAAAATGAATAATATTTTGAAACTGGAATAGCACATTGGTTTTAACACATTGACATTTTTTTTTTAATTTTACTGAAACTGACTTGTGAATTTCCTATATTTTTGTAACGATCTATGACAATGTGCCAAAGTGTTTCCTTCTCAAAGTAAAAGTTTGATAGGTTGACAGGGTTTAATATTACTTTGCGTTGGTGTGACTGCAATCATAGTGATCTAGTGAGGAAAGATGTATCTGCTACATTTCTGGCCTATTTTTTATTTATTTTTTTATTTTTTTTATGAGCCTGAAATTTTCGAAGCACGAAAAGCCTGTGCTTACATATTTCTGGGTTTTCAAGTTAATGCCTGCAGCAGTTATAGATTTAGACCTACTAAAACTTGTGTGCATGCAATAAACATTATTCTTGTGCACACCAAACCAAAACTCTTTGTCCTTTCCTTCTTGTTGCAGGCGGTGAGCTCAGTCCTCAAGCTAGAGTACGACGTGCTTGTCCCGCAATGTCGCCCATTGTCACCAGGAGAAATTCTGGGCTGTACCTCCCCTCGCTTGGACCGTCACGTCAATGCCATAATGTAAGGAAACGTCCTCCAACTCACCGACTCAACCAAGCCTCGGTTTTTTTTCTCATCAGTTACTAGAAATTATCCAGAAATCCAGCGGTGACTCACCCAGTCAAGCTCTCCCCCTCCTCTGCTTGCCATTGCCATGCCCACCCATGTCACAGGAGGAATAATCAGTATGACATTACACCAGTCAGAATTGGCTGTGGTGACGATCAGTACCTATGTGCAATAAGCAGCTAGAAACAGCCAGATGCTGAACCTGAATGGCAGCGCTAGAAATACCCTCCAGTCTGTGAAAACTATTGAATTGCATGCAGCCTGACAAATTTTGTGATAACACGTCTCCATTGTCATCCTCCTTTCAGACTGTGTGTACTCGGTGTGTGATGAAAAGTGTCTGAAGATTTTGTAAATTTGTTTTTATATTCCTATTTTGAATCCACTGAGTTTCTTTAATTTAGTGTAAGTGAGAGAAAAAAATGGTGTGCATGCTTCTGAAAAGGCCAGTTATTGTGTGTTTCCACCAAACAACTCCATGCATTTGCAGTTGTCAGAGTCGTGCGTATTCTCCCTGCTCTCAGGAGAAGAGGGTGCACTTGCAAAGCAACAGGACCAAGTGACAAACAACAGCTCCGCAGCCACTTTGTGTCCCTGCATCTCGTGTCATTCCACCGCAGAAAAATCCCTTGCCTTGTGCTGCTTGGTGAGATAATGTCAGCGCCCCCCACCACAATCATAATTACACCTGGGCGCGTCACCTCTTGTGTCTAATCTACACACATCCAGCATGTGAGCGTGTGCGTGCCTAAAAGAGCCAAGTGCAAGCTTTTTCAGTATGCACAAGTGGAGACAACAGCTGTGTGTGTGTGTGTGTGTCTTTGTGTGTCTGTGTGTGTGTGTAAGAGGGGTGAGCGTGTGTTTCACCTACTAATCCGAAACGCGCTGTCTTTGATGTCAGTCGTGGTGTGCTGGGAGAGGGAATCGATTAGCTTGCATGAGAGTTGGCATGTTTCTGTCTGCCTGTCTTTCCACTTCTCATGTGGACGTTGGATACACATGCTTATTTATGTTGTACACGTGAGAAACACAAATTTCGAGAGGACTTGAATTCCCCTCGAAACACCTTCAAACCTCTTTCTCTGATTAAGTACCACTTTCCAGCCATCGATCTGTCTTCTGTACGGCTTTGTCCAGCTGAAGGCTGCATGGCGCTGGAGCCGATCCCAGCTGACAAGAGGTGAAAAGGCAGGAAGTGCCCTGGACAGGTCGCCGGTCCATTACAGGACAAACACAGAGACAGGCAACCATTCACATTCACAGACGACTTTAGAATCACCAATTACCTTTTAAACACATGTTGTTTTGACTATGAGAGGAGGCCAAAGTGCTGGAGAAAACACACACACATAGAGAACATGAGAACAGAAAGTATACAAAGCCCAAACTCCTGCTGCTAATAATGTCATTATGAGGCAACAGTTAACCACGACAGCAGAGTGCAGCCACTACTTACACACCGCACACATTTTGTCATAAAACAAAGTATGAAAAGTGATTTATCATGCAGTGAAAATCATAGTAATAGTTTTTCCTCTGCTTTTTGACTAAATTAAATATTATATCTTGGAGAAGCAGGCATGCTTTTTTAACAACTTGTTCTTTTTCTTAAAAGTGTATGATTTCGTTAATCCCTTTCAGCAAAGCATTGAATTAATATTTACCTCTCAAATATCTAGAATTAATTATAATCTGTGAAAAATGGTATTTGCTCAGGTTTTCTGCTTTCTCGGGTTTGTGTGCTGGAGAGTCAATGAAAGCATATTTGTCTCTGAGGCCCATATTGAAGCTACTTAGCTTTCTGTCTTCTTTATAATAAAATGTTCCTTCAAAAGTCAGATACTCGATTGAAAGGAAAGCTATAAGAAATGATCAGTGGACCATTTCCATTTGCTGCCTGTACTCCGGCTCTCGCTCATTACAGAACAATATGAAGATGTGAATGTGAAGATAGGGTGTTGCATAACACAGAGACTGTGGAGCATTTACCATTACAGCGAGAGCACTTTTGCAGAGCACAATTGAATATGGATGGTAGGACTGCGGTCGCTTGGATAGCTGGAGCTGGAGTGGAGCACAGCAGCCTTTTAAAGCTACGATTCGATCTCTTTTCAACATAATTTTATTTATTTAGTGTCATATGGTAATGTAAGTCATCTCAGGGCACTTTGGGTAATAACTTAAAGACCTTACAGATTATGTGAGGTCTTCATGTGATGTATGGCTATTGAGAACATCCCTGGCTGAATCGCAGCAGGCCTGTTGTTGGGATTCTATTTGTACGATAACCTTGGATGTCTCTCAGCAAACAAGAGCAGTGGCTCGACTCGTGTGTATTGTGTTGAATGTGATTACAGAGACATGAACATGTGTCTTCTCACATAAACACACGCACTCATCACAAAACACAATCCTGGCTTAGTGTGTCTCTGGGGGAGCCTATATGGCAAACCACCCGCAGCATGGCGCCGCCAAGGTTTCCAGCTGCTCTGAACACTGACCAATTAGCGGCTTTAATTGTGTGTCCGCAGCCAGTAGGCCGACTGAGACTGATGTAATGAGAAGAGGAACCGACCTGAGCCCCCTCACGCTAACAGCGGGATTCATCTCAGCCTCTCACAGGGGCTCGAGCTTTATGTAACGGACCTTGTGTTTTCAGGCACCTACACGCCACTGTGTATTTACAGTTTGCGATCTCTGCCTGCTCGGGCCCTGGTGGATCCAAAGCACGGGACCTCAGGTTAATTGGAAGAGCTTGCATCCTCCATAAACAGCAGGCTGCGATCGTTAGGGTCATGTTCCCGGACAGCAGAGATGGGCAAACACTCCACTCTCTGCCCCAGCCGTAAGGCCTTCTGTCTGGGAACACTTTGGTCTTTGTTAAAAAGGCTGCAGAGATGAATGGATTTCAAAAAAAAAAAAAGGGGGGGGGGGGGGGGGGGGGGAGTGCAAGATGATGGAGAGGATGGGTCAATATTAGGTAAGTATAGTGGATGCTTGTTGAATCTTTACTACCTGGAGGGGATTTTCTGTGCAACGATTGTTATTTTTCTCATTGTGTTTACCTGTAACATCTGTGCCTTTTGTACAGCTATCTCGGAGATGGAAGATTTCACCTGGAGTCAATCATGATTGCAAACCCAGATATCCCTGCCTACAGGTACTGTGAAACAAAAGGCCATCGTTTGTCATGTCATATTTTCACATTGTTGCTATTTATATTCTAGGACCATCCACTAAATGCTCATTGGAGGAGATTAGTACTGCTGCTATAATGTTAATCCTATAATTTAGAGCAGCTGATAATATTCAAGTGATATAAAGCAAGGTTGCAGGAAATGTTTGAGGGGAAAGAAAACATGCAATAACATTGTAAGGACCTCAAATAATGTTTTACAGCCAGAAATGAGAATTTATAAACCTATTCTGTGTGGAACAAGGCTGCTGTGCTGATCATTGATCGCATCGCTGTGGCACAACATTTTGGGGGATAAAGTTGGGATTGGATGAGTCCTTGTCGGCATGCAAAGTGAAGTAGTGTTACTGCAGACGGTACACGCAGATCACAGGTCTGTCTCATAAACAAGATCTAATCTCAAGTGCACCCCTTGTACCGAAGAAAAGGAGATTAGATGTTCAGAAATACCTCCATTTTCCCGGCGATACACTAACTCCTGTCATACTTGATGGCTTTTGATGATTGGATTTTTCATCTTTACTGACACTTCATCCCTCATGATAGAAACCTTAACAATAGGTATTAATGGATAATTTGGTTTGGGGTTTTATGTGCACATTCTACTCATATGTATGCATCTGGTTACTTTGTGTGTGTGTGTGTGTTTGTATCTCTTGTAGGTATGACCCTTATAGTAAGGTGTTCTCCAGGGAGTACTATGACCATGAAGCCATGCGTGCTTTGAGGCTGCAATCTATTGACAAGGCTCGACAGGCGCAGCGTTGGGGTCTGATCATGGGCACGCTGGGTCGGCAGGGCAGCCCCAAAGTCCTGGAGGTGAGCTGCAGCCCTCACTTCAACAGTCCACATGCCCCGAGGCCACGTGTGCAATGGCTTGAAATGTGTTTCTGTGTGAGTGTCCAACAAGTGATTCAGTTACATGTACTGCTAATAAGGCGAGCGGTGTTCACATTGGGAGCTTGTTATTTTACGTTTAGGCTGCTCGGATGATGCAGCCAAACAGCCAGAGAATCTGTCCTTGATGTTGCTGTCGACCCTGATAGTTGGTGTACCTTGGTGTTGCTGAGATAATAGAATATTAAGTGACTATATTTATGTATTCTGTTCTTACAGGTCTATAAATAAGTATGCAAACTCTATATAAATACTACACATGCTTTTCTGTAATGCACGATTTCCACATCACAAACAGTCAGACATTTTGTATTCAAGTAATTTAATTTTTTTCATTTTATTTATTTATTTCATTCAAAATTAATAATTATCAACACTACCCTCAACAAAACTTCCAATCCGACACAGTCCGAATGAAAAGGAGCAGAAGAGAAGATTCTCCCTTTACATCAGTCTATTATTTGTGAATGTCCAACTTTCACAAAAAATATTTACAGTTTTACATATGTCTTTGTGCATTTTACAAACAATATTTGCAATATACAAATACAAAGCCATCATCAAGCATGTCACATTATTTATATTCAAATCTAATTTTCATACTTTTTTAACATTGTAGATTTTTTGTGTTTCATGAATGCCAGGAGAGTTCCTCACTCTTTTACTTCTTTCTGAAGTGCGCTCCATAAACACATTCCTGGAATCTCTCTGGACTTGTTCTTCATGCATCATTTTGCCAGAACTGTTGTTCTCACGTGGTGTCCAACAACTTTTGGTTGATTAGTTAGACATTAGAAGCGGCAGTGGTTAAGGCAAGCAAGTCAATATATCACCTTTGTTCGCCCTTTTTTTTGCCAAAAATGTTTCAGGCCACCTTGAGTAAACAATGGAATTTCTATGTTTTTGCGATGTGTCCATCTTTAGACACACAAACAAGGTAAATGAGACAATCAGAGTGAGACTAATCAACACAAGGGAGCAGCAAAAGACCACACGCCCAGTCAGGAAAAAAAAAAAAGCGAGTGAGACACATAGATACCTAAAAAGGAAGAAATCAATACGTTTTGAGTCGTTACTGACATGTACTGTATGCCTTTTTGATTATTTGTGCCATTTTCAGTTTAAAGATGGGTATGTCATTTCAATTTATCCCACAAATATTCCTGCAGATCCTGATGATATATTACTGGTCACAAGTCTGCATTGAGATCTAAAGGTACATTTTCAAACACACCTGTGCTGAAAATACTTTAAAGTATTTGGTAGTAATTGTTCAAGGGCCTCAATTTGAGTTTGTCATTCAGGGACCTTTCTCTGTGGAGTTGTCATGTTTTTTTCCTGTGTGTGGGTGGATATTGTACCGAATATTTAAATACTTCCTCCCACAGACCAAGAGCATGCACTTTGAGATTATTTCATAACTTTTGGTTTCGCCCTATGATATTCTCTCAACCAGTTCCAAGTTTAATGTCTGTAATGTTTGTCCACTCTCCACCGGGAATGGCTCCAGTGCCTGACGACCCTTAAGATTTTCATCAGAATTGCACTTTTACCAAAGGTAGAATGTAGAAGAACATGTAGTAGAAGTTCAGCCAGTCTACATGTGACTCTTTAGCCCTTCTGTAGTAGCTCCATGAAGCTTTCACTAAATAATACCTAAATATACCTTTAAAAAAACGTACATTTTCATTTTATTGACAAAACTGCTTAAAAAAAAAGCCAAAATGGTCAAAACAATTAAAATGTTATAATTTTCTACAAAAGTGCTAAAAAAAAAGATAAAGAAAACTGAATCCTCTAAATCAGAGAGAATCACAGCTGAAATTGTGATGACATTTTGACCATCCGAAACTGTATTTGAAACTTTGTTAATGCAACATAAGATCCAGTTTTTGTACCTGTTTCAAAACTATATATGAAACTTCAGAAGCTGTGTTAGCCTCATTTTAAAGGTTAGACGCGTTTAGTTAAATTTGATTTGGAGGAAAGTGACAAAAACGGCTCTTTTGGCCATAAAAGTTGCAGACCGCTGCACTGGATGAAATGTTACCTTTCAAAAGAATTGAAAGTCTCTGCAAGTTCACAGTATTATGTGTTAGCGAGGTGTGTATTAGTGTATCTGCTGATACCAATTGATCTACTACCCACGTCTCTCTGTTCTCTCCTCACCTACTGCTTCTGCTACTGTTTTTATATTCCCAGTCCAGTTGTGTTGATCCATTTCTGTGGTTTCTGCTGTGCGCCTTTCTTATTTTTCTTACTTTACTGTGCTATGTATATGTAGGAAGACTCGAGACGCCACTTGATGTCTGATGTAAAATGTGGGGAGAAAAAAATGCAACACAGCGAGGTTTCGTCAGCCAACATTCACTCTTGGGCTTGTATCAGTGCACTTCTATTTGTAAATATCCAGACATGAATGATTAGGCAAGCTTTTGGTGGGAAAAAAAATTTAAACGAAAGACCGAAGCTCCACTCTGGTGTGTCAGGAGACACGGGGAGCTTTAAAAGGGGGATTTGAATAAAAACTCACCAGCTCTACCTTAGTGATCTGTCAAGATTTAGAAGTGTACTGTCAGATAACCTCTCCAGAGAAGGGACAGAACTACCTCTGATAAGAACACCGCCATAGAAATGTCACACGGTACTTGCAAGGACAGTGGATATCGGTAGCGCTCTCACCTTTATCTCACTGAATGGAACATTGGTGGGATTCTTTGCTGCCTCCTGCATCCCCGAATAACACCTCAGCCCCACGACCCATGAGATCAAAGGTTGCAAGAAAACAGAGTTCTTTAAACTGACTAAACAGTTTCATTTATTGATATACTAGATGTGTTCTGGAGTCTGGGCTTTCACCCAAAGGACCTGATCCAGCTCCTCTCAAGCTGAGGAAGGAGAGCGAGGCCAGCTCCATGTGAGCCCACTTTCCTTCAGGGTGATAGAGTGCTTTCACAATCTTTGAAACGTAAACTCACACCGAAAGGCTTAGTGCCTTTAAATTCTGCTACAAAACCTTGGCTGTTTCTGTCCGGCTGCAGGTTTCTATTGTGCTAACAGCTTGTGAAAAGGTACTAATCACATATAACTTAATTTGGCTCAATTACTACAGAGTGTACCGACTTCTCTCAGAAAGCGTCTGTACTATTTATCCGTCCAAGTAATTCCGACTCGGTGGGAAGGAGCATGTCCTCGCCACCGCTGGGCCAAAAGCACGGCGCTCCCTGAACAGCTTGCTGGTTTGACACTGAAACAGATAATCAGCCACAGACATCCTTATCTGCAACCATTTCAGAGTCAACTCTGTGTATGTCGTGGGATTGCTGGAGAAATCTGGAGTATCTTGAGAAAACCTGCACATTCAACGTCATGCAAATTTCACACGGAGCGTTGACAGCTCAGTTTCAGGTTTAAAATACAACGAGCAGGGGATCAATGAGCACATAAAAGTGACATTCAGGTTTTGTTGAGACTCCAAATGGCCCAAACGTTTTTTAAATTAAACCTAGCTCAGCTGCTCCAGTCCTAAGGTTGGCGGTTCAATTCCCATCTTCATCTGTCTTTTGTGCCAAAAGATCCATTTGGCAACACTCTAAACCCACAAGTTCTTCCCAATTCTGCACTCGTCGCTTGCGTGGCAGGTTTGTTGCCCCCGGTGTGTGAGTTTGAGTAAATAGACAAACGTGATCAACACCCTAAAGCGCTTCAAGACCACCAAAACTGAACAAAATGCACTATATGGGTGAAATTCAAGTGCAGTGTTTCACGTCCCAGATTGCTCCCCAACGGTGGACGAGCACCTCACATGGTAGCTCAGTTCTCATTGGAGTGAAGGATTGACTGAGACAGGTAGAGCAATTTTATTCTGGTGTAAAAATAAATAAGTAAAAAAAAACATGACATTTTGGTGAAGTCCTAAGGACTATTCTTGCTATGACCTAAAATAGACCTCGGACTTTAGTCATTTTCTCCTTGTGTAATTGGGTGTACGTACGTCACCAGATTGGGATTTGTTGCACGAAGAGTCGTAGTTTTTACACCCGAATGTGAAGTAACTGTGTCATTAGACTGACAGGAGGACGGGTTCGGTTATTGCAGTGAAATCTGAATTGTTCTTGACATGGTTCCAGTGAATGTCGGGATAAAGAAAGTTAAGCTTTGTATGAAAGTCTGTTTTAAACTCTTGCAATGAAAACAGCTCACACATGGTTTTGACTCGACTTTCTTTCATTCTATTGACTTTTATAAGCAGGGAAAAATGAATGGATGGATAAATATGGCTTTAAAGACTGCGACCTGAACAAAAAAGTCTTCTTTTTGAGATTTCTTGCAATAAAGCAAAACTCCTGAGTGACTCCCGGCTGAAGTGCTTCAAGGATTGCAGCATGGATAAATCTCACGCAGTGTCTGATTTGCAACTTGTGAATTTACTGTAATGGGGTTTTAGAGAGGACTGAAAAGTATGTATTGCTATTCCTCACCTCAGCTATTTAATGTGACCTTTTTTCTCTCTCTCTCTAGCACCTGGAGTCGAGGCTGCAGTCGTTGGGAAAGACCTTCACTCGAGTGTTGCTCTCTGAGATTTTCCCCAGTAAGCTGGATCTGATGCCAGATGTAGATGCGTGAGTAATAGGACGCACACATTCATACACTAATGATTCCCCAAGTTAGGACAGGCAATTCATTAAGTCAGAAGTGCTTAGCCAAAGCAGAATAAGTTACAATCCACTGTTTTGTTTTGTTTTTTATCCCGCCATAAGCCTTCTATATTTTACACGTCCTTTATTTGCTGCAGAATGTAACTGTTGAAAACAAATCGAGTGCATTTATTTTTAGGTTGAGGTTGCAGCTGCTTTGAGGCTAATGTTGTCGTTTGAACAATTATTCTTGTGTATTTCCTCAAGTAACCCCCCCTCCCCAATGCTGTTGAGACGCCATACAATACATGAAACCATTTTGTTCAAGGATGAAATTCTTTCCAGCTCCGTGGAAAAGTTTCCATTTTATTTTGCTTTGTGTGGAGACGTACACTACAATATATGTGGTGATTTCGTGTTGTCCGCATGCCATTAGGTTGCAATCCATTACGTAAAGTTTCCGTCATCCTTCTATCCATCATCACGAAATCTCTTCCTGATCTTTTGTAAAATAAAAAAAAAATAAAAACCCCAGTTGATTCATCGTTGATATCATGTACTCTGCGAAAGCTATTATTATCAGTTTGTACTCGCCAATGGTTGCAATCAACAACATCAGAAATGTATTCTGTAAGCATCATTGCACGCATAATGGGAGCGTCAGCATAATTTGAAAGTGCACAATATTCCAGAGCGCTGACAAACAGAAGTTTATAGCTTCATAAACAAAACCGGCACGCCGGTCTTGGTGAGTTTCCAAGTCGTCCGCCGTCACGCATCTGTGTGGTTGTTCAGGGACGCTTGTTTGAGTCCCGTCTCCACCTGTCTGTGTGCTCAAGTTGCTCAAACCTGTGACAAGCAGCTTGCGCGACAGCTCAATCACCTCCGGTGTTAAGTTTGGACAACTCGATTGATCCTCCATTGAATCGATCCTATTAATGATTAACTTTAGCTCTGAGGAGCAGCGCTCTGCCGCAGTGCAGCGCCCGGGGAGAAGCCGGGGGTTTAAGAGCCTTGCTCCAACCTAAATCTCACCTAAATCTCTTCCACCGCTCCACGGTGTCAAAGCTGCTCGCTCTCCTCACCTCTGCTCCTTCACCGTGTGTTAACGTGTGCATTAATGGGTGAAGGTGACTGATTGGATTTGAGTGGAGTCTATTTAACATTCACCTGTACTTCAGTTTGTTCACCTTCAAATCCGAGAATGTAGTGAGAGGAGTTTCATCCATGAATAGTCTATTAAGCTGCTTACTTTTCACACTGCTTTTGCAATAAGGTCAGACTCTATTAAAAAATATAAAAATACATTAGCCTTGCCCTTGCTGAGCATGGCTTTTTTTTTTTATTATCTTTTTTTTTTTTTTCTACCTTTAGGCTTTTCTGCATAATCATATTAAATATGCCGGCTTACCTGCAGCCAAAGTGAAGGAGAACCCATATAATGTACTGATTTCCTCACTTCTCACATGCTAATTTATTACCTAAGTGTGATGTTTAATGCAAACATGTGTGTTATCATTTATACATGCTTCTGATAATCACAGTCATGTGGGTGCGGGAATATTATCTGCTGCTTAGCACCCAGTATTCAGCCCAACAACGTCCACTGCTGCCTTGAGAAATTATATCCTCAAGTTCCTCTGTTAAAAATATTAAGTGCTCGGGCATCGAGGTTCAATTTGTCCGATTTTTTTCTACCCGACTTTCAAGCACAAAAATGGGAGTTGAAGATGGACTAGAGGTTGGTGAGATACTGATGTGCAACAGCTCGAGTCACACTCACACAGGCGCTCACACTCCCTCAGATTGGCTTCTCACTGTGGAGTAATGAGAGGTGTGATGTGTGAGGGAGGAAGTGGGAGAGAGAGGCACAGAAGGTCTGAGAGAGAGAGGGAGAGAGAGAGGGATGCAGAGGTAGATGAGGGGGCTGTGTTCGGAAAGCAAGTGATCATGGTAAAAGCGATTTCTTTTTCTTTTTTCCTCTTTGTGTTTTTGGCTCTCCTCTTCAGACTGACGTACGAGTGCAACTCTAAAATTATGTAATTCGGACACGATTCACTCGACCAAAACAAGCCCTCATTACAGACAAAACGCTTTTCACATAGGTCCATTTCAGGAGCCTTTATAGTGTCCGTGTCAAAAACAAGAGTGTTTCAATAGAAAAAAAAAAATCCAGCCCAATGTGTGCATGTGTATATAAGGAGGCTCTGCCTCCCCTCTGGTTGACACATCAATGAGAATCTTTTCAAATCCTAGTTAAGCTGTGCTGCCAGGTCTTGCACATCAAGAGTACGGCACGTTATAAACTCTAACATCACACGGAGCACAAGTCATGTCACACAAGGAAACAGATTTTTGTTGATTTTGGAGGAAAATTGTCATTGAACTGAAACTCATTACAGTTCAGTTTCTACACACAACCCAATTCCATCTCAAGTGGGCCAGACTGGTAATGATATGAGTGGCATGATAACATTTCAATTTTAACTTCAGTGTTTTTTGTTTTTGTGGCGCTGAGTATACATTTTGAAAATGTCCGTTTTCGCTGAACATTTCACAAATAGTAACAGAATTTACTTCTATCTCTGCATAAAGCCAATTCTAATGATACTTTCAGGTGCAAAACACAGTGAAATGAAAAAAATACCAACTTATTTTGCAGCATTTTACAATGTACTTTTATTCTTACTCGCCAGTCTGCAAGGTTCTTTATACTTATACATTTTCTTATTTATTGAAAATATCAAATTTTTAAAAAGTACTAGCTGTCATTGGTCTACGAACTGTTCCGATACTGATAAATAAGCTTTATACAGAAAAAGTATCAAAAACAGACTCAACAGTAACCTAAACATGGGTGAAGGTATCTTAAGATCTTGATTTTGATTTAATAAAAATGTGTGTTGCAAAAAAGCAAACCTTTTCTATTAATTTACTACCAACTTTTCTTCTTTGCCAATTTGATCAATGAGCTCTTTTGGTGTAATTTAGATTTTCTCATCACAGTGTTTTCTTTTCTCGCTGCTCTGAAATGTTTTTTATTAGAAGCAGCGATGCTGGCCTCATTTTAAAATGTTTAAGTGTCTCCTTTTCCTTTTTTTTCTTTCAAAAAACAGGTTTCCCATGTTAATGATTTAAAGACCCTTGAATTGCAGCCATCCTAAATAGTGCAGTATAAATAAACTCCGCTTTCTCCAGTGATGATGATTGATTGTCTATTCAGCTCTTACCTCTTAACGGGAGGTTGCCACAGCAGCTTTCTCCCAAAACTTCCCACTTTACTCCACATTTTAACACCGGATGCACTTCCTGCTTTCGCTGTGAGGGTGGGGCGACTCACCACAACTTCACTTTATGATGTGCCAATGATTCGACATTTTTCACTTCATTATTTAGACCTCCTAATCTGTAGTTTTGCCAGATAATTAACAGACAGCTATTTTAGGCCCCTTATTGATGTTGACGCCTTGGATTTATATATATTTTATAGGTCTACAATTGTCAAAACATGTACAATGATTTAGTATTTCTGTCTTTTTTTTATCATAGAATATCTAGTATGCTGCGCTGATGACATGTATGTTGCCACAATTTCTATTTTTCTGCTTTCTGGTCGTTTCTGGATCTTATTGATGCCATGAGCGTTCTGGGAGTTATGGTGACCTGAGTGAAGCCTGGACTGGAATATGAGGGTTATTCATTATCAACTTTAGCTTCCTTAATGTAGTAATCCTCTATTTTCTTTGATTTGTCAACATATTCAGAATAGCTCACTTCATATGGACAGATTGAAACATAATGAAACTCGGCTATCGAAAGCGAAAATTAAAACATGTCTGGTTTAATAAAATGTGTTCTGTGTATTGCCATTTTAGAATCTACCACAGCTTTAAACTACATAAAGTTTTGAAAATGTGATGTAAAATTAAGCAAAGTATTATAAATGCATGCCTGAAAACGATGTGGGAATCCTGGATCTCATTGTTCACAACGCAACCTTAAATCTTTATTGTGTTGGACAGCATCAAGCCAATCTCCTCTGCTCATACTTTGTTGTTTTACTTATCAAACTTTTTATTTTTTATTACTATTCATCTTTCTTTTGTATTTTTTCTCCCTTGTCTGCACAAGATAGTTTGTCAGAACACAGGAGTCTTACACCAGGCTTCAATAGACAATACAAACCACCCAGTGTTTGATGCCGATCACTCCGGCTGTGTTGAAGCAGGAAGAGAAGGAAACGGAGAGAGAGAGAGGGGGAGATTGAACGATGGTTGGCGGGGAGATGGAGGACACGCTGCTGCTCGGCTGCAGCCGACACGGCACACTGTACCGAGTCCACCCCCGGGCTCTCCGTGTCATTAGGCTCACACATACTCAGTCATAGAAAGAGAGAGAGAGGCACCATTAGCATATGCTCTTAAGTGTGTAATTAGGCTGTCCCCAAGCAGGTTTTAAACTATTGTACAGATATCTCGGCACCACACACACACTTATCTCGGCGAGACAGTAAATGCCATCCGCTGAATTTCAGCCTTTTATCTTTCGGTGCGAATTTACTTTTTTTTTTTTTTACATTTTGGCTCAATTTAAATGAAGTTGTTTGTTTTAATTCAATTAACTCAAAAGCGAAGACATTCTTTCTCGTGCATTTGAAAAAGGTTAATTGTCGTTGCTTTTAGCGGGTCGGGACTTTTATGTGTAAGTGAAGCAGAGCCAAGCAGGCGGAGGTCCTGCGAACAGTGTCGGGGTGTAATGGTCCACAGCAGGTAATGTGCTGAGGCCAGGCTGGAGCTCATATTGCATAGCAACACTAAATGTCATGCAGTTTTTACCTTTATATATCACATACACTTTGCTAGACCTCCATCCTGCTCCTCTCATTCTTGTGTTGAAAGGTCGAAAAGAAATGGATTCTTTAGAGGAGTACTGAAGACACGATGTTGTACTCGATGCGTACTAAATACTCTGTTTATGTTAATACTGAACCACTTTCAACAAAAGTCTGACCATTCCCCTCCACCTCTTTTACCCGCTTCGATATTTGTTTACCGTTGTAATGCTAATCTCACTGACTCCAATGTATCCTGAAATTATAATTTGCACCACTTTCTGTGTACTACACTAGATGTGGCACCTTAAATTCTGATTGAGTTAATGAATAGAAACAGAAATTAGTAAGTGGAGGTCAGGTTTACTTTATATCTTCCAGCCAATTTCTTTTAATAACCATGTTTTTTTGCACACAATCTTATATACATTGATATTTAACCATTGTGGAATATGTTAATTCAAAGAGAGGAGTTTGGATTTGAAAAAGTCCTTTGCTATCATCTACAGACATGCAACCGGTATATCGTATTGTCTTAGTTTCAATGTTTTTTCTCCAAGAAATATTCTGGTTGACAACTAATATGAAATATTTATATTTAATAAAACTGTCTGACTTATGAACATACAATTAACCCCATTCTTGCAAACAAATTCTCAAATTATCTTGAAATTGCATAATTATTCACAAAGTGACACGGAATATATACACATTTTCTAATAAGTGCTAAGCACTGCATTAGCATGCTGCTACTGGCCGCCGCCACTCAGCCATTCTCTCCTTACTAATGCCACACATCCCTTCTCGCTCGATGCGCCAATCAGCTCTCTGCTCCCCAGGAGCGTCCTCTCTGGCTTTCCTTTCATGCTTTTTGTCTTATTTTTCTCTCAGACTCCTCTCTCCAGAGTTATCCCCAAGGATTTACTCGGAAGGCGCCTTTGCTTATTAATCATTCACCCTCTTTTAACCACTCCCAGCGTTCTTTTTTTTTTTTTTTTTTTCTCACATCTCACATTACACGTGCAGAGATGTAAAGACACAAAACCAGGTTAATTTGCATACATGTGCACAGACCCTCACACTCAAGCCCGCTAAGCGCTCCTTCCTCCCGTGCGCATAAGCCAAGGTTGTTGTGATGCGTGTGAAGTGTTTGGCGGTGTGGAGGACTCTGTTTATGCTTTTCAGCTGATAGACTTAAAGGTCACGTTTTAGACGCCGTTTCAATCTCAACGCGGTGAACTTTGGTCTGGGGAGTGTGTTGTGTGTGTGCGTGTGTGTGTGTGTGTGCGTGTGTGTGTGTGTGTGTGTGTGTGTGTGTGAGAGAGAGACAGACAGACTCAGCTGGCTCTCAAATTAGCAGGATGAATAAGAATTCACTCTTTGGGAAGAGATATAAAAAAAGAAGAAGAAGTTTTATTTGAAAATGAGAAAATGCCATGCGCTTGCCCAGAGTGGGAGGAATATTTCTGTGACAGAACAGCAGAGTGGAGTGAGAGTCAGCGGTGTAATCAATTCTGCAGTTGAGAAACTGTGTAAAAGTTGGAAAATGAAGAATAGACAGAAGTAGAATTTGGCGCAGTCGTGTGCACTTGACAGTATCGAAGCAATTAAAGTGAAACGTCTATTCGTTTGTTATTTTTGTGTTTCGCGTCATTCAGACATTCCTCTGCCTGAATCTCCACCTGTGTGTTCTTATGGACATTGCTTCTTGTCTGTAGCTCAATTCATATTTGTCAATATGTCTGATGGAGCTGCATGGTTAGGATGAGGGACACGGGAGGGCATGCTTCCTCGGTGCAGATGGGCTTGCGGATAGCATTGATCTGTGAAAGCTAACCCTCATAGCCCCAGCCGCACTCGGGCTCCATTTTCCCATTGTTCATTTGTTCCCTGCAGCTGTTTACATCCACACCGTCCTCATCCCTCTCATGCATTTTTCCAGAGTAAACACTTTTCTCCCTGCCAATCTACCTCCATCTCCTCTCTTCTGCCTCTTCGGTGCTCTTCTCATCTTCATTACTCTTTCTCCCCATATTTGTGTCCCCTCTGTTTTTTTTTTCTCCAACCCCTTCTTGCTAATGCCCCCCCCCCCCCCCACCTCTCCCAACCCTTCTCTCCACCACCCTGTCTGCGAGCTATGTAGGCTACCTCCATGGAGACCAGCTGGTGCAGCTTTTTTATTCACACTCACCTAACCTCTCCTTTTTTTCTTTCTCGGTGTGTTTTTTTTCCCTCTCCTTTCACCTCCGCTCACTTCTTCTCCTGTTTTGTTGTTGTTGTTGTTGTCATTTATGCCTCCTGCAATCAGTCCCGCCCCACCAGACCCACCACACTCCATCTCTTTTTAGCTTCCCTCTTTCTAGCCGACCACACGACAGTCTTTAGCAGTGCCGCAGATCAGGACATTTCTCCAGAGCAGATGCTAGAGATCAGGTGGTGGGAGGCTCCCCCGCTCAACCCACTGCATCACGTATCCACATGCAGTGTGCAGTTGCTGATGTGCCCTGCCTGCCTAATAGGAGCTCAGTCTCCCACCTTCTACCGACGCTCTTCAGCTGCATTCACACATATTTGCTCTCGCTCATAGGTGTGCGTTTGAGCTCCCGAATAATGTGTACCTCTGTGTTTATTGCAGGTGGGTGCAGATCGCGTGTCCACGCCTTTCCATCGACTGGGGCTCTGCCTTCTCCAAGCCCCTGCTGTCTCCGTACGAGGTAAACACACACCTGACGGTCGCTCAACAAGCCGTCACTCCATTTCCTGACACGAGCCTGATTATCTACTCCTCGACAGATGTCTCAATGAAACCTTCATTACCGTACAGAAGATAGGCAGCTAAGCTGGATTTATATATATATATATATATATATATATACATTATAGAATAGTGATTTTGTGTAGGACTCATCAAGGCCTGCAGCATCGTGCCTCCCTCTTCTGCCCCTCCCTCCTCTCTCCGCCAGCACTTGCACACATAAAGAAACAGCATCTGCTGCAGGCTAGCCCCCCCTGCTGGCGACAAGGCCACACAGTCTCCACCTCCTGCAGCTGTCTTGTTTTTCTAGTGGGAGAGATAGATCGGACAGCAACCCATAAAGATCTGTTTCAAAACAAGTGTGTGTGCGTGTACGTGTGTGTGCATGTGTGTGTTCCGCTGCAGCTGCCGTTGGACCAAATAAAAGGAGAAAAAAAACCCCAACATGCTTGCTTTGTGCCTGGTTGGGCTGTTTTGTGACCTCGCTGGCGAGTATTTGATGTCAGCTGTTGCGTTGTTTAATGATTCTTCTTTGATTTGAATCCTGGTAAAACGGCTGCGAGGGGAATTACTGTTTTCAACATTGGCTTGCTGTTTAAAACGCTTGCTGTCTTGCTCTGGGTACAAATCATGCGTGCTGTGCTCGGCTTATAAAGCACTTTCAGAACGAGGCCATTAGGAATAATAATAGCTTTCACCTGAAAGGAAAGAGTGATGATTATTTTATATTGTTTTTGACTGAGTTCTATAAGTGCTTATGAAGTCTGAATTTCGCCCTGCTGTAATGAGAAAAGCAGCAATCTGTTTTCTCAAGCCTTTTATGCTGCAGCTCGCTTTGCTCTCCCCCTCCAGCTATT
The DNA here is from genome assembly GCF_963422515.1 of Blennius ocellaris. Lineage (NCBI taxonomy): Eukaryota > Metazoa > Chordata > Actinopteri > Blenniiformes > Blenniidae > Blennius > Blennius ocellaris. The sequence continues at coordinate 28,474,271 of NC_137651.1, read as the reverse complement.
TGGGAACAATGTGTGTGTGCATTCAAATAATTTCCAGCTGCACTTGTGTTTTGGTACGGCTGTGATAAGTCTTAATTCACCTCCGTCTCATACCTACGGCTGCTTATACGACTTAGTGCACTGTGCTTTTTTTTTTTTTTTTTTACTGTGGCATTTAGGCTCGAGATGAAGCAGAACAAGCTGGGAGGGTGCAGCGAGCAAGACGAAGGGTGGGGGTGGGGGGGTGTTCAGCAGCAGCATTTATTTTCAGTACGTCTCATGTTATATTTATAGTCAATAAGACACACTTGGCTCTCCTGTCAGAGGCGGGATTAGCAAGAGGAGCTAGCTTCCACAGAGGGAGTCAGTTGGTGTGAGAGAGGAGAGGAAGAGAGCGGCTGGTAAAAGCTGGAGAAATGAGAGAAGGGCGGGCAAAGGGGAGAGGAGAGGACAGGAGGAGGACAAGGATGCCCCTTTTGAGGTGTTGGAAAAGGAAATACAAAAGTAAACATGTGACAGAGCTGCGGTTGGACGGGATTAGAAATGAGCACATTAAAGGAACATCTCATGTTGGATAATTTAGTGAGGAGGGATGATAAATATGCTAGGATGCTGATGCTGAGGCGGCAGGGGAACAGGGAGGTCAGTGCCGAGGTTCATGGAAGACGTCAGGAAGGAGGCTATTTGAAAAAGATGATCTGCTGTAGTACATCTTAACTAGAAGAAGACAAACAGTTTTCAGTTGATATAAAGGACGTTGCCATCAGTCAATCTTTATTTATCTTTATAAGCTTTTTTTTTCTTTTAGCAAAGGTTACGTAAAGGTGAATTTGAGAAGTCTCGTATTATATACATTGTATGCCTCCATAGCTAGAGTTTCAACCTGTTCCTAATGGTACTATAGGCACGGAAAGAAAACGCCAATACACATGAAAACTTTTGCATAACAGATTGCCTCAAAATGTATTGACAATAAAACAGTGAAGAGAAAAATCTTTTCAAATGACAGCATAAATAATTGTGTATGCCTGCAAGTACACTCAGAGAGACATTCAAATTCTCAGAGCAATAAAACTAAATGTTCAGACTTCTCCGTCTTCTCTACTGCTGAAACTGATCCCAGTTGACGGGGTGAAGGCAGGAGACTGTCCATCACAGGACAAGCACACATAGACAGAGAACCACACACACTCACATTCACACCTGCCGGCATCATTGAAAACATAGAAAACACAACAGAACCAGTCACCCATATCCAAAACAGTAGAATGAAAGTACTCATTAAAAGGTTGATAATTAAAGAGTGGCTATATGTATAGATCACATGTGTAAAAGCTATAACTTCACAATTAAATCCAATGAAAACAAAAGGCATATATCAAATTGTGCACCGTGTGCATTGAAAACGGCGCGCACACGGCTTTTGAGGAACTGTGCTGGGAGGTTTTTGCAGACATCTTGCAGAACTAAGCATTGGTCTTATACGAGTGCCAGCTGGCTTAAACCCATCTGCCTCTACATGTAATCTAAACCTGGCATCATCGACGGTGTCAAACACGCAGCCCGCAGGCCTTAAGTGGCCCACAAGAGGGTTCAGTCTGCAGAAATAACCATGAAACAGTCGTGTCATTTCTCAATAAGTAACTGCTGTTCCTAAATCATGTAATCAACATCTAGCTGTTTGAGTCGAGGGTGTAATGCAACACGGAGACCCACGACGCAGCAGCAGATGGCAACAACGCCAGCAGCCGAATGGTCACAGTGCCTTTCTATTAACCCTGTCAAAGTCAACAGGGTTAAGAGAAAGTTACTGACAGGTTGATTTTGTAAAAACATATACATGCAGACATCTGGATAGAAACTGGAATCAGATTTTGTAAAGTAGTGGGTTGTTTGATTTTGCTGTTTATTGAATTTGGAGATAGTCAGACTTCTTGTATTCAGGAAATGCATCATGGTAAATTAACATTTTTCACACCAAACTAAAACTTTCATACGTTATACCCGTCTAAATAAAAAAGTGAGACAATTGATGTGAGAAACAGTTTGTGCCGTTGAAAACAGTAACGAGGAGAAACAGGTGGAGTACTTGAGGAAGTTCCTCTGTTCTCTGTAAAAGCCTTGTTCTGGTGAGGATGTTTTTACACAAAAAAATATATAAAAATCACTTGGTATGTAAATTAGTTCTGTTATTGTTGTGTAGGGATTTATTACCTCATATGGATCACTATTTATGTTATGGTTGGCTATCGATAATGATTAATAATTATCAAAGATAGTTATTAATAATGTTGTTGAAATTTAATCTGATCTGTATCAGAACCTCGGAGCTCCACCTGTCTTAACAGGAAATGATTCAGTTATGTCAGTCTCATAAGATATACTACACAGTTAATCAGGAATTTGAATTAATAGTTAAATTAATTACAATTACCAGGGTTAACAGTAAAGCTTGAAGGATTTTGGAGTTCTTGACACAGAAGAGGTCGACATTTCATTCACCTTTGTGCTCATTAATAAAACAACAAGTATGATTCCAAAAATTATATTTATTTACAATGAAAACAAATAAAACACAGATTCTAACTACCTATATACAGCTCGGTGTGTGTAGGTGTGCGTGTGTGTGTGGAGAGAGAAAGAGAGAGAGGTGGAGGGAGTGTATGTGTGAGACGTGTGATGGAACTACAAAACAAGATGGCGGATCACAAGAAACTACATACCAAATGGAGGTTATCAGAGAACAGGAAGTCTGTCCTGGGTCTCCACCATGTGTGGGGGACAATAGAAGCTAGCCTTAGCATCTGCTTCTGGTGTGTCTCTGCTAAAGGACCATTTCTAGAATGAGTTTATGTGACTGCGACTTGCTCTGTAAAACGTCAGGAGTCATCAGATGGTGTTCAGTTACTGTGTGATGTTGTCTTTGATGTGATATGTGTAGGATTGTGAGTTGACAAGTTAGTAAAGCAAAGATTAGCATGCAGACCCTGTGTCTGTGGCAGAGCTAACGTTGGTTTACAAGTTAACAGCTCCTAATATCATTATCTATAGAACTCAATCACTGTAACAGAATCAACACATCTTCATAAAAGTTACACAGTTCTATCATAGCATCAGGTTTAACTAATCTCAGGTAAAGCCCAGTTGTTCCCACTTCCTTGAAGGAGTTCGGTTGTTGTCCTGCTGGAGGGAAGCTGGTGTCTTCTCCTGTAGTTAGCACCTCCTGCTAACTGGTTCTGCAGGCCGAGGAGAAGAAGATGGAGTTGATGTTTCAGGAGCCGTCCTTCTTTGCAGCTCCTGGTTGTCCCTTTGTTCAGACTGAGGAGCTGGTCGCTCAGGTCTGTGATGGTTTTCCTGCTCCTCGGAGTCTTTGTTGCAAGAGAGAGCGTGGAGGCTGGCTGAAAGCCTTTTGTTCCACGTGTGGATTCGGAGGTGTCAAAACCTGGGAGCTTCAACCAATCAGTGACTGGCTGAGTTCATGGGGGGAAGAGTCTTGTGAGCAGAAAGGGGGGGTCCTGTAGAGGCCCCTCCTCCCCCACTGGGTGTGAAAGACAATCACATTCCTGGGTCAGAATTCATGTCATGACTGCGTATCATGACAAATGACAATTGTCTTTTCCCTGAAATGAACAAACTTTCTGTGGTCCTGTGAGATCCCAACAGTTGGAACACCACAAGCTCATAAACAACTCAACCTCGTACACACGCTGTGTAACAGTTTGAAATCACTTTCAAGATTTTATTTTGTGCTGAGGGCTCGGTAAGACTATTTTAGTTCAACATAATGATAATGTGACTTTATTTGTCGTGTGTATGAATCATCTCAACACACTCACAGCGTATTCAACCGGAATTTGAAAGATGGAGAGTAAAAACAAAAATGGACAATGGAGAGATTCACTCTTTCATTCAAGACTCTTGTTTATTCATCTGTTCAATCCTTCCTCTGCTCTTTCATTCACACTCAATATTCACGAGTGCTTCTCCTCCATATGGAGCGAGCTGAACTTATGTCCCGGCGCCGTCATGCCAGTGCCGCCGCTCGCCTCCCAACAGATGTTGTGTCACGCGGTGCAGCTGCATGGGGATAACATGACAACTCTGCCAGTTATTCAACCCTAATGTTGTGGCACCTGTCTGCTCCGTGTCGTCTGTGTGTCGTGTCGTCTCATCACTCTGTGGTTCCCCGCAGCTCGTTTACCCAAAAACCGCAAACTGTGAACACAGTAGGAGACAATAAGGGAGAGTAATGTGTCAGAGATCTTCAGAGGGTGTTTTTATTGCACTTTCAAGCCTGCCTGTGCTCCGTGTTTTTATTTTTTATTTTCTTTATCGCCATTTGATGTGTGACTGTCCATCTTTATTTCTTGTTCTGTTTCAGGCAGCTGTCGCTCTGCAGGAGGTCGGCTGGAAGGAAGTCTACCCCATGGACTTCTACTCCAATCAGAGCCTGGGTCCGTGGGCGCCCAACCACCCTGACAACCAGCCTGCGCGGCCCGCCCGCCGACAGACTCAGGTGAACAGGACCGGGGGGGGGGGCGGGGAGGGGAAGGGGGGACTGCTGCTGCTGCAGATTGAAAGTGTAGCTTTGGTCTGCTTCTGTCAGCATGTCACCACACTGACACCTAGTGGCCGAGCGACAGCAGAGCAGGTTGCCCAAAGGCCTGGCTTTGAGCAACCTGCTCTGCTGACCTTGTAACCTTGACATTGTATCCCAAATGTTCTCATTTAATTACTTGACACATTTGCATATTAGATTAATTGCTGCTCTTTGAGAACTCTCTCCAGCAGCCATGTTGACCAACATCACCTCTATTTGAGGTTTTTTTTGTTTGTTTTTTTTCCTCAGTTTTCCAAGTGTTTACTGTATCCCACTGCCTCCCCTGCAGAAACAAGGCTCAGAGCCAGCCCCGCCCAGTAAGACATGCGAGCAGAGCCAGTGCGCCCCCTGCGGTTGCCAAGGTGAATGACACACGGCGACCCTTCCCCTGCGTGCCCCCCGCCGCCCCCCCCCCCACCTCTGCCTCCGAGGGAAGGTCAGACCGGAGGAGAAGAGCGGGTCCTCGTCTCTGAGAGCATCTGTCAGCGAGCAGAGCGAAAGCCCGAGGAGTTCTCAGCCTCTCCTCAAACGGATTACCAGCCATGTAAAATCCCTCATCTTACAGCGCAGCAGATCAAACTGCATTCAGTGCTCTATTCACTTTTTTTTTTCCGTCATGGATTTTTAAGCCCATAATACACGCAGCCCAGCGAGGAGGCCATGTCTTCAGAATTCACTAATGTTCATGCGAATGTCTTTTCGCCGTGCCGAGGAAGAAAATGTTCCCCGCACATGGGGGAATCGTGCGTCATGTTTCTCAGAGAAAGGATGACCTTGAGCACGCTGTATGGAATTGAAGTGTGTTAAAGTGGGTGGCCTCTGTTAAATACAGTCCTGTCGCTGTAAATCGTTTGACACTTCAAACGAGCTTCTCTTTATTCTACGTTTGCATGACAGACATATTGTAGGAGGCAGTGTGACTTTTCACCCATGCGTGCATATAAAGCATCGTACGACATGACCTGACCTTCTGTCATTTTCTTGCGTCTCTGGTGAAACGCTTAACAGTGAATGTAATCAAATGTTTAGCTCAATCACAGAGAGAGATGAGCCTGCCTTTTTTTTTTTTTTTTTTATTATAAAGCTGAGGAGTGCTGAGCACGAGTCACGACTGCACTCCATCCTCATTATTTATTGATGCTGGAGTCTGTCAATAAATAAATAAATAAATAAACACACCATTGCAGTTGGGCTGCTACAGCAAACAGTGATGGACAGGAGCTCAGCGCGGCCTCGGACCCATGGAGTCCCATGATCATTTGTGGGTTTCGTTATTCGCCAGGTGTCTCCGGTCAGGTGTTTCTCCTCTCGACTCTCCACTTTCACATCTCCTTGGTAACAGAGGCCAGTGTGATGCAGCCCTTCCTGCCACATATTAATTTCCCTGATGATGTGTCTCACTAGTTGCTGTTATTTTGGAGCTCAACGCTTGAAACGGTGTCGCGTGATGCAAGGTGGTCAAGAATCACTCTGTGGCCAGCAGAGCTCGCTCTCTCTCTCTCTCTCTCTCTCTCTCTCTCTATCTCTATCTCTATCTCTATCTCTATCTCTATCTCTATCTCTATCTCTATCTCTATCTCTATCTCTATCTATCTATCTATCTATCTCTCTATCTATCTATCTATCTATCTATCTATCTATCTATCTATCTCTCTATCTCTCTATCTCTCTATCTCTCTATCTCTCTATCTCTCTATCTCTCTATCTCTCTATCTCTCTATCTCTCTCTCTCTCTATCTCTATCTCTATCTCTATCTCTATCTCTATCTCTATCTCTCTCTCTATCTCTATCTCTATCTCTATCTCTATCTCTCTATCTCTCTATCTCTCTATCTATCTCTCTATCTATCTCTCTATCTATCTCTCTATCTATCTCTCTATCTATCTCTCTATCTCTCTATCTCTATCTCTCTATCTCTATCTCTATCTCTATCTCTATCTCTATCTCTATCTCTATCTCTATCTCTATCTCTATCTCTATCTCTATCTCTATCTCTATCTCTATCTATCTATCTATCTCTATCTATCTCTCTATCTATCTCTCTATCTCTCTATCTATCTCTCTATCTCTCTATCTATCTCTCTATCTATCTCTCTATCTCTCTATCTATCTCTCTATCTATCTATCTATCTATCTATCTATCTATCTATCTATCTATCTATCTCTCTATCTATCTATCTATCTATCTCTCTATCTATCTATCTATCTATCTATCTCTCTATCTAGACAGTGACACATCAAATGGCGATAAAAAAATACATACCCAACACATACATACACATATCACTTTCTCCCTGTATATAGCATCAGCCATATTACGGTAACCTCAGCATTCGTACTATTTCAGATCAATAAGTACAACAAAGAATAAGACCAGAAGTCCAAGGAATATAATCAGAATGACTTTGAAACTATAAATCAGCAGGAGGGTTTACGGTAATCAGACATGAAGACATATCTCGTGTGAGTAAAAAGCGAGTCATGTTTGCATTTCACTATGATATTGTGATGACATTGATGATGAAGTAATGACACTTTTTTTATCAGTTTGTCTCAAACGTGTCAACCTCAATTTGTTAACATACCGTACATGATCTTGGTATCACTCCAGGAAAATCCATAATTATTTTGACATTGTGCAATTTACACTGAACATCAATAAAACACTGCAGCTCCCATTTTTCATGAGCTGAACTCAAAGATCTAAGACTTTTTCTATCTGCACAACAGGCCTATTTCATTTCAAATATTCACACAAATGTTATGGAGGACTTCTCCTTGGCCGAGATAAGTGCTCACCGACAGATTTAGACAAATTTGTAAACTATATTTGAGGGAACAGGGGCCTTTTATTGAGCAAGTCTGAGATCTTTGAGTTCAGCTCAAGTCCTTGCTGGCCTGGTGCTTGTTTCATATGATCTCTGCGACTTTGCACCAGCAGAACAACAATAAGTCACAACAAATGCTGGTAAACATGACTCGGGCATCAACACATTTCTCTCACTCTCTTCTTGTATAAATTTACACCGTAAGAACCCTGAACAACCTTGACCCAGTGCAACAGTGAGGAACAACGCTGCACACATGACTGCTGCTTATTCCCCTTTGAAGTGCACAAACCAGGGTCAATAGAGGAAGTGTTGCCGAAAAGTCTAAAGCACATGCGTCAAACTCGAGGGATTAAAGGCCTGATTATCTTAGACGTGCAGTGCATTCGCGCAAGCGTTGGGGTGCGTCTATTGGAAACACGTGAGAACAGGGTCAACCATTCCATAAAATACGGTAATTACATGTGCCTTTGTTGACACGGACGTGGTTCTGCACTTGTGCTCATCCAGTTTAAGATGTTCCCCGTGCTGACTGGTGTTCCACCCGACAGTGGACAACCCCCAGGGAAGAAACACACACGGTGGGTTGGAAGGGAGACGTCTGAATACGTCTGAATATTCCAATAATCGGGTCCAGCCCAAGTCCGTTCAGTGAATGTTGCCAGAAAAACCTGTCCGTTGTCCACGTTTAGCAGGTTGTCCTCATTAAGGTGTGTTAAGTGTTAAATATGTGCCTGTGCACAGTGACGTGCCATGCCCAGTACAGGGTTTTTGCAGGTGATCCACGGTATTTTGCTATTTGTAGGAATTGTTGTGAGAAATACATTTTCTGTTTTGTGAATGTTGATGATAATTCAACAGATTTTCCAAAGTGACTGAGGAAAAATGGGGTCCTTCCTCTTGCAGTCAGATGACCACTTTGAGGTCCAAAATTCATCCGTCTGGTCTGTTTTTCTTCACTCCGGAGACGCAAACAGGTGAGTGGCCACTGGGTGGCAGTGTGTGTACAGCTCATTGCAGCCTGGACAGGCATTCAAGTCACACACTTTCCACCGTGGAGAGGCTGAGGCACAGCAGCATGCCTGCCAGATAGTGAGTCCTGGTACCCTCTGTACTTTGGTGTTTGATGCGTTGAAATTGCATCCAGACGTGGTAGGAATCAGACTCTGTGCCGCATTGTCATCTTTTCTCTTCACCGCTCAATGTGCATGTTTGCCGCCAGCACCTACTTTTTGAAGCTTGTTACAGGTGATCTCTGACATATTCATCACATAGGTGATGATTCTGCAGATCAGAGGTGGAAATAACGGGGCTCTGCAGCCCTTGTTTCTCTGAAAAACTGAAAATTGCTTCCATAGCTTAAGGAAACGTACACACTCAAATCACAGTAAAAACATTTGGACTAATCACACACACACAAAGTGATTTATTTTTTAAAGATATATGGCAGATCCATGGAAACCTTCATTTGTTTTACTGCGGCTTACATTAAACTATATCTGTAAACAGCATTTCCTTTTATTTTTTCCTCAAACTATAGGTAGTTTGTTCTGACAATTAGCTGGACTGATCTAATGTTTGAACTGAAATTCCTTGTTATTTTCATAAAAAACATATTATTATAGCCTGGATGTTTTTTGTATACATGTTTAGGTTCATTTAATCTAGAGAATGTAGAGGGAAGCGCTCTTGCCTCACAGTTAGAGAATCAATTGTTAGAATCCAAGTTTCAGGATCATATTCCATACACAATTTGCCCCCCGAAAAAAAAGAATGCATTTGAAGTGAACTTAAATTTGAGGTGTGGTTTATCCTGCAGAGGAAATTCAACTTTCTACTCTGAATTGGATGAAAGTGGTATTTGAAATGTAAAAACAAATATATCAAAGGGGGTACAAATGAGACATTTAAGTTTCTATTTTCTATTAGAAGTCATGACTACTGTTTAAAATCCCCTTTGAGACATATTTCTGTTCATCTGTTTATCACATGAATTTCTCAGCCCTGAGATTTTGTCATTCCTAATGACCCACAGTTTGATTCTACAGGGACTCGTGCGGTAATATTGATGCCCTCGTACTGCACAGCTGCAAATGTTAGTGTAGCCGACAGCAGTGAGTGGCATCATGACTCAGAAGTCATCAGTAAATGGACCCAGAACAGCTACTCAGAGGAAGAGAGTTGGATTGAAATAATATATTTTCACTTCCTATGAACTGTATGACTGGGGTTATGCTGTTATGAGCAGAAGAAAGAAAAAAAAAATAGAAAAACACGTCTGCACCTGTGATGTAGTCTGAGAACGGGTGAGTCACAGCAATCGCTAACATTTTACACCAAACCCATGCGAATAACACCTCACTGCACGTCGGGAAGGTTTATATTCGTTCTGTGAATAATGAAATGCATCACCCCAGCCTTTTGTTACCCTCATGCTTCTTTTCACTGCCTAAACTTTTATGTCCTCGAGACAAATCAGGCACGGGGTGAGGCGAGACAGAAGTGAATGAGTCATGGCAGGAAATGAGTATAAAAGCAGGACAGTAGAATCTCTTGTTTTACAAGTTTTCTGTTTGCGCATTATTTGGTCCATAAGTCTTCTGCGATGAGACAGTGTGACTTCAAACACTTTCATGTGACTGGAGTGATGCAGGGGAAGGTGTGGCAATTCAAGACCTGCATATAAGATCCAAAATGAGCCCTTTCAAATCATATATTTCATCTTCTATCCCTCTCTCCTCATTGCTTTATTCCTTCTGGATTGCATTACATCTTAAGAGATGGCTGTTTTTTGTTTTTTTTATCTAACTTGCCTGTCTTCACATCTGTCAAGAAACTCTGTAGGTGGGTGGAAACTGTTTAGAGAGAGAAGTAAGAAGTTGAGAGAAACAGAAGGCTTGGCTGCAGAGGTTCGTTGGTTGACAGGTTTTCCTCCACTGTGCTGCTGCAATAATAATGAATGTCTGAGATGATGGTGCATGTGCAGTTTCAGACGGAGGAATGAGGATTTGTATGCTGCGAGTGTGTAAGAGGCTTCATGCATGATCATGGACATTTCAGTGAATGTCGTGAGAAAATCATTGGTGGCTTTTTTTGTGAACATGTGTGAACCAAAAGGCAGCATGTTGACGAGTAAAGAAAGCTTATTCTGTTAACGCTCATCCCTGATACTTTGTCTTCTTTCCTATATTGAGAAAAAGCATCAATTCTTTCACAGAATTATCACAAAAGAAGGTTCATTTTTCATTAAGAGCTTGTTTGAAAGTGAAATCTGGCATGATTATGCATATTTGTCCGACCGATTGTTGTTTAACTGATTTTTCCTCATTTTAATATCGAAGTAAATTAATCGCTTTGTACGTCAAATCGTTTTTGCAGCATCACTGTGTGTGTGTGTGCGTGTGTGTGTGTGCGTGCGCGTGCGTGCGTGCGTGGGAGAGAGAGAAGAAGCCTGTGCGGCCAAACAGTAATGTGAAGGAAGGTTGCTGGAAGGTTGAATAAGAGTCTTTAGAGGAAGAAAAATAAGTGGTGTAAAGAGATGACTAATTCTGCGTGGGAGGTCAGCCTGTCCCTGATCATCCGGCCAAGAGCCACCCCAGCACAGGGCTGTCACAATGTCACCTTCTTCGTCAACACATCACGTCCTGCCGTCGATTCTCACTGTTTACCCATCATTCTTTACTCTCCCTCTCTTTTTTAAAAAAAAATTTCAATTAAATAAAGTAATTAATTCAGTCTTATCTCGCCCTATAGGGAAAGAGCGAAGTGGAAAAGCAGAAAAACTGAATGAGTGTTTGCGTTTTTAAAGTCGTGCGGTTCATGCCATTAAAATACTGTTGAAAAGTCAATATTGTCGATGTATAATTTAAAAAACATTTCTGATTAGCAGCACTGTTATAATTTGAATGTAACTCTATTGTGGCATAACAAGTTTTCTAATGAGCAGGAACAGTCGGCTTGTTTACGTCGATTTCTCCACGATCCTGATACTGTAATCTATTTACATTTTCCGATGTGTTTTGTTCTTTCAGTTCCATTTTTTTTTTTTTATTGAAGTTCATTATTAATGTGAAAGAGAACAATGACTTGTCACAGCCTTTGCCATAACAACATGTGGTCTGTGGTTACATGTAATGGCTCTGCTGTGGCCAATCGAGAGCAGCAGCTTGTGATAAGAACGACAATAAGTCGTTTGTCTGTGGTAGACTCATAGCTGACCACACACATTTTGCACAGCAATTTATCAGCATCAACCATGTTTGAAACTTTGAGCATTATTGATTTCAGTTATTTTTCATACTGTATCATTTCTGGCCTCATTCCCAAGCCGTTGATGTTTTCCTGATTAAAAAGCATTACTGTATTGACTGCAACAACACCATTTGATTGAGATTTAATGAAATAAAAGATGTGTAGCACAGTGATGAGCATGCAGACTCACGTCAACAGAGCACCACATTTTCTACAGTTTTTACCATCAGGCTGATAATAAATGTTCAATTTTCTTTTTTGCTTTCATGTGTTGTGGAATCTGTCAATAATATTTGCATTTAACTAATGCCATGACAAAAGCCACAATGGGAGCAAAGTAATGCAATAATCCTAATAATGCTGCTGCTTTCATTCTGTCAATCTAATTGACAGTGTGTGCATGTGATTGAGATATCCATAGATCTCATGATTGAAATGTAGCAGCAACTTCCATAGAATTTGTGACTCACCATAACAAATGTTCTGTCCCAGTGCGATCGTACAGTAAGTGGGTTTTGATTGTCTCTGTTCTTCAGATAAAAGAGCGATGACACCATTTATAGGTGCTATATTTTTATCTGGTGTTCAAATAGAGAAGAATAATTTATATATGATGTACAGTAATCTTCATTAAAGTATAGAATATTAAACACACTCAACTGAACTTGATGCAGAATTAAGCAACAGGTAACAAAGATCGAAAAAGAAAACTGTACAATAATACTGACATGGCTCAATGTAAACTTCCATCCACTTTGTTTCATTAGTCACCATTAGCGTAGAGTAACTTTTCCACTAGACTCTGTTGAAGTCACACTAGGAGGAGTTTAATATTCAGCAGGGAAGCATCTCTGCGTGTACAAATCCACAATGTGGTGAGATACACATCTACAACTCGATCTGTGACTGAAAGTTTTGACGTATCTTGTCCTGAATTCTTAAAACATCACGTTGATATTCACCAAGCTGTCCTTCATCCAGGCACCGTCACTGTGCGTTCACGTGGTCAATCAAATGTAAATAGAATCATTCCGACTGGCAAAGATACAAATTCCTGTGTGCTCATTTTTAATGAATTTAATTGTCATAAAACATACGGTACATGGGCAGAATTCAAGCATGCATGTCCTTGAAAAAACAAAAAAAGAATATATGAAGCATTAAAACTGTCACGTTTTATAAGAAATTAACATTCCGCACAGCAGACAGACGACTACAACAATTTAAAAATCTAATTATGAGGACTCAACAGACATTTTCAGCAAACTTCTAGTGGATTGACCACAGAGCTTCTGTCCTTTCTGTACCTACATGTCCTTTATCGTTAACTCATAAAGTCCAGTAATAAAGACATCATCTTAAGGCTCTGTGTTTCTGTGATTAAACCTTCGGTTTCTCGATCACTTTTCTGTTGGACATCTCAATGTTCCTGTCACTTGCTCTTTTGCACCACCCTGGATCAGATGTGCATCTTTGCCCCCTAGCGACCATGGCTGTAGACTGTTACCAGTGGTGCTGTTGCTACAGTAACAATCTAATGCCACGGTCACCATGGATACAGCAGGAGAAATATGATTGGCTGTGGTAACGGCTGACGTCCTCTGTGGTTTTTATGATGTCGGTGATGCAGGCTTCAGTAGTGCCGGGCTCCACAACTTCATACGGTACAGCAGCATCTTCCCACTCAGCCAGCCTCTCACAGTCACTGAGGTGAACTTCGTCACACAGAGCAGAGGTTTGCCAGACATCAGTAGCCATGACTGTAGACTGTTACTGTACTTTGGAGGAGTTTTAGCAGTAAGCAGTCTAGAGCCAAGGTATTGATGCACTGACTGACAGAGCAGAGCAGAGCAGAAGCACTAAACCTAAATCCGGCTGTAGTGAGAGAACACAAGCTGGTAACTGGGGGGGGGGGGGGGGGGGGGGGTGAGAGAGACACCATGATGCTGCCCTTTGCTCACAAATTAAATGTCATCTATAATTGTACCGCGTACACAAATCATCATGTGAGGTGTGTGACAACGTGTGTCCAAATCGGATCATGTATGACAGCTAGTCCTTACAGTCAGCCTGGCCTCTTCCTGTCCAAGGCACCGGGCTGTGTACAGATAGAGTGCTGGTTACGTTGCTGTTGTGTTTGTGGTATTGATTTCCATGCCGATTAGCTATGAGTCAGCCAGCAGATAGAAATGGACTGGAGCACAGGGTGGATTGGTTGGCTTATGCAAGCTCAACTGAGTAACTCTGGCACTGACGTCAGCACTCAGGAAATCTGAGTCCACTCAGGCACTCGTCTGATGTTTGTACACAGGCTCTTTGGAGCTGTGTAAAGTGGCCAGTGGGGTTTTGTTTGTGTATTTCTATACAAGGCTCTCTTCTGAAGGAACCTATACAGGTGAGCGGGCAGAAAATGTAAGAAGCAGCGCTGGTCAGGAGTATCCATTATTATTTTATCTATCTTAACAGGTGCTTGAGTCAGCTATGGCCCCTCATTAAAAAAAAAAAAAAAAGTTACACTCTATTTGAAGAACACCAATGTGTGTTGTGGGCAAGTGTGTGTCTCTGTCCATGGTGCTGAAGCTCAGACAATCAGGCAGCTGGCCGACTTTCTGCAGCGACGCGAAGCCGTAAATATCTCAAAAGAGGTGGCCATATACTGAGGGAAGAGGTCAGTGAGTTTATACTATTTACTACTGTCATTTAACCAGGAGCTGAAGGGGAAAAATGATCAGCAAAGCAAAGCAGACGACATCCTCTGTGACACATCTGAATAAATCATAGTGTTGCTTTATAACACTCCCGATGAACAATTGACTCAGAGGATGCAGATCACCTGAGTTTGACCTGCTTATCCGAAAGATGCGGCTTCACAGAGCATCGCCGGGCTCAACGTGAGCCGGCGAGGCCGCAAAGCCGCTTCAGCACCTCGGACAGCGACACGGATCGGCGCTCGCGTGTGCACTTGGCAGTCGCGTCCCCCCCCTTTTTCTTTATAGGTCACGGTGTTTCCAGCGTCCTGCCGGATTAGAAGTCAGCGTGGATGCTGGAAGCAGCTGGACATTAAAGCCAAAAACGGTGGGAGAGGCTCCTGAACCGAGCTCATTGCCATTCTGGTCCGTGCCCTCTCTCAGGAGTTACCTTGGGGAGTTTTCATCAGAACCCCCCCCCCCCCCCATCACCACCACCACCAACACCACCAAATATAGAGACACACATTCGCAATGCAGGTTGTGGACGTCTATAGGCGCCTCGCTCTGTGCCTTTAAAGCCCTCTGCTGGCTGATTGGAAGTTGTCTGCATGTGCGCAGGAATGACGCAAAATTGACTTCATCTCAAGAGCGCGTCACGATGTCATTTCAACATTTAAAAAAAAAAAAGGAAAAACGAACTAAGGAGAGGATCTCTTCTTCATTAATAGCTCACATTTAAAAAAAAAAGAACAGGCAGATGAGTACAAGCTTTAATTTAAAGGCGGAAACCTTCACGCTCCTTATAATTTGGCTCGTCTCTCCCTGGCGCGCATCTGCGTACATGCTGTCCCGTAACATCCCGGCTTTATATGCCGGTGTGTCCTGTGTCCTCTCACGCGAGACGGATAACCTTTCCGATGGAGGAAGGAAAGAGAAATCCTCCTCGTGTCGTGATGCGGGGATGCAGCCTGGTTAACATGCAATCAGCGTAGCCTACACCCTACAAGACATGCTCCTCTCTTCTTTTTTTTTTCTCTCCACACTTGTCACTGCCCATGTGCGCCAAAGTGACTCACACTGCAGTAACTTCCAGCCTCTGTAATCTACCGTACACTCGCGAAATGACACGCAGATGAAAAACAGCGTGAACTCGCAGTGATTTTTACAAGCTCGGCAACTGAGAAAATGTATTTCTTACACGTGAATCGAGACATCGACTGTAAAAGACTTTGGACGGTTTGAAGAGGAAATTACAAGAGACAAACTTACCTTGTTGGTCTCCCGCTGAGAATTCTTTAGTTTAAGGCTTGATCAAACTGTAAAGAAAGCACAGTTCCCGCATAGGGAAGTTAATGATAACTGATATATTCTGCTTTACAGATGTTTGTAGTCTACCCTCATCTTGTCTCGCGCTGCGCAATTTTCAGTTTTCAAAAAAAAGAGAGAGGGAGAGAGCGAGAGAGCGAGATTTGTTTTCAATGTGGCGTCTCGCTCCCGCACCTCGCTATCTCATGAAATTCAGCGGGCTGTCCCGGTGATCTGCTCTTATAGACATCCCGTAGTACTAGTAATGGAGATGGGAGGGGACACTCATTCATTCAGAAGCAGCACCTACATGGACCATGTACGTAGACTCTGACGTCATCAAGGAAATTTAGTCAACAGGAGGACGCGCGGGGCTCCGCGAGGGTGGGGGAGGGGAGGGGGGGGGGGGGGGGGTAGGATGGATGGATGGAAGGAAGGAGGGAAGGAAGGGGGTAGGGAGGAAGAAAGGAAGGAAGTGTGACAGGGGGTGGGCAAGACTACATGTGTTTTGTTTTTTTGTTGTTGTTTTTTATTGGGTATTGTAGTTATAGGCCTTTTGTCAGTGCAAACCCCACCCTCCCACCCCCGAAAATTGATTTGGGGGTGTAGCTCCAGGAGTGAAGTATGATGAATATGATGAAGAAATCTCAGGGGAGGAAACGACAACAAAAAGGTTTGTTTGGAGATTAGTCACCTGCACCTCCTGTTGGTGGATTATTAAACTATTTGTCAACTTCACTGCACTGTGTGTGCGTGTGTGTGCCAAGTAAAGGTTCATGTTCATTAATTGACCTCATTTCTTTTCGATTATATGTAAACTACATCATTTGTACTCCAACATACATCATTCGTGCTCCACGTTTGTATTGAGCGACATGAATCGCGTGCGTCTTCCAAATTTAAATAAAACAATCAATTGATTCACAGAAAAAAAAAAAATTTCCCGACCTGCTGGCCGGTGGAGTGGTTCACACTCTTACCGCACAGTGAGGGAACTCCATGTTTGAGTCCCTCCTGAAGGGCTTTCAATATGGACGTGGAATGCTTTATCTCTTATCTGGCAATTTTACATCAAAACTACTATACACATTCGGTGAAAATCTTCCATGAGTTGTCTGATATGAACTGAACTGTTCGCTTTTTTTCACGATTTTTTTAGTGCTGTCATCTGTTCATACGTCACATAATTAGGATCAGTCTGATGACCTGGATGGATGGATGGATGGATGGATAAATCATTGACTCATGACCTTGGTTGAAACTCCCTTTCTATGTATAGCAGGGTAGCACATATATTTGTGTTTATCTCTTACTTTCTGAAGCCTGTAATGTATGAGCGCCCTGCTGGCGTACCCTGCTTTGGCTGACCAAAGACAGCTTGTTTAGCAAACAATTTCTTTTTGAACAAACCATGTGATGCAACTTCAAAAGGTTACAGCAAAGATAGTAAATATTGTCTAATCTCTTTATTCATAAGATAATTTAATATAAGTGAATTGCTCCACAGTCAGCCTAAAGTTGATGTCTCTCTTTTGGATAATACAGATTTGTTTGAGGGAAGCACATGATTAAGTCAGAACACAGTAGTAATAGTAGTAGAAGACCCATTTTATGACTCCAGCTTCAGGTTTTATGAATTATTCAGCAAAATTAAAACACATAAATCATGACTTTGTCACTCCTCGCTCTGTATGAGAGCAGCTCTGGCTTAGAAAGTCCTATTGTCAGTGGTTTGATTCCCCCGTCTCACACTATCCGTATGGCAAAAGTTGATACTGCTGAATCTGTAAAATCCATTTACATTTACATTTAATATTCCATTTATTTGACTCTCTTTCAAATTGGAATCTGTTAATAACTATTACCACCTCCAACAAAATCCTTACTGCTGAGTCACCGATTACTTTCAAAAGTCATTAACTCAAACAAGCTAAGATTACAGCAGTGGTTGGACTTTTTTTTATTTTTTTTAATCTCATAATTACCAAGAGCTCATCACACCTTCACCACACCAACATGCTTCACTGAAGATGTGTAGGAGGTGAACAGGTGTTAGTAGGAGCGACAAGGTAATCTCCCTAAAATAAGATTTTCAAAGGAGAAAAAGGTGTTAACAGCATGCAATTACATAATAATCTCTGGAAAATATGTTTGTCTGTGTCATAGCGTGCCCTTTTCCTCTCTTCTCACATACATCTAATCCTCTCATTGGTGTCTGGTGGCTAGTTCTTGCGTGTACAAGTGAGGCGACTGCAGTTAAAAGGAAGAGGGAGGGAGCGACAAGTGATGATTCACTAGTTAAGTGTAAGCACGAAAAGCAACAAGGGGGAGGTAAACATCTCCAAATTATAGAACAGGAGTTATACAGGATGGGCTGATGAAGAGGCAACAGGGAGGGAAATGACACAGGATGCTCAGCATGCAATGCAAGTTATGGCAGCTCAGGAGGTGACCACCCTGAGCTCATAAACATGCAGTTATTGAATGTTTTCAGGGTGATTGTCTTAAATGGACAAGAAAAAAAAAAAAAAAAAACAGGTCGGCCAACCTGTAGATTTGCCTGCTTCTGAGGTTGTTGAAATTAGATTTGCCCATGAGGAAGAAAACCTTAATGAAACCATTTCTAAAATCTTGTGTAGACCTGGGTAGTTGCTCATTGATTTTTTATTTATTTTTTTTATTTAAAATTTCTTTTTTTAAAGGGTCCTGGTTTTGTGAGTGTCTGCCAATGTTTGGCTTCTCTGTCATGTTTTGGAAAATCAGAGATCAGAGCGAGGGTCTGCTCCCTTTTCGACGGAAACCTTTCATTATGATAAGACAAACAGGTGGGGCTCTACTTCTTTAAGAATGCTGATAATCAACATATAAATGATTTCCAATTGAGACAAAGCAATGTCTTACTACTGCTGTTTATGAGTGCCATAAACACAAGATTATTGTTATTATTGTTATTGCCACCTCTTTAGAGGTAACTAACAAACAACATGATATTATACAACATGTCCTGCCACATTTACAGTAGACTCAGACATATTGTATGTATATCCGCAGCATGTTCGGCATATAAATACAATATATGACAAAAAATTACATATAAAACACGCTCCCTTACAGGATCGCATATAATCATATTTTGGCACACTTACTATACATAAATACTGTTGGATGTACTACATTTTGCCCTGTCGATCTTTTTACTTCAACCCCCTCCTCTCTCCATGTATTCATTAATTCGTGCCTCTCTCAGAGGTCCACAAAATCGTGTGTCGAAGAGACCTTAAGAGGGGATGAGTTATACAAACTAATGAGCCCAACATTAATAAGTCATACGGAATCAAAGGTAGCTTTGGTCAGTACTCTTACTCACACAAATGCCAGAACCAGCCATCAGCTTTCTCACTGGGGTGTCATGAATTAAGTATGAAAGAGTAACACGTCACGAGGAGTGAAAACCCTCAGTGCACTTTATTTTCTTATGCTTATTTCACTCCCATTTTCACCCTCAGGCTGTATTTCTTCAGACTCCCCTCTTTTCTGTTGGTGTTGTGCAGCAACATTCTCTCCAGCTCTGATACCTCCAACCAGCTGCCTCCTGAAACAAAGAAGAATCCGCTCTCTAATGCAACGATTGCTTCTTTCAGAAACAGAAAAGATAAAGAGTGATGAATTGGAGATGATGCGTGGGGGAGGGGTTATGGGTTTCCACGTTCATGTTTTGGGGAAAGCCTGTGTCCTCCACAATCAGTTTCAACTTCACGAATGACCCTCTGCGTGATTATTTCCCCCCTTTTAATGTTTTAGATGCCCAGTGTCTGTTTGGGGGGATTTTTTGAGTTGTTGTTTTTATTTGATTTTATTTTTTTGTCTTTCATTGCTGTTTATCACGACTGGAGGAGGAAAAGAAGGAGAAAGACCCCACTGGGCTGAGCATTCACCTGCAGAGTGCTGCTCCAGCCACACCTCCCCTGACACCCTCCCTCCCTCCCTCCCTCCCTCTCACACACTACTACTAATCAGTATTCTGCTTTACACTCTTTTGCTTCCTCCTCGCCCCCCCCACAACATCCACCACCACCATCTTTATATTCCTCTCTCTCTCCCTCTCTCTCTCTCTCTCTCTCTCTCTCTCTCTCTCTCTCTCTCTCTCTCTCTCTCTCTCTCTCTCTCTCTCTCTCTCTCTCTCTCTCTCTCTCTCTCTTCTCTCTCTCTCTCTCTCTCTCTCTCTCTCTCTCTCTCTCTCTCTTGCCTCATCTGAGTCCCTCATTCTAACCCAGCTGCATAGTTTTACATGCACCGAGGCGCAGCACTGACAATGATTCAGCCTGGTTTCCAATCTGCAGCTTGTTAGAAGTGAGGGCCTGGAGTCGTGTCAACTGTGGTGCTACAGTGCATTGTTAAAATCAGGAATCACCCTCAGCTCAGAGAGAACAATAAAGGAAAACCAAGCAGGGGTATTCTTCCCGTCTTCTCACACACTCATTCTCTGAGTTATCCTCTGTGCATTCTGTTGCACATGTATTCGGTCTTCATGCATATTTATTTGCTGGGATCACTTGGTTACAACATCCTTTTCACTTAGACTGACATAAAACCCATATCTTTATTCCAACACCAACCACTACTCATGAATCTTTCATCACCCCCACAACCCTTTCTCCAGCCTCCACGGCTCTCCCTCGTGTTAGTAGGGGAGAATTAATTAAACAGGATCACCTGGAGGTAGTTTGATTTCACCAGACTTGACTGGTCGTTCTCAGGTGTGTGGGCTCTGAGGAAGAGAGAGAAATCATCCTTGTGGCTCGTCCCACTGCGCCATCCCTCCCGTCATTTCCCTTTCAAGTCAGATGAATCCTGTAAAGTTGATGCCGTCCTGCCTACTGTGCATGGATACAGTGTGTTCGTCACTGGCTGTTTTAAGGCAGAGGGCTGTCTGCTTGAGGTATAGACCTGGAGTCGTAAACTGACTCACGAAGCTAGATTCGAAAAAATATGGACGAAATCACCAGTCTGACTCAGCTGATCACGATTCCTTCCAGCCAAGGAGATTCGAGCCAACACGTCGGTAAACAATTTACATCTTTGCCTTCCTTCTTTTCACACTTGTCCTCACGCTTTCCTTTCCATTAATGTACATCTTTTTGTGTTTTCTGTGGAAAAGTGACAGAGTGACATTTCACTTTGAAGGCTCGGAGGATAAAGTGATGTGACAGGAGCAACAGCGGGGCTGTGTTTGATGTGAACCAATCCTCTGTGGGAGGAGAAAAGGGGAGGAATGAAGACAGGGTGAGAAAAGATGAGTGTGAGGATGAGCGCTGAATGAAATGTTGAAAACCTGGATGGTGAATCTCAATGAAATGCCCCCCCCCCCCCCCCCCCCCCCCCCCCCCCCCCCCCCCCCCCCCACACACACACACACACACACACACACAAATCCCATGTGCTGAAGATCAAACCTTGTTTTTTTTCTTTTTCTTGAATGGCTGTCATTTCTTGTGAAACCTTCCCACAATCCCCATACTCTCTACTTGCTCCCCCACAGTTCAGTACCTTATAGCTGCCTTTGAGATATTTGCCCCACATCTGCATACTTTAAAGGCCCCCTGCTGGCTGTGAACGCGTACCGCAAGCACGAGCGTATATGAATGACATTAAACTATGTTTGCCATGCTGTCTCGCTGGAATACATGAAAAATGCATCAGATGGAGTGTACAGTAGCAGCAGGCTTTTTACACACACACACACACACACACACACACACACACACACACACACACACACACACACACACACACACACACACGGTGTGTGCTCCTGCATTCTGATGCAGCAGTGTTACACAGGAAAACATCTGCCCTTTAACTAGTCCAGTTTAGTCTCATGAAGCACCGTGACACCTTCGCTATTCTGCTCTGGCCTCCACACCCCGGTCCCCCGCTCTCAATCCATCCATCCCTTTCCCTGAGCTGTCCACACACACACACTGCACATGACTCATCCAGATGACTCACACCCCCCCACCACCACCACTCCCTCCCCCACATGCACATGCTCACATATCTTTGTATTATCTCCCCTAGCTAACCTTGACAGAAGAGCACGGACAGGTACTGGCAGTGTGAGACGGAGCTGCAGATCTTGCAGCTTTATGCCACCTCCGTGTTTTACATAAGTGCCCTGTGGACCGGGACCAAAAATATTAGCATTTTTCTAAATGTATTTGCGAGTCTCACCCTCTCAAAAATAACTTATATCATCAAATATACTTTGTGACCATCAGCCAGTGTGTGAGTCATCAATATGTTTACACTGACTTCTTTTCATGAGTCTGAGTTATGACTGTATATTTTTTTACAGAATCTCTCTCTCTCTCTCTCTCTCTCTCTCTCTCTCTCTCTCTCTCTCTCTCTCTCTCAACATAGGAACTAATTCCAGTGTGTGTGTGTGTGTGTGTGTGTGTGTGTGTGTGTGTGTGTGTGTGTGTGTGTGTGTGTGTGTGTGTGTGTGTGTGTGTGTGTGTGTGTGTGTGTGTGTGTGTGTGTTGTGGCTTGTGATGGGCTGGCAAACTGTCCAAGTTGCGTGTGTGTCTGCCTGCCTTCACCCACTGTAAGACTTGATTGGCTTCAGGCCCCAGTGACCCCGAGTAGAATAAAGTGGTCTCGGAGATGGATAGATATATGTGTGTGTGTGCGTGCGTGCGTGCGTGCGTGCGTGTGTGTGTGTGTGTGTGTGTGTGTTATAGTCCTCAATAACAAAATTATTCCTGAAAAATGTAACCTTTCAGTAAAATGATTCAGACCTTTAATAGGTGTCTTTTTTCTTCTTCTCAAACTGGAATCATTTCAGGTGAGTAGAATTAAGTGTTAAGTGTCATTACCGGGTGTCAACTGCTCCAAATGTTTAGCATTTTTCTGGTGTTGTCTGTTTGGGGGCATCTGCATTCAATAGTCACATCATATCTTTAAAAAAAAAAAAAAATTGGTAATTTTTACCTGCAAGTATGAAGATACAGTTGACCTGATCATATATTTTCTGTTATATAATTATTAGTTATCACATTTTGTCAATTTTGTACATACAAATTAATGAAAAAAGATAATTTAAACAAACTCAGTTTTTACAAACCTGTTTAGAACACTACTTTTAAATAATTAAGTAGTAATTTGGGGTTGGAAAAGATGCTTAACTTGATGTTGACCATCAGCATTAAACTGGATTGAAAAGCCATTTTGAAGGGTTTTTATGTCATTCTTCATTTAGGCAAATTCATAATCAGGAATCATATGGTTATAACTTAACTTCACAACATCTTAGGCTGAAAATCCTCCAAGCAGTACACTGAGCAGTACATGTATCAGGCCTTCATTGATGACACAAGCCACTTTGGTTAAAAAAAAAAAAATTTAAACGGCGAAAAAACACCAAGAAATAATAATGAAGTTTGACAAACATCAGTACTTCACATCTGCCTCAGTATCTTTTATTGTTGTGTCACGCTGCTGTGGTGAAACCTGTCACAAGCGATTGCAGCTAAACAGACAGAGGCTCTTAAATGACGCTTTCTCCAGAGTGAAGGAGCCTGAGGTGTTACTCCACACATGAGTGTGACAGTCAGATACTGCTGGAGTGGCTTCAGGACAGGCCTCTGACTGTCCCTGAGTGGCTCATAGTGTCCACACTTAATGCTCATGTAGCATCTGTTGAAGAGACCTGAAGACAGGGCAGATACCTTCCAGCTAATCTGACAAAGCCGGACAGGATCTCCCCGGGAAATGAAATAAATCTGGGTTTGCAAAGATTACAGAGACCGAAGAAGGTTCAAAGCTGCAAAGCTGTGAATTACACCGTTAAAATGAAAAAGATTTAGCATTTGATGAACTTGCTAAAGTCGAACAGCTCGTATTTTTTCAGTTGTGGATTTTGAATGTAGTTTTCTGGGAATGAAAAGCAGATTTGAATAAAATGCATAATGCCTAATGGTCTGAAAGAAGGAAATTATCTCGTAAATTGGCTTTATGCTTAAGTTCAGTACAGATAGTCTGCTCATGCACATCTTATCTGTATCCCTTCGCTGGCAGGTATGCATCAGTCTTCCACTTTTTTCTTTGTCATTTTTACTTTCCCCACGCTTTTAAAATCTCTCGATTGCTCACGTTGCTGTCACTGTTTCTCTTCTATGTGCTTTCTCACCGAGCTCGTCAGTTCTGCTTCTTGTTGTTCAAATTCCAACGTGCGCTGTCCTTGATCTTACAACAAGTCTTTTTCTATCTTCAGCCGTCCTTCACACCCACACTGTGCAGGATCCTGGCTGCTCAGATCTTCTGGGGTCTTCACTGCAATGCAGCTCCTCTTCATCAAACTCTGAAATAGAATTAATCAATGGATATGTAATCAAGGCTGACCGGTGGTCTGGTGGTCAGAGCTCTTACCTTATGGGGATAATGTGCTCTGGTCGAGTCCTCGTTGGGGGAGCTATGGATGGAGTTGGCATGTTGTCACTGTGTTTGCATGGATTGTTGCTTGGTACTCTGGTTTCCTCCCACAGGCTTACTGATGGACTGACGGATCAACACATGCAGTGTGAGTGCAAATGTCTCTCTGTCTTTGACCTGTGACTTCTATCTTCACACAGCTTCACACTTTAGAGTCACTGATCAGCCCACCCATGCTCAGAGAGAACATGCAACCTACCCATGAAGACACTGAATTAATCCTATGTTGGCAGTGAAAAATAAACCCTAAAGCAATTTGTGTATGTGGATTGAATATCACATGTATTGCATGGCCTTTTTTATTCATTTATGGTTATTTTCCATCCTTCCTATTTCTGATATTATAGTTTATGTTTTGAATTTTTGTTTATACACCACCTTGTAAAAATGCTGTATAAATACGATTTAATATACAATTCATGCCAAACTGAGCACAGCAAAAAGGTTCTCCTTAGTGCTGCAATGCAGACATTTGATTAGCG
Organism: Blennius ocellaris; assembly: GCF_963422515.1. Taxonomy (NCBI): domain Eukaryota; kingdom Metazoa; phylum Chordata; class Actinopteri; order Blenniiformes; family Blenniidae; genus Blennius; species Blennius ocellaris. The sequence continues at coordinate 28,449,645 of NC_137651.1, read as the reverse complement.
TCTTGCGCCTTATGCACTTTCTTTTATAACAATGAACTACACATGTTGCTGTTTTAGTTGGGTTTTGGAAAACAGCTACCATCTAAGTATATTTTAATGTGCCACCAGTTTGATACACTATACTGTAGGCAGCAACTGTAGTGGCAGAGAAATAAATGGGATGTAGGAGATCAAGCTACCAACAGAGGTCAGTGTTGGTCTGACAAAATTTCACTCCTGTCCATTTTTACACATTTCAGAACTTCTGTGTAAAAAGCAACTTTCCTGCACGAAAGAAACAAATATGGCCGAATAAATTGACTCATTTATCTTCTCGGCTCCCTCATCAAAGAGACCACAAGTCTTTTTTCTCCATAATGTTGAAAGTCAAAGTCCAGAGTCATTCTTCTTGTTCTCACTTTCCTGGAGATAAAAGATTTAATGGATGCTTTTGACTCCCTGCTTAAACCGGATCCAAACAACATGGCCTCTGCCAGCTCACATCTATTGTTCAGTAATATTGTGAGTTACACTCCAAAACAGTGTCATTTGGCATGGTGGGTGAAAAAACGTCCAACCTCTCACAGCGCCTGGAGTGGATAACACGTCTCTGCAATCTTTGTATATTTAATCCATGTGTGAATTGTTTAAATGTTATGACATTCCTGACTTTCCTGCAGTGACTGTGTGGGTGAAGATCCCAGTGGATATGACTGGCCTGTGATGTGATTTAGGGTCACAATCAGCACAGCCTGCTGGTTGGCTGCACTGGAGGCCACCACACTCGCTCGGTGTGCAATCTTCTATCTGCTCAAGCTCACATAGGATACTCCAGCGCACATGTCCAACCCGCGGAATGGAATGGCGTACCTTCTTGAAATCTTGTTTATAATCTGAGAGGACTGTGGTGAACTGCACAGGGTGTTCAACGGCGCTGCTAAATGAATGCCATGCTTCCAGCATTTCATTTTGTCAGGATATATGGTGCTTAACTGTATGGCAGTCAAAACAAAACAATCTCTATCACTGTAAGTATTGCACTGTTTCACCTCTTTCTCCTTGTATTAGCTGCTTGCTTTGTAGGAGAGGCGTACTCCACATTTCTTGGCATATTACTGCCACCAACTGTTGATCATCCGAACAGCATGAAATCAACTTCCATCCATCTTCTATAGGATATTATTAGTCATGAGTCATGGATAGAGTTCACCTCAGCTGAGTGAAGGCAGAGTTCACAGATCCCCACATTACACACACAGTCCCACTCGGGTCACTTATTAGCCTCAGATACATATTTTTGGGGATTTTGGACTAAAATACCCGGAGATCGCAGAGGGAGGTTATTCAACGTTCACACAGAAAACCCCTCAGGAAGCTATTTTACATGTCTTTGCATTATACATTTAACACCCCAGCTTTATCGCGGATCGCAGACCACGACGGACTGCTTTTAATTGATATCTATAAAGTGGAGGCTTCAAAAAAGAAATGAGATGTTTAAAAAAAAAAAAGTGTCAAAGCCTCTGTGCTTCTCAAAAAGCTGTGGTTTGAATTACAAATGAAGCCATTCATAGCAACAGTGAGCCCAGGGGAAAATGTCAAGGTTAGTCTAATTTCTATATCTACATGGACAACTCACTGAAATTTATTTTTTTGTGAAATAACAACTACCATTGAATACTCATGTCAGCAATGAGACAAACAGATAAAATACGAAGCTCTTTTAATGCGCTGCACAGCATATAATGATGCATTCCCTCTTCTTTTTAATTAATTTAAAATGTACATACAAAAGTTGAGTAATTTTGTTTTTATAGAAACTTGTTTTTGCATCAGCAGTGAGTCATTATGATCTGTCTTTACCATCTGGAAAACCAACATACTGAGACTGACTCGTGACTTATTCCATAAAGAAATATGGAGACAAACAAAAGTCATATAGCGATACCCAAAATATCTGCAAGGGCATATGACGCCACGCGAAATTAATATGGAGAACATGTGTGGAACAAGAACTGACACAAGGATTGATTTTCTTGCTAATTTATTTTATTGGGAGTTTGCTTTAAGAATAGCATGCACCTTGCACCTCTGGCATGTTGTGAACATGCATATCAGCATAGCTGTGGTTGTAGCCATGTGCCATGGTATGCTGTGAACGTGGTAAAAGTTATAAATGTCAGTGTAGAATATGTCATTGTATGTTGCCGATTGCTCGGCGAAGCAACCTTTCTATGGTCTTAAAAGTGAGCACGTAAATGTCGGCGTTTACAGTGTGTGTGCGCGCCTGTGTGTGTGTCGTGACGCCGTGTGCGCACGGCCTGTGGTCTGGCTCGCAGCAGCTGCGTGGCCAGAGTCACGTCCTCCAGCGCGACGCTTGTGGGAATGTGGCGAGTTTGGTTGAGACCAGCTCATAAAACATTGCACCCTGGCACTGTCCCACTTCCCCTGTAGACAGGGAAGCAGCGACCGGAGGGGAAGCCGCACAGGCCGCCAGTCACAGGAGCTTCTCTCTGCCGCTGCTTTTTTTTTCCGATCGCACACATGCTGCCTCTCAGCTGACCCGGGGGTCAGGACCTTTAACTTCTGGCTGCTGTGGTATTCTGTCTCTGTGACCAGTTTCACTTCACTTCTACTGAGGAGGAGTGAGTTATGATGAAAGATATGCCACAAAATAGCCATAGTCTGAATTTTTTTAATCACACTAATCTATGCACTTCTATGCAGTATACCTTTTTAATCGTGTTAAAAATATACACTTGTGATGTTCAGTCTCATTGCCTCATGGGAGGACACATATCCTCCTTTCCAAAGAAATTACATTTCAACTAGAATAGTAAGTGTCTTTCCAGCAGCTCCATTTTTGCAGTGGTTGCTGTAGCAAGTCATGGCAACTTCAATCAGAAACTTTTTCCACCCGATGCTCTTGTTGGATTCAAACCTCGGTCCCCCATATTCAAGGTCGAGGCAATTCAGTTAAATTAAATGATCAAAACTTTAAAAAGGAATACACATTTCCAAGTGATGGCTTGCATTTACTAGTTGTAGAGAAGGGTCCCATTTCCTCATCGAGAGCGTTCATATGAGCAAACAGGCGACATGACCGCTTCCAGTTGTGCCACAATCCAGCTTGCCATCACAAACAGGATGAAATGAAACTCAGGAGGGACCATTTATTTTTCACACTACGCCGATGCAACTGTTAATTGTTCGACTCTCCATTATAACTCTTGACGAAAGCCTTATTGTAAAATACTTGATCGGTGCAAAATTGATTTACACCTATGAGTACAAGCACAAATGAGGTGAAACTGAGTGGTTTATGCTCTGATAAAACATCTCTTAACTTTCACTAAAAGAGCTGCCATGTTGAGTGACATCATGTTTGCCTCCCACTTTCCCAGTGGGGTGAAGTGTGAAGTGGGATCTTTAGGACATCCAAGATTCTATTAAATTCCCCACAACCAAAGAAAAAGTAGGCACGCACTACCCTTCAAATATAATATCTTGTGAGAGGTGATGTCCAGACCATCATACATCGTTGATCCATAAAGATGTAACAGCCTATGGGTAGTTTACTTTATGTTACTGCAGTAGATTTAAAAACCAGCTAAAATCCGTTACTTGTTCTTTCATCAGTGCATGTGCTCCATGTCTTTTTAAAGAATATAAAAAGCACAGTGATTATAAAAAGATACTATTGTCAAACTCGCGCTGCTGTGAAGGGGAACTGAGCCTGACTGGAAGTGGGTTTAAGATCATATTTGACCTTTTGTTCCAGTAGAGGTAGCAGAAGTGACTGTGTGGTTTGCTGTTTGGTTCTGCAGCGCGAGTGAGTGTGGAAGTACATCTGCCCTGTCAGTGCACTCTGTGGGTCTTGCTTTCCCACAGTCACACACACACACACACACACACACACACGGTCCATGGGCCAAGCAATAATTTAAAACTAAAGTAAATCAGACATTTTTGGATGTTTTGAGCATATTTACAGTTGCTGGAATATGGAATACTTTACAATACGTGTAGATCGTCACTGACAGGTCTAATTTTCTATAAAGCTAAATTGAGATAGTGTTATGCCCATCTATGTATTCACATATATTGAAATGTGTATTTAGATGTCTGTGATTGCATGTCATTTGGGTTTTTTTTATGCATAATGTTTGTTGTGTAGAATTTGTGAAAGCGTCGATAACCCAAGCCACTGCCGGCTCCCCGTGGCTCCCAGAGGTCCCAAACCCAGTCAGCTCCAACAACGATGGGGCCTGAGTTACAGTCTCCAGCTCCGTGCCTTGCCCCCAAACCCTTGGACGGCCTTCTTCCTGCCATAAATGTCACAATCGTCTCTCTGCAAGATAAATGAAGCAGCAGCCACGAGCCAATTCAGAAAATCTGAGATCAGCAGCGGCATCTTGTTGTACCATTGACCTCTCACTGGTGCTTTTCTTTTTCTCCACGGGATTCAGTCAGAACCAAACATGGGCCTTTTGCTCTGTGTCCGATTATGCATGTTGCTTATTAAGTGAAGAAATCGTGATTTCTTTATTGGCTGCATTCGTCGGATGTAATTAAATGCACGATGTGTCAAAATGATATTGGCTGCTTTTCAACACATCATCCATGAACCAAAATATAAATCACACTCCTCCCACAAAAAGGCCTCCTCTTGTCTTCTAAGCACACAGCGCGGAGCACATGTCATGTACTGCAGTTATGGACTTGTATCATGGACTTGTACATATTCCATAGTATGTGTCAACTAATGGTTTGTATATCAGTCTTCACTGGGAGACGTTAGAAGCATTATAGGTTTTACATTGTTGTTTTATGTCATGTTTATTTTGTAAAGAATGTATGTTGTGTGAAATTGATGTTCCACTGTTCGTCTTTCCTTCTTGGGGACACTGCATCTCTAATACACTATTTGTAACATAGAACACGTAATACCTGTTATTAATTACCTTTTTAAAAGAAAATGCCCACGTTTTCCATCATTTGGTTTTGTGTCCTAACTTTTGTGACCAGGATGAAATGCAGAATGAAATGTTTTGATGTCAACATCTGATGTGTTGTAATGAAATATGAAGGGGTACTTGTAATCCTATTTTTAATCCACATTTAACCTTTTTGGAACTGAGGCTATTCTTCAAAACATAATCCCTCTTAAAGGTACATGACATGACCGAGAAATCAGAAAGCAAGCGAGCACTATCTCTGTTCATCTTAGAAGAAGGGAAATGGCACAACATTTTGGCATCTCTGTCTGGTTCTGTGTGTGTTCCCTTATCTTTGGTAGCATTTGATGACATGTTTGTTTCTTCCTAACTGGTTTGCTTCTCCTCTGAGGTGCGCTGGCACAAACAGACTTTTAACCATGACCCGGACTCTCGCTTGCCGTCGTATCCCAGCTCCCCTCCAGTAAAAACACACTTTGCTATACAAAGTCATTCAACATCAATGAAAAACACGTGCTTCAGCCAGGACGCATTCTTCTCATTCACTCCTCTCCGAGCTCCAGAAACAGTGATTGAATCTTGAATGGAAGTGATTATGATCTGCTGTCAGAGTCTGGGGATCAGAGAGACGGAGGTGTGTGCATGCCAAGCCAGCTGTTGTTGGCCATGAATGGGCCTTGGCTAAGTGGCTAACCTTTCATACAGACCTTATCTTCTCTGCATATCGGATGCTGGAAGCCCCTGGATAACAACACTGACTTGCAATAACGCACAAGTCTTCCACCTGTACCGATGAATCACAGAAACACATGGACAGCTGGACTCTAGAGGAAATAAATCTGGAAAGGCGAGCCTAGCTGTGATTAGAATCGTGCAAATAGTCGCGAGCTCTTGAGAATTCACAGTCATGTGAAGGTTTGAATGTGTTTTTACGTGTTAAATCTTTTCAAATGTTATTTTACTTGAGAAACTACGATAAAAATGGTCATTTTATTTCAAAAATTCACTGTAACGTTCTCTAAAATTCACTGTAACGTTCTGAGTTAATCCGTTTTTGAAGCCAGCAGTTTCTCTCTCTCTCTCTCTCTCTCTCTCTCTCTCTCTCTCTCTCTCTCTCTCTCTCTCTCTCTCTCTCTCTCTCTCTCTCTCTCTCTCTCTCTCTCTCTCTCTCTCTCTCTCTCTCTCTCTCTCTCTCTCTCTCTCTCTCTCTCTCTCTCTCTCTCTCTCTCTCTCTTTTGTTGAATTGGGACCACATCATCTTCAGTTGTGAACATCGAGCTTTGACACAATCTATTTTCTTAGCAGCCATGACTGTAAGTTGGCTTGTGTGGGAGTGGAAACACAGACATGCACTTCTTGACATGCACCACTTGTCATTAGCTAGCAAATGCCAGAGAAAGTGAAAACCACATTTAAAGAAAGGATTTCATGTCAGAGATTGGGTTCTTGTAAATTTAAAGAAAAAAAACATTTTTGAGAGGTGAAAGGAAGTAATAAAACTAATAGACACTAATTATTAAGAAGGACTTCTGAAGAGGTCCACAGGCTGGTTATAAAGAAACCTGCTGAAGGGTTGTCCATGTCATATCATAGTTTGGTGAAATCATTTTTTTATCTTTTCTATCAAATTTCTAGATACACTCGTATCCTACAATAATAGACTGAAATGGGACACTTATCTGCAACACCCCCCCCCCCCCCCCCCCCCACATGTTTTCCACGTATGATCCCTGGTGCTCCTCGGGGAGTCGGTGTGAATTGCTGCACAGGAAGCTGACGATAACTATGACTCACTACAGCAGTGAGGTAAAGCAGGCAGTGGGTTTCAGTGGGCAGGGAGAGGAGACGGCAGCACTTGGCAGCTGTTGCCAGGGTTACCGCCTCTCGTCAGCACTGGCGAGCGCGCACAGGAGCGATGCTCTCACAAAGACAAGGCCAGCATGCTTCTTAAAATATGAAGGGCGAAGACTGGAAGGACCTCTTGAAACACTGCGCCAACACTTTTTCCTTGTGCTGCATTAGTGCCAGTGTCGTACGTGTGTGTGTGTGCGTGTGCGTGTGCGTGTGCGTGTGCGTGTGCGTGTGCGTGTGTGTGTGTGTGTGTGTGTGTGTGTGTGTGTGTGTGTGTGTGTGTGTGTGTGTGTGTGTGTGTGTGTGTGTGTGTGTGTGTGTGTGTGAGAGAGAGCCTTGTGAAACTGTATTTGATGATGTCATCATGTCAAAAAGAGGTTTATGATGACAATGACATGAGGTTCGAGTTAAAGAGAGAGACAGTGTCAGGGTTTCATCTGTTGTGAGAAAAAAATTATTGTCCAGAAAAAGACGACAATAATAATTATTTTTTTTAAATCATCTTGTTTGTGGCTGACCATCCAAAGGCAGCATTGACAGAATGTGGCTGAAGCTATGTGGTATTTATTATTATTATTATTATTATTATTATTATTATTATTATTAGGCATCAACTGTCCGACTGCTGGAGACTGAATGCCAATAATGGATTGACATATCCAAGGACTAACGGCGCATTGGACCCTGATCATTGTTACTCTGTACACGCGTTTTAAACCAAATTACCCATCATGACCAGAGCAGCACTTTAAATAGGTTAAAGTGCCGCGACAATTGGTATGAGTCCCAAAGCTGCATTTGACCACTAGTCGACATAAAGCAGGCCGAGAAGTTGAATGTCTAAATGGATGGATGTTTTTGTGGGTGACAATGTGTTATTGTTGGCAGGGATCAGAAGAAAACGCTCAGACTGGTGTCTGTGGGTGTCTCTGAACACACAGCATGCCGAACCTTGAAGCAGATGGGTCACAGCAACATAATACGGTCCAGGGTTTAGTTAGGCTGACCTTAAGCACAAACTTGGACACTGCAGGATTGCAAAACACTGCCTCATCTGACGAGTTTCAATTACAGCTGCAGTATTTTGATGGTGTGGTCAGAATTTAATATAAACACTGTGACAGCTCGGGTTCATTACAGGTCAGCGGAGTATTGTAGTGGTCGATCGCCGCACAGAAAGAAGTCAGGGTTTGCTCTCATCTGGAGTCTTTTCACATCTCCCTTTGTGTGGGACCATTTTCTACATGTACTGTGGCTTATTTTTGTAATTCAAATACAACTGGACACTGTACATTTCCTGCATGCATATGTGAATGAGTGTTTCTGTAGTTGTTCTGGTGGCCTTGTGATGATCCAAATGTGCAAAATGAATGTATGCATGCCTCTGCATTGTACCAACACATGGACCCTTACATGATGGTGTTTCAGTGTGAGCTAAATTTTTTTTCTTGTATGCCTTTTGCAATATGACCCATTTTAGACTGGCTGACCACGTCCCTTTTTGACCAAACAATCATTCTCCTCTGATGATTGCCTTGACATTTCTTTTTTACAAGAATGAAAAAGAAAAAAAAAAAAATCTTGTTTCTGAAGCTAGTTCCAGTAAGTTATGCCACAAATCGTTCCTCCGTCATTGATAACACTTTAGCCAACTGTGGGTCGCAGAGTGCATCAGCCCATCTCAGCTGCATAAAGGTAGTGTAGAAACTGAACAGTGTATCAGTCCCATCAGGACAACACAAAGCCCACACACACACACACCACACACACACACACACACACACACACACACACACACACACACACACACACACACACACACACACACACGACCATTTCCTGCTTGTAAGGGCAGCGTTTAGCTCAACAGAAGGATCAGCAGATGACAACTGGATAAACACTTCACCTCTTGCACTCACTCTGGAGTACCAGACCTGCTGGAGGGTGTCTATATACACACCCACAAGTGAGTGTGTATAATCTATAGAAACACTCTTATGGTGTGTTGATACTGAAGGTGATTTATGGGGCAGCTCAACAGAGACTACTGCATAAACTATTGTTTTAATCCTGCCTGCTCTGGGTCACCACCTTGTTGATGTCTGTCCGTATGACTTTGCATATTAACGACGGCCATTAGCTGGTGACTGATGGCCGGTTCCCGGTGCCCGAGGCCGCCTTCACACAGACCTCTGCCTCCTGACACAGCTTTGCACAAAACCACCGCCTGCAGTAGTCTATGTGGTGTTCCGTCAGCTGTACGGCTGCGCTGTTAATAACAGGTTTTTCCCTTATAGTCTGCTTTCCCCCCCACCGATACTGAAGGACGTCTCTACATTCATTTAAAAAGCAAGAATAACTTGATTTAAACATCAGCGTGTTACTTTATTGACTTGAATATTTATTTCACACTGCACACTCACTCAAACCCTATTCCCACTTTATCTAAGTTGTGGTTGTGCTTGACATGTGTGTATCCCAGCAAATAAAAGGAAAATGAATGGTTCGTCAATTAACACAGAAAGACAATCCCCCACACAATTACACACAACAGAGCTGATCAATTAACATTATAGCTTTGTGCTTTGGAACATGAGCGAAAGGACATAGTGAATCAGGCACCAGGACATGATGGAAACTGCAAACCAATGCTCTTTATATCAGTTTCTCCATAAGTATATCATAGAGCAGCATACCATCAGACAGACACCTAATATTCAGCTTTATTTGCTCTATTTATTTAAAATGTACCTTGTCGTGATCAGAGCCAGATATTAAAAAGAGTGCAGGCCAGCTAACTTATCAAGCACGTGTGTTTTGGGTTCAAGTTTCACATCAGATATGGAACTGCTTCCTGTGGTCGCTGCTTCCTGCCCGATGATGTTCGGGGTGTATTTATATGTGCAGGCAGCAGAGGGCAGACTCTTCCTGTGACAGAGAGAAAGAAGGGGCCTGGGGTTGTATATTTGCTGTCTTGGTCTGTCTTGCTGCATGCTGAGTGTGACACTGATTGACAGTTTGACTCTTTGACACTCAACTTCACGTTCACTTAAACCCGCGTTGTCTTTATGACTCACTCTCTCTCAGTCTGTCCTCTTGAATTTGTGTCTGCCTTCTAGAAGCTCTTTTCTGTCTTGTCTCTTCCTCTATTCTTTCGCTCCCCTTGCGATGTGTGTGTGTGTGTGTGTGTGTGTGTGTGTGTGTGTGTGTGTGTGTGTGTGTGTGTGTGTGTGTGTGTGTGTGTGTGTGCTGTCTGGTCTCAGTGACAGTGTCTGGAAGTCAACCAATCACAGGATGAGAACGGGGTCCAAAGAGGGCTCAGAGGCCATGAGAAAGATTCGCCCACCTCCCCAAGCAGCCGCAACCTCTCCCCTCAACCAGCGCTGCTCTAACCCGTGCAGACGCTCAGACACACACACACACACACACACACACACACACACACACACACACACACACACACCAGCATCAGTCTGCTGTCAGACACCCATTACCATTATAGAAAAAGGCAGGCGCTCTGCTACTTTCTTTCTTCATGGGGATTACATCTGTGTACCCAGAGGTCACAAAGTCACAGATAAGCACTGCGGGCTGATTAAGAAATAGCCTGATAGCGTGACCATGCAAATAACGCACGGAGCAGCTCCTCCTGCTCATTTCTCAGGGTCAAGTTCCCCATCTCAGTATAGCTCCGTACCGTCACCACAGACACATTTTCTCATGCGCTCGTTTCCCCCCGCCGTAGCAATGTGGGCAAGTCGGAGCACTCTCGCCAGCTTCGCTTCCAAAACACTTTGATTCTGACAGATTTGTTCTTTCCTGTTGTATAATGAGTAACTGGCACTGTGGCACATTCCTCTGCTGGTCCTCACACATGTGTTTTTGGTGTGGGCGTGGGCTTTTTACGCCTCTCTGTGTGTACCTTCCCTTTTCATGCACCGCAGGCCTTCTCACCCTCTTTTAATCACTAATACTGTTGCTCAATTTATTTTCACAACGTCACGGAAATTTGACTGCATTTGTGCCCTCGTACCACGGTGTACATAATGAGTAGTGTTGCACAACCCTCTCACACCTATAACTGCTTTACATACGTGTGTGTGTGTGTGTGTGTGTGTGTGTGTGTGTGTGTGTGTGTGTGTGTGTGTGTGTGTGTGTGTGTGTGTGTGTGTGTGTGTGTGTGTGTGTGTTTGCGAGTGCCCTGACCTGCACACGAACCTTAACCTTGCAGTGCTGGTGTTTCAAGAGTGCTGCCACACCAGGCAGAAGTGAAACTTGTGGGTGTGTGGCTTTGGTGTCGACCTGCTGTGTGTTTCCGAACATGTGCAGATACGAGTGCATCTCTTTCGTACCCACATCTGTACAGACAGACAGCACAGCATCGCACCTCTGACGCCCGTCTCTCTTTTTGTTCTCCAATCCTCCATTATTTTCTGCCTCTGTGGCGGGCACGCTCACTTCAATGCGGTCACACGCAACGTGCACTTTTGCTGTCACACACCAAGACTAGGCAGGTCGTCACGTACGCAAAGCGATTCATGCACGTCGTGTCTGTTGCCCCTTTTCTCAGAGCGGACGTTTTTCTTCATGGAAGGCACGTGTGTCCAATTTCACAGACTCACAGACATGTTTACTGCGAGCTGATGATCTGCTCGTTGTGTGCACAGAGATAACAGAACAGTTGTCATGTGTTTTTGCGGTTTGAAGGGAGACATTTGAGATGTCCGCTTTGCTTTTATCAGCGCGATTGCAAAGAGAAGGTGGAAAAAAAAGTCGACGTTAGTTACACCATTTTGGCAGTTTTCACATGTCATGTTCAGATCGAAAGAGAAAATATCATTACAAATCTGTAACGCCGAGGTGGTGTGCGAAGAGACGTGACAGTTGAAAGGAAAACTTATATGAATGTTTTTTTTATTAAGTGTTTCCCCAGGAAACCACTTGAAGTGCGACGAAGATTTTTAAGTTTTGATAGTCGTGACGTTCATAAAGCATCAACCAAAGTTCATCTGATATAATAATACAAACACATCCTGTATGGCCACATGCACAGATGTATTTACTCAAAAGATATTCAGCAAAATGTACTGTTCAGCAGTAAATGTTTATCAAAACCTCTTCCAGGATTATCATCTTGTGTAACTGCTGAAAATGTGTTTATATTGTAACTATCATTACTTTACATGAAGTAACATTTCATATATGTTACTAATATAAATATTGTATATATTGTCTGTGTTGTTTTTTTAATTTTCTTTTTCTTACTTGTTATTTTCAGATGCAGTTTCTTGATTCGTTCAATGTCAAATCATAAAAGCCTGCTGCAATTTTTCTTATACCTTTATTCTTATTAAAACTTTGGGTGCGCTCTTGACTGATCAGCAAGTTGATATACGTCAACATCAAGCCTCCCACGGCCCAATATTCTCCTCGGAAATGTATTCAGTCACTGAGATGAAGACATGAAGATATCAAAGCTGGACAGAAAGACAGATACTGTGGGGGCAGAAGTGCACGGCCCATCTTTTATTTCTCAGTAAGGCACAGCTGAGAGTGATTCAGCCATTGATGGAGTTTCCAGTGAAGGCCCTCTCAGTTTTCTGCTGCTCTGCCAATAACCACCAACCTCTTTCTCTTTCCTGGCTCTAACTTTTACCAGGGGGCAACCAAAATTAGTCTCGAGGGGAGCGGGGGGGGGGGGGGGGGGGTGGGTTAGATGGAACATCATTAACTGATGTGTGGGTGGCAGTGCCAAGGGATGGTCAAAGGAAGGGAAGAGGAAGGTGGGAGGGCATTCCGGAGGCCTGTGGAGAGGGAGGATTTACCAGCAAATGGAGTGAAACATTGTGTGATTCAGGCCGCTGTCGAGGGAGGAGGAGGTGGAGGAGGAGGAGGAGGAGTCATGGGGAAGAGGGTGAGAGGGCGAAGGATGGAGAAGAGGACGGAGGAGGAAAAGCGAACACAAGTGGAGGGAGTGCTGGTGGACTGTGAGGAGAGAGTAGGGGAGAGGTGGAGGGAGGGAGTGACCGAGCAGGGAGTGCTGACAGATGCCACAGTCCAGGCCCACAGCACAGGAAGTCATTCATATTGTGAAGAGCCGGTTGTCGGCTCCTACTGTCCACTCGAGAAGAGAGTCAGAACTCTTGGTTGCTTAACTTTCGATAAACATGACTCAATGCATCCCGGGCAGCGCATCATATCTATTAATGGCAGAATGTGATGCTCAGTATGTACACTGTGAACTACTTGTCAAAAAAAATGGTAGATTGTCTCCATTGCCCCCCTCTTTGTGAAAAAAAAAATGGTTCATGAGCTAAATAATCATACGCAGGTCTGCTTTTCTGATATGGTGAATTTCAAACTATTGTTTGATCTAGTGGTTCATGGGCCAGGCTTCCTCTTCGGTTGGCCAAAGACCTGCTTTTCAGACGATGCAAACTGCAAACAGAAACACCCAGACTGGACTCGAAATCCACATTTTCACTTTGCTTTAAACAATAAGAACAAAAACTAATACCACTGACAGCCTTGACATCTAGTGGGAAGAAGTGGAGAAGCACCATCCGTCTCGATATCCAAACTCTGATCTCTTCTCTTTAGACTTTTAATGTCTCATTCTGTAATGCATACTGTTGGTAAGCATATACCCTGACGCCCATATGGCTCTCATAAACTTGAGTATGAGTATGACAAAATATGCCTGTGTCCAATATCTTTCACAAATCGCCGTATAATCTAACAATTATCAGTAATTGCTGATTGGTAATGTTGTTCAAATGGCTAGAGAGTATAGGTATGGCTCCCAATGCACTGGACAATGTGGATGATCCCAGAACGCGACCTAAAAAGCAAACGTCACAAGGCAGAGCTGGTGTTATTGCAAATCTCACATGGAAGTGCATGAGCAGGATTCAATTGTTTCCAGTACTTTTCTGACACTTTAAATGAATTGAACTTGTGAAGTCACTCGTGTATGTGTGAACATTACTCACTCAATACCTGCGTACGGATGACAGAGCCGCTGCACTCTTCAGCAGAGGAGCATGATGTCTAATGAGCTTAATGCAAAAGCCATGTGGGTGTGACATGAGGACCCTTCAGTGTGTGTGTGTGTGTGTGTGTGTGTGTGTGTGTGTGTGTGTGTGTGTGTGTGTGTGTGTGTGTGTGTGTGTGTGTGTGTGTGTGTGTGTGTGTGTGTGTGTGTGTGTGTGTGTGTGTGTGTGTGTGTGTGTGTGTGTGTGTGTGTGTGTGTGTGTGGGTGGGTGTATTTGAGTGATGAGAATGAATAGGGATGAACAGGGATTTTGTGGAGGAGATTGCACTTTGGCAAGGAAACGCTGTTCTGTGCCAGAGAGGTCTGCTCATCTCATTGCCCACTTGCACACATACAGTAAATGCAAACCCCCTCTCCTCAGCCCATTTCCTTTGCACAGGGCATGGGAACTCCCCTGACCCCCCCCCCCCCCCCCCCCCCCCCCCCCGGCTCTTCTTTCTTCCTCCACATCATCTCTGTCCTTTAGCTCACCCCTCCCCTGTTGTCCTCTCACTCTCTTCCCCCACTCCTTACTTCTCTCCGTCACACTTTCACCTTGTCCTGCCCTCGCTCTGTCACTCTCTCTGGTACCTTTTCCTTCCCTCATGGTCCTCCTCCTCTTTTCTCCAAGTGTCTTCTCCTCTCCCTTTTTATTTCCTGCTTCCATCTGTGCCCAATTTATCCTGAGCACTGCCTGTGTTTTTTCCTGATAATTTGTTTTTGATTCGCCAGAATTAGAAAAGCATTGTTGCACTCTCACTAAGGCAAGCACACATACAAGCTCGTGCATACACATGCGCTAGCACACACGTACGCACACATTTTTATTGTATTATTCTATAAAAGTTCCTATAAATCACTGGTTATTAATCGGCCCCAGACGGCCGCCACCCCCCCCCCCCCCCCCCTCTACCCCCACCTCCCTTTTGCTCCCCCTCTCCCTCTCCGCACAAACACAGACCAGATGCATAGGAAATGGGATGGCAAAAAGGGCACCCAAGAGACAGGCTGCACTTTTTTTCCCCCTCTCCTCCGCCTCCTGCTTCTTTTCGCTCCCCTTCCCTGACTTCTGAGAACATTCATTTATGTAGCAATGCCCAGACCTTGGACTCACAGAGGAAATAAAGTTTAAATGAAAGTTTAAAAGAAGTAAATTAAATAATAAATACACATTGTGATGAGCTGCCAAACGGGCCGGTGTGTGGGATAGATTTTAAATGTCCATCCTCCGTAGTGGAGAATGCGGAGGTAAATGGATCCGACTCTGGCCGTTTGATTTAAACTCATACGTTCAACCACGCGTTCACTCGACCTCTTTCTATGTTTCAGTCAACCTTTATAAGCAAACTCTAATTTTTCTCATGGCTACCTCACTTCCTCTATTTGACTTGCACCTGTGCAGCTGGCCTAATCTGAGAGTCGGTCTCTTAACCGGCTCAGACATCTGTACGCCCATAAACTGACATTCGTCTGGGAGACGGCGCATGCCAGACGCCCAGTTTCGTCCCTGTTAGCTCAAAAACGTTCATATTAGCAGCTTTCCCTCATCAAAGTCTAGTAAGTCACACAGTCACACACCTGCACGCCGCAGGCCCGCTCAGGCAGGGCGAAAAAGGGCAAGTAACCACCAGAGAGAGGGATTTGGATGGAGTGAGAGTGAGTTATAGAGAGACTTTGGAGACCGAGGAAGAAAGACGGGGAGGATGTGGATGTAATGTAACCGAGAGGACATATCTGTCCCACCCTGTCCTGCAGTGCCTGGGAGCCTCGATGATGTGAGGAGGCTGAAGTGAACTGTTCACAGAGAGCAGGCAGAAAATGTGAGAAATGTGCTCGTTGGCTGCAGGGATGAGGGGGAGAACGCTGGTTTTTTCAGGCACGCAGGGACAGGCCTGCAGAGTTCTGCCAAGAGCAACATGGCGCTGTGTTCCATGCAAGAGCTATGGGGGTGAGAGATGAGGGAAAGGGGCAAGACAGAGAAGGTGTGTGTGTGTGTGTGTGTGCGTGGGTGCGTGCGTGCGTGCGTGCGTGCGTGCGTGCCGTGCGTGTGCGTGCGTGCGTGTGTGTGTGTGTGTGTGTGTGTGTGTGTGTGTGTGTGTGTGTGTGTGTGTGTGTGTGTGTGCGTGTGTGTGTGTGTGTGTGTGTGTGTGTGTGCGTGAGTGAGTGCAGAAGACAAAGGGTTCTCTGGGGCAATGTCCTGGGACCTCGCCAGAACATGTTTAAGATGTGACAAGACATGGCATTACTCAGTGTGTTGCTCATTAAACTAAGTATCCGCTTGTTATATTGCAGAAATTGGGATTACACGTAAAATATGGTCACAAATGCTTCATTTGATATCACAGATAATAATCATATATCACGGGTGGTTCGACACGTGTAAGTTCATTTGAAGTTTTCATTTAAGATACGATCTCAAGATGTCCAACGAGGCTGACAAATGTATAATGTTTTGTCTGTAAGAGATAGGGTGATAAGGGCAAGCGAATGAGCCTCAGCCAAGGCCTGGGCCCAGATGTCCACTTTCAACTGTCCTGGCTGACCACTGCCTAGCCTGCCAACACTCGGCTGAATATCCCCTCACTGCTGCAAATATGTAAATATGTTGACTTGGAAGGATGTCCTCTTCTCTTCCGACCTTGTAGCACTTTCTGGAGAGAAGCAAGACAGCGGAGAGGAGAGAAAACAGCTCCAGGATTCCATATAAGGGCCTGCGTTGGGCTCAAACACCAGCTTCTCATCACTTTCTACTCCACAGGGCCATTACACAACTAGGGGAAACACATACAGGAACCCTAATGTTCAACACTTTGTGTGCTTACTCACACACATGTACACACTACGTGCTGAGATGTGGAGTTCTGGGTGTAAGATTTAAATGGACACTTTGGGTCGTGTACTCTCAGTTCCATACAAAAGTGTCAAGATGCTTTTACCCGCAGGCAGAGTCCGTTTGGCTCTGCACATTATAAATGAATTTCTGGAGCAGAAGGCAACAAAACACAGTCAAATAGCATCTGTAATCATCAGCTAACTTTTATGTTTTATTCTACTTTATCAGAATGGAAATTGTGGTTATATGTCTTGTACTAACATCGACTTACACTATTAACAGAAATACTTCTTGCACTGTGACCTATGACAACCAGAGTATTGATTTCTTTTACTGAAATCCCCTACTTAGGTCGAAGAACAATTAAGAAGTACATTATTTAAGTAACAGTTGAAAAATACAGATTTTTTTTTTTACTGTGCAATAGAAATACATGTATCCATGCATGTAACAGCATTCCTATCTACTGTGTCATGAAGTCTTGAATTGTCTTTAATGTCTTTAAGAACGGCGAGTTCAACGTAAAATATAAAAAAATGTGATGAATACATGGGGAAAGATATAAAATTGATGCGAGTGTAATAGGTAAAATGATTAAATGCAAACAAAACAAAACTTCTGATTCCTGGGGTTCCTGGTTCTAAACTGCT